>NW_011333040.1:3498959-3512418 GCF_000735185.1 Notothenia coriiceps
CTGACAGCCCAACAGCAGCAGGAGACGTGGGGAGAGGGAGGCGGGCTATTTCATCGTTATCAGGGCTGATCATATAGGGCTTACACACGGAGCCGTTGGACCCCCAGAGCGTTGCGTGTGCCGGTCTACCCACCTTGGGACCCGTTATTGTTACCGTAGTCATTTAGTGCCCCACAGAGCGGAGCAAGGCAACGAAACTTAAAATAAGAAGCAGCATTTTACGGCGCGCTATGCATGGGGCCGCCTTGAGGGGGTTTCCCGACATGTCGTTTCAGTAAATTAAAGGGTGTTTCATGTTGTCGTTACTGTGGACCTTCTTAATACCTTGGAAAATGCAGTTTAATACTTTTTAATAGCCTTAATTTACGCTAAATTTATCCATTTTTAATACCTTTTAAGACCCCGCGGACACCCTGGATAACACTAAGTGAAACTACTCTGTGTAAACCCAGCTTGTAAAAAAGGCACCACTGCAAAATATGTCTACAATTGTTTATGTCAGAAATGTTTGTGTATTACAGGATTTCGTATTCTGATAACAGCTTATTAATGCAATTTTATGAACAACACTTTTCCAAAAGCAGAACCATGATATCAAACACCCATACATAATAAGTCATGAAAAATATTGGTATTTCTTACTTGCAGTGAAGATCAGCACCACCAAGGTCCTCTGCAGAAACTTCTTCCCCAGTTGCAGCTTTGACCTAAAAACAAAAAGCAGAAGCACAAACTCCTCAACAAACACAAACAACAAACACAAATATCTGTGGAGTATTTTTAAAACGGCTGCAACCTGGTCGCTTTTTACTGTACAGCTGGAATGAAATTACTACCAAAAAAAGTGATATTAGTAGGATATGTCTTGTGCTTAATTTATGATTTAAGCGATTTATGAATCCCGAATCCTCTCGCAGGATTAAGAGACAATTTGATGCTTTAACTTTCCTCCTAGTTTTATAATCTAACAACAAAAAGATGTCCTACCAGTGGAGGTCCTCCGAGGAAGATGGTTCCTTGCTTCCTCACGATAATGCTCTCATCTGCCATGGCGGGAACATAGGCCCCTCCAGCGGTGCAGGAGCCCATCACAACCGCAATCTAAGGAGTCCAGAAAAAGTCTCATTAACAATCGACAATTGGCAAGACATTAAAATTTGGTTATCAAATAAATATCAGATTTATCTGAGGGTGCAATAACAGCTCAAAGACAACTTAGCCCTAAGCAAGTTTGTAGCTTCACACTTTGTTTGAACCAGTAGTAATTCAGATTCAGAATTGATTTCACGCTCCACCGTGGATCTGTCCTTACGGGTCCTTCTACTACTGAACTGGCACATTTTGTAAGTCTTGTGGTAAATGTTGAGGTTATACTCAATATAACTTTGAGAGAAGAACCTGAAAGGGAAAAGAACAAATACTACAGAAGGGAAATCCTGAAATAATAAATGACTTTAATAATTTTGAGGGACAATATTATCAAGAATGAATGGGCATTCAGTTTGTTGGAGATGTGTGAACATATTCAGGTGTGTGCCAGAACGGACTTCGCTATTGCACCCATCACATTTCTCAGCTCTACACTTCTTTTTGTTTGTTTTTTAAACACAATGATGTTTATTGTTCTAACAGTCAAAAGGAAGCCAGGGGTAGACATTAAGGGTCAAGGGTCAAGGGTCAATTCCACTGTCCCTCCGGGCCAGTGGAATTGTATTATCACTGGCCCCACCATTGTAACCACTGGCCCGGAGCATTCGTCCAAAAGAAAATCGACTTATAATGAAAAAAATTAACACATTTGTTGCAATAGTAATTTATGCACTAACTACATTATTACTTGTACTAAAACATTTGAATCATCAGTTCTTCCTCATTTTCCTCAATTGTTCATATTTGGTTTATTAAAATAATGATATTGTGGTCATTGTTAAAATATGTCTGCTATTATTATGAGTATTATTATTTGTATAATGCGCTTTCTGCCTTCCTGTCATTAGGAGTTGGAAATGTAATGGCTATGTAATAGATTAGATTACAACCTTCATTATCCTAAACTGCTGGGAAATTTCCCTATAGCCAATTCCTTTATATTTTCTACTCTTCACTTACTTGTCAGCATAGGTCGGCATTGATGTACAGAGCCGACAGAAGACCTTGTTTATATTGGCATCATATTGAGAGGTGCAGTGACGCGTCATAAAACCAGGAAGTAAGCCGCTGGTTCCCTCGACAAAAAGCAATGGGATTTCTCCACAGGGTTTTGGAAAATAGCTGGAAATAAGGTCTGTGGAAAACAAACCTGTTTGATAAACGCACGTTTTGTTCAGCCGGATAATCTCCACGTTTTGTTACCCTACTTTTATAATTTTCAAATCATAAATCTAATCGATAGATTATAAAAGGGTTTTAGGACGCGTCACTGCACTATAAGCCAACTCCATCGATCAAGCTGGCTGAAACGTTCTCTCCCTCTTCTTCTCATACTCCCTGTCACTCTCCTTTAACTCCTCCGGTGACTATCTTTTATTTGAAGATTGTTTTTTGCCCGGCGCTTGGCCGGTTACCGCTGGTATTAAAAACATTAATGGCGAATGGTTAGGTGGCGCGATAGTCTGTAGTGAAGGAGCGCGCTCCCGCTCACGGGAGCCTGCTCGCGCTCACGGGAGCCTGCTCGCGCTCCGCTCCGCAGCAAACAGCTCTTTGCTTTTCACCCTACAACGACAACCGACTCACAAAACGCTATGTTGTAGCGTTAATAAACGAAACAATTTAACTAAATTGCAAGTCAAAATACCAATACCACAGGATAATTCTTTTTTTTAAAGCAATATTTTTAGTGGCCCGAGCGGGCAAGCGGAAAGTACGTTATGCTGGCCCGGGGTGTCTAAATAGTGCTTCCGGGCCAGCGGGCCATTTATAATGTCGAGCCCTGAACTAATAATGTCATAGCTAATGTTTGTTATTCTGATCATTTCTCTGTCAGCCGTCCCTGAGCCAGAACCTGAAGCAGCCCCTTCATCAGAAGAGCCGAGCCCTCCGGCCGCTGACGTTGAAGCAGTGATCCCCCCTGAGACATCTGAAGCCCCCCCTGAAACATCTGAAGCCCCCCCTGAAACATCTGAAGCCCCCCCTGAAACATCTGAAGCCCCCCCAGGTTGTCTGCATACTTTTCTATACCCTAACATGCATGCAGAACATGGGCCTCCGGTATAAAGAGTGTACTTGAACCAAAAATGAATAGAAAACTTTAAAGGATGTGGAATATTGTGTACAATACTCAGTGCACATAGAATACTTTAAAGGGGACCTATCCTGCAAAATGCACTTTGTGATGTCTTTTATACATAAACATGTGTCCCCGGTGTGTCGGGGAACTCACGCAGCGTCAGAAAATAAAAGTTACCTCTCTTTTCCTCCGTACCCAAATCTTTTAAAAACGGGGCTACAACGAGCGGATACAGATTCCATCCGAGCTGACGTCAGCCCGGAATAGTGTCCGTTCACACGAGACATGTCCGTTCACACGAGCCCTCTCGAAAGCGCTGGAAACGCTGTAGTACATATGCCAGGCCTGTAAGTGGCGCTGTAGTCTGCCACAAAAGCAGCGAAGAAGACTTCCCGTGCATGGTTGCCCTTCTGATTATTCTCCGCTGTGGCTCTTTTTCTCCCTCCCCGAGGCAAGCGTTTGCTCCCGCTGTGAATCTCTCCGGTAGTCCACCAGCAGATGACAAACACCCACCTCTCCGCCTCTTCCAACGGACGAGGGGACCGTGCAGCAGAGTTTCAGTTAGATGTCCGTCAAAGTTTAAATCTTCCGGACAAAATTAGAAAAGTGCCGGTCAAAGGTCTTCTTTGTTAATTATTGAGCTTTAAAACAAATGAATAACGACTATATAATCATATAAGAATAAAACACGGAGGACGGAGCCTCTCTTTTCCTCCCCCTCTTCTGAGAGCCCAGCAGCTGAGAGCACACTCTGAGGAGAGTGTGCTCTCAGCTGCTGGGCTCTCAGAAGAGGGGGAGGAAAAGAGAGGCTCCGTCCTCCGTGTTTTATTCTTATATGATTATATAGTCGTTATTCANTGTTTTCTGACACTTGGTGAGTTCCCTGACACACCGGGGACACATATTCATGTATAAAAGACGTACAAAAGTGCATTTTGCATGATAAGTCACCTCTAAGGACACATTTGAGGTACCTGTTCTTAACCCGACCCAAAATCATTTTCCTCTGCTACATTTTGAAAGCCAATTTTGTACTTTTTAGTCTAATAAATCAAGATTCTCAAATGTGAAGATTTTCTGCTTTGGCTTTAAGAAATTGTAAAATATTTAAATATCTTTAAGAATTTTTTTGTTGTTGCAATGAATACACTTAATTCTACTTTCAAGTACATTTTCCTTATCGTACTTACATATTTGAGTACCATTCTCCATCCAGTACTTTAACTTATACGTGCTATTAGTACTTATACTCAAGTAAAGAATCTAAATACTTTTTCCATCACTGCCCATCACATGGTCAGATTTTGGTGAAAAAACTGTGGCTGACTAGATTTGTATTTCAAATTAAACATGTGTCAAAGATCATTTAAAAGCTAGAGCTGAAATATAGAACATTTCTATTGAATAGATTCATGTCAATAAAAGACCTTCAATAACCAATATTTTTCTTTTTTATAGGAAAAGCGCTATACCTAATATACCTAAACATTGAACTCATATAGGAATAATGTTTGCTAATTTATGGCCAATGCTAATGCTCTGTACCAATGCAGGAAGTGGTGTGATGCAAAAAGTGAGGTGGATAGATTTCCATCAGATTGGAGTGAGTGATAGTTAGTCTTTCATGATGCAAATGACATGCATAATTATTTTTAAAAAGGCGTGTGATCTGTCAGATTGTGTGTTAGTATGTGGGTTTGGAGATAATGGAGATGACCCTTCCATCCACCCTTTTACTGTCACAAGCATTTACCTCTGCCAAAGTAATGTTGGGCAACTGGAAAAAGTGACTGGAAAAAGCACTATGTAAATGCAGTCAATTTTTTACAGTTTTTTTTACCATTTACCGTTTTATGATAATAGCAACTCTGTGGCTCTCCCTATACAGAGAGGGACAGAGAAAATGTATTTAAAGTTACTTTGAAATCAAATGAGTTTAATTTTAAGTTTTAATTTCATGCTAGAGCAAGTGTCATTCTATTTAAATGGAATGTATCTTTTTAGAATAGGACCGACATTTTTCCCAATGAAAGCTAGTGTGTGTCTGGATGTCAAGGTTGTGACAGGCTTTCCAGGATATTTGGGAATGGCAAAAGGCTTGTCACATCAGTGAGCTCAGCCTCACTTTGACTAAAACTTCTCAATCTACTCTCACATTACACCAGTTTTGGGGAATGAAACGGGAATACAGTCAGCAAAAAAAAAGCAAACTGGAATTTTATTCAGGTTATTGTCGTCTTTGGCTTACATCCCTGAGATCGCCCTTTCAGCCATGAGTACACTCAGGTGATTTGCTGAGATAAAATGGACAAAGCTCTTGGTCCCAGTTAAAGGAAAGTGGTGGGAGATGGGTGAAGGAGAGATGAAGAAGGGACAGATATATTATTTATACCTCAACAGTGTTGCAGAAAGGAGACATATCACAAATGATGCAACCTTTCGTGCTGTAGATACTGAATGATAGATAAAGATGGCTGATAGGAAAGAGTCTGGCAAAGTAAAAGAAAAGCACAGTAAAGTTTCTGTTGAGCAGTCTTCCTCACTTCCTTGTGGTACGCCAAGCCATAACGAGGATGTTACCTATTCGAGGCTGGAAAAATGTAACTTGATCAGAATGGCTGTTGTAGTGTTTTAGTATAAGATTATCTTCTTAACATCACTTTTGGACCGTCCACTGGATAGCTCACTGGTTAGAGCTGGCCCACATTCGGACAGTAAGCCTTTGACACGCAGATTGGTAACATTCATTTGTGTAGTTAATCCAACAGTACCAACTGAGACAGGAGCACCTTCAGGGTTGGTTGGGTTTAGGTCCACTTGGTTGTTATCTAAACCCCTTGCGGATCCCCCAATCCCACCTGAAGTCATTGTACAGAAATTGTTATGGGGCATATTAGCCCATTACTGTCTCATCCACTGTGATGGCGACAGTCCTCTGTGGTTCCTCAGGAAAGCTCAGGGAAGAGGCTGCTCTGTAACAGAGGCGGGTGGCTAACCAGCAGGGGTGTAACGGTTCACAAACATTTCGGTTTTTAGCTCACGGTTCGGTACGTTTTCGTTTACAGCAGAAAAAATTATCACAAAAAATAAAATATATATATATATTTTTTAATTATTATTAAACTGTGAATAATGTATTCACTCAAATAAATACAAAATATAATAAAATAAACATTAAGGTGCAGCATTTCGATGAACTGAAATAATCTGTATTTGAACTTTACTGTACTCACAAAACATAAACTATTAGTTTGGGGTTTTTAATTATTATTCAACTGCGAATATTCACTTGAGTCCAATAAAGTGTACTCAAAAGGGACTACAAACGCGGTCGGAAAAATTAGTGACGAGGGGACCACCTAGGTCCATCGCGCCCCGGGCCAGGCTTATACTCGCGACCGGATGTAGCACGGATGTATGTTGAACGGTTTCTTCCCATTAAAAAAGGTCAGGACCAGTCTTGGACAAATGCCGATATCGGCCATTGTTTTGTCTCGCTAATTACTTCTGTGCCGAGGTCTTTGACAAGAGACTCTTTCTCTTGTGTTTTCCACCTCCAAACTACTTTTCCATAGATAATTGTCCCGAAAAATAAATGGATGTTCTTTTTACCTTTTAATTGTATAAATTCGGTAATTTGTGATTACAGACGCATCGGTGGGTAGGAGACGGATTGACTCGAGAAAGACTCAGAGACTCCTGCTGCTGACCGTGGGGTGTCAACCGTACTCTGTCTTTACCAAGATTATGCAAAGTGGGCTATTGTTAAAGACGTGTATCCCCGGAAGTCCACCCTAACCCTACCACTCCCAAATCCTAATTGTTGGTGTCGGACCCTGAATTTCCTTAGAAGGATAGTACGGATTAGAAATCCGTATATAATACCATAGTCTATATATTTATATATTTTGTACCGGAGATGCTACCCACGGAAAACGTAGTTTCTATGGTTTTGTCTAAGTACGAATAAAATCTGCTAGGGATTATAGGGGAGATAAAGCGAGACCAATACTCTATACCGCTAAGACCCGAGTCGGATCGGCGAGACCGGGGCGGGGGAAAACTCGTGCCTTTCCTTTTGTCACTCAAGACGACTGCTCGTCCGGACAGAGAGACGCAGTCTACGGGTCGCGATTTACTACGGACTAGTCAAAGTAAAAAGTCGGAGGTCCTCGCGTCGGATTGTTGAGACTTACGACCGCGGGATGGTTGTTCCCTTCATCGCTTCTGTGCCGGAATGGTCTTTGAAATGAGACCGTCGTTGTTTTATCACTTAATTACGCGATTAGACTTAAAAAAATTGCATTAAGAGAGACGAAAAAGTGTTCCCTCTTATTCGGAAGTTCCTAGGTTTGATATGTACATACAGACCAATCATCCACATTGCCATGTAGCATGGCATGGCTTTAATAAGCCAATACCAAACGGAAAGCGCAAGGATGTGTCACACGTGCTCACAATGGCTTGCTTATATTGCAATTGCTTTGTTTAAATTTGATACTTTGTTGAAAAACGCTTCATAAGTCCACGGGACGGCGAGCGGTCCATAAGTCTCATTAAACGAGCGTAACCCGAAGTGCGATATCTCGACTCGGTCAGTAAAGTAACCCCTGCTCTCTATTGATATTTCTTCGACTCGTGTCCCTACGCAAGTTTAAAATCAGTAAATTAAAACTCTCTTGACCGCTTACCGCTTGCGTTCTAATCTCAACTCGAGCTTTAGGAGGTCGTAGTAACCTTCAGAGGCCCAAAACCCTTGTAAAACCAAAAGCGGTCAATGCGATGTTCCTACTACCCTGTTTCGTAACACCTGGCTTGGTTTTCGACAAACAGCCGTAACAAAGTTGTTTTAACCAATGCGCCGACAGTTAATGTAGTTAAACGTGTGGTAAAGTTTTTCCGTAGTGGGCTTTCGCACTTAAATAGTGCCGATGGTTTTTCTTTTTTCTGACTTCACGTTTGGGTTGAGGGGTGATCGTAAATCGGAGGCCAGGTGGGTGAGCGGTTTTTCAAGTCACTGCTCGGTTTTCGATAATGTTTGCCGGTTTATAGAATACAACGGTACAATCGTCGGCGATGGACGACAATAGACGCTGGAGACCGAGGGATCCTCTCCCACAAGAAGGTGTCGTCCCCTCTGTAACAAAATCACCCGGTCGTCTAGACGGGAAAGCGCGGTTCGTTACACCCCCTGTTCAATTGAATTTTTTTTAATTTATTTATTTTATGTTACTGTTCGGTTCAGTATTACAGTTTGACCGACCGACATCGCATGATCATGAAAAAAACCAAAAATTTTCAAAATTTATGTCTACAAAGTCAAGTAGCTTTTACGACGGTGGAAATTACAAATAAAATAATATAAAAAAACATAATAATTAAAAATACATTATTATTAATTATCACCAAATTAAACGTAAAAAATCGCAGAAAATGTCAAAACACCGGAGTTTCACTGCGTAAATGTCGTATATCACTTATCTAATATTTTTCTTTTCTTCCTAAAAATGTTTATTTCTATATATCAATTTCAATTTCCAGTCCTATTAAATGTTTTGTTAGCGTGTAATTTTTCCGGTCTAACTTCCTTCCACCTCAAAAAAAACCACGTTCAAAAACCTTTGCCACCCTCTCGCAGTCCCGTCAGAGACTACCCGCAACACCCCACTCAGCTCAAGATCTCCCTCCCCCGTCGGCGTGCCTCTTCTGAACAGGGGGTCAGGGCCACTAACTACACCACCCTACCTATCCTCCCCAAACGAAAACCTACTAGCCTCCCGGTCGCCTTCCCCCGACTCACCACGGTACGTCAAGACACCTTCCATCCCCCCCCCGACTACAACTCCCGAAACACTCATTACCTCCCGCGAANGAGGTGACTTATCATGCAAAATGCACTTTTGTACGTCTTTTATACATGAATATGTGTCCCCGGTGTGTCAGGGAACTCACCAAGTGTCAGAAAACACAACCCTCTCTCTTTTCCTCAATACCCAAATCTCTAAAAATGGGGCTGCAACGGATCTGATACAAACTGATCCAGATTTGAACACTTCTATGACGTCAGGAACGAGGAGCTCCGCCTATATGGGCATCTCTCCACCTATCAGGAGGAGACAGCCACGGCCATTGCAGTTTGAAAGCACTGGAGACGCTGTAGTACATATGCCAGGCCTGTAGGTGGCGCTGTAGTCTGCCACAAAACCAGCGAAGAAGACTTCTCAGATTCAGCCCTTGCAAAAACAGGGCTAAAAAAGAGCAAATAGAGCGAAATGAGGCATGGCTAAAATGCATGATCTGTTTGGTATTTTGAAAAAAAAACTTTGCAGACATGTTTTATATACAGTAGGTATGGCCCAACACTATATTATTCAAATATAGCATGATAGGTCCACGTTAAGTGCAGTACTTATGACACCATGTTGTATATATTGATATACAACATGGTGTCATAAGTACTGCACTTAACGTGGACCTATCATGCTATATTTGAATAATATAGTGTTGGGCCATACCTACTGTATATAAAACATGNTATACATGATGTCGCAGAGTCGCGAAAGCTTACCCTTACAGGTCCACCGAACAGAGGAGGACTTACACCTCAACCGGGGTATCGGCATCGGGGGTGAAGACACTGCAGTATCTTCACAGTTTAGCCCAAGAGTTCAGACATAGTTCTAGGCAACGTCGGCGAAAAATTCCCCTAAAACCCATACCTCCTTTTCCTCTCTCCCAACACAAAAGACATCGTGAAACCGACACTCAAGGGACCTTGTGGCCCCTGGAGTAAAAGTACATATTCTGCATTGGTTTTCACGTAAAACGTACTATCCAAGTGGAAATTTGTTCATTTTTGGTGTCTGACAGACATAGTACCACTTATGTCAGCGCCAATAAATACAGACTATCCGCTAACAACACTCACACCTACCAGCCTCGGTATTGACGCAATCGAAATCGGGCTAGAGGTAAATCTTTTTGTGCGTACAATTTACAAAAAAGCGGACTGGCAGACAGGATGTCTGAACTTGTTTTTGTAATTCAGAGTAGGCCATAGTCATCACAACAATGAGCTAGCCGGTAGTAAAAACCTTTATACATAATGTTAATTTTAGTGCCAGTTTATACAAGTAAACAACCACCAACATCGGGGGGAACGGGTCGCTGAAGAGAGAAGAGATCAAATCGTATGAGTCCGGGCTGAGTCGGACCAACACCAGACCGGCGATCTTGGAGTTAGTTAAAAACACCCGCTATTTTTTTAAAACTTTATCAATGGCCACATCGGGCCGTGATGCGGTTCACCTTTGCGTTGGCTTTTGGCCGGCCCGTTACGCGGCCGTGCGAATTTGGTGCGCGAGGCGCACCATCCCCTTTACGGTAACTCAATCAGGTGAAATCAGAATTAATAAAAATCCGTGTTCAACCTGTCTCACTGTGTCCTGTGTTAATATTTATACACACGTCGCCGTCAGTTGGTCCGCCTGTGGACCAAGTGGGATTGGCCTCCACATCTAAAGGTTTTGTGTTAGTGAAAGTTGGAGGTAGCATTTTGTGTTACACCTAGGAACCCCGGAACAGAGGTCGCCAGTTACGGCGAAATGACACCCACTGGACTACACTCAGTTACCTTTATCATGTGTGGCTGGTGCAAATTATCACGCCATCACCCCTCCCGGGGTTAGTAGGTGAGACGAACGCCTTTGCGCAAATTACACAGCCGAAGCACACGACGCCGACGTGTCTATTTCGTCAGTAATCACTAGTCTCGAGCGTACACCTAAGCGCGTCATTCAGAGAGACAGCATTTGCGACCGACCTATCGTCCTTTTGTTTAGGATATTAACGAACGTTTCGACACGATAATATGCCATCCTAGAGAGACTAGTTGTCTATTGTGTCATAATTTTATGACCAGTGGTGGTATCACCAAACCTTTCCCGTTGGATTGCTCGCGCTCCGTACTGGTGAGTAATAACGTAGACGTTTCAAAAAATAAATATGTGTTACTTAGAGGAGACTGTTGTCGTATTGGTCATAAAAATTATTATGAACATGTGGTGAATCAAAAACCAAACCTTCCTCCGTTTGGTACGACAACTAAACCCCTCTTAGTAACATTGCCAAATTCACGCACCGGCGGGTAATCGAGGCTCACACACACCTCGGCGCAAAAAATGCCTACTTAACATGTCAACCTTGGACCGGATAGAAGCCATGCACAAGGGAACCCCTGGTCACTTCACGGGCACGCTCGCTACCGCGAACTGATACAAAGTTCACCAAAAAAGGACGCGGGGTAGACTTTCGAAACTTACCGCCAATCTAACGAACATCCACGCCCTAAACCCCGGAGGTAACTCACCTGCGGCGGTTGTTGGTCGACTCCAGCTCCCACACGTACCTACAAATAAGAAGTAGATCTCTACCCACCTAACGAGGAGAGTTGAGACGACCGGTAGATGGTGCTGTTCTCACAGAGACAGCCCATGCAAGGACAGTGTTAAATTGAGCAAAATGAGTAATGTCTAAAATGCATGATTTGTTTGGTATTTTGAAAAATAAAAAGTATAAATATGCCTTATATAGGTATGGTCCTACGCTATATTATTCAAATATAGCATGAGAGGTCCACTTTAACTTTTGTCTAGTTTCTGAACAGAGATGAGGAGCTGTGAGCTTGAGTGCTAACAGCTAACGGCTGATGTTGTTGTTCTGTGGTTCGCATTGAAGATGACGTCACGGCTCCGCCTACACTGCGTTACTATAGTTACTGCCCAGCTACTAAACTGTAATGGATACGCTGCATAAAGTGAGCCTGGCCTAACAAGGCCTAACAAGGCCTAACTACACCGTAGTAAGTCAAGCGAGGCCCTGCAATGGAAATGCGCCATAACATTTAGAAACCCCCTTTAATTTATCACTTGTTCAGAATGATTTGCCTCTATTTGCCTCTATTTGTTTAAACAAAAAGTTCATAACTAACAAGAGTGGGAGTTTTGTGTGATTATGACCATCCTGGTCAAAGTTACAGGGCGGGTTCCAAATCACATTTACAGAGTCTTCCTGTTTTATCGCGAAAGGCGCTTTTTCGCCGACGTGCCAATTCGGGGGCATTCAATGTAAATTAAAGCTTTTTTAAAACCTTTGTTCTTCAAGGTCTTAAAACTGGTACTGACCGAATTTGAAATTTAGATCAGTTAAAAACTTTAGCAGGAGTTTGTTCAAATAAGGGACCTGAAAAGTGCAAAAATGTGCCATATATTGAACATAACATTCAAAATGGCCGACTTCCTTTTGAGTTTACGATACGTCTCCAAAAGACTTTCTTGTGCGTCTCACCGTGCTATATATACCTACAAGTTTCACATTTCTAGTTGAAACCTGAGTGAAGGGCTGCCTGTTGTCAACTTTAAACAAACCTGACAAGTTTGCAAAATAAAATCACATTTTGATAACATTTAAGGCCTTCAAAATAGGGATTTATTTAGCCAATAAATGACTCTAGGGATTACAATAGGTCCTGCATTCTGACTCTGTCGTTTCTCGGGCCCTGATGACACATCTATCCTTACTCTGCTCTCTGCTCCAGCAGCGCAGGACTGGCCTCTGGACTAAGACCTCCTCACTTTATCCTCCCAGGCTCTAGGTGTTAGCACTCATGACCCCATTGTGCATCAAATGGGCTCCAGCCAGAGGATCTTCTCTGCTGACTGACTCAAACAAATGGGTCTCTCAGCCTGTCACACACTTTGACTGATACATGTCCATTTGTACTCACATCATGGTTTTAACAAATATATTTTCGTTTGGCATCACAGGGAACTAATATCTTAAACTATGAAACTTGGAATATAATCACTTTTCCACTGTGTTTTATTTCAATCATAATCCATCCATCCATCCATCTTCTCCCGCTTATCCGTGGTCGGGTCGCGGAGGTAGCAGTTCCAGCAGAGAGCCCCAAACTTTCTTTTCCCTGGCCACATCAACCAGCTCTGACTGGGGGATCCCAAGGCGCTCCCAGGCCAGCGAAGAGATATAATCCCTCCATCTGGTTCTAGGTCTACCCCTTGGTCTCTTCCCAGCTGGACGTGCCTGGAACACCTCCCTAGGGAGACGCCCAGGTGGCATCCTAACTAGGTGCCCGAACCACCTCAACTGGCTCCTTTCGACGCGAAGGAGGAGCGGTTCAACTCCGAGTCCTCATTCCAGACTCTTCAAGCCCAG
>NW_011333040.1:3512463-3525433 GCF_000735185.1 Notothenia coriiceps
GAATCTAAATAAGGCTACACTTCTACCGATATGTTTATCCCATCTGTACACCTCTAGATAGCCGACTTGTGTTTGCGACGTAAACACTTTGGGGACACCAGGACAGTAGTCCACCCACGGTACGACATTGAGGCACACGGAAAGAACGATTAGTCGTCGACTCCCCTGAGTTGGACACGCGAACTAAGGTCCTAATTCTTCCCGACGTCTTGTCCCGAGAGCGAGGAGAGAATCGACGGGACGGGAGCCACGTCGTCTGTGGGCGAGAAGACAAACGAAAATAAGACAACCGAACATCGGTGCAATCAATTTATTTACCTAACAAAACCCGTTAAGGACACACCTGAACAGAATACATGTTCCGTCTCGGTCGACACATTTTTAAATAGTCTGTACAAGCAAAAGCTAGGTTCTTGGTCCACTATACACAACTGCACTAAACCAGACCGGAACTAATAATGCTGTCAAACAAGACCACATCCGTACATTCCTCATCGAAACGCTTAATGAAAAGACTATCCGTATTCGTTGTAGAGGAAGTCCCCTCGAACAACCTAAACAAAAAAAGACAAACAATAAAACACGTATTTGTACTAGCTGAAAAAAACAGACCCCATGTGCGCAGCACCGAACAGCACCACTATTGTCGCAAAGCGACCCCGGGAAATGGCCCAGTTAACCATTGCACAAATTTTTGGACAGCACCGTCACGTACTTCATCCCAACTCTGTTCTAGCCGATCGATTATAAAAGGGTTTTAGGACGCCAACGCCTTCGATCAAGCTGGCTGAAACGTTCTCTCCCTCTTCTTCTCATACTCCCTGTCACTCTTCTTTAACTCCTCCGGTGACTTTCTTTTATTTGAAGATTGCTTTTTGCCCAGCGCTTGGCCGGTTACCGCTGGTATTAAAAACATTAATGGCGAATGGTTAGGTGGCGCGATAGTCTGTAGTGAAGGAGCGCGCTCCCGCTCACGGGAGCCTGCTCGCGCTGCGCTCCGCAGCAAACAGCTGTTTGCTTTTCACCCAACAACGACAACCCACTCACAAAACGCTATGTTGTAGCGTTAATAAACGAAACAATTTAACTAAATTGCAAGTCAAAATACCAATACCACAGGACAATTCTTTATTTTAAAGCAATATTTTTAGTGGCCCGAGCGGGCAAGTGGAAAGTACGTTATGCTGGCCCGGGGTGTCTAAATAGTGCTTCCGGGCCAGCGGGCCATTTATAATGTTGAGCCCTGCTTAGAAACGTAAAATGCCACGGCAGTGTACAGATGGGGAGCATGTTAGCTTAGCTTGGTAGCTTCAGCTAGCTCTGGAACTTTCAGCTCGGTGGCAGGAGGTCTCGCCTCGGCTCCGCCTCTTTGCCCTTATTTGGAGCAGGCTGGAGAAGGCGGGAGTTGAACTCTGACGCCACTGTCTGGCCGTTAGTGGCCGACTCCGCCTACACTCAGACTCGGGTGCTTCATCACTTCCTGCGCGGGGGTCGAGTGGACTCTGCTCTGAGCGAGCGCGTGACACGAGGCGTCGCCTGCGGGTGCGGCTTCGGCGAGGCCTTGTCGACAAACGAAAAATGCGGGTGGGGTTCTGGTGGCTCGTTGGCTGAGTAGTTCGCTGCGATACGAAGCAGTCACCAATTATTGCCCTTGTTCGAATTTTTTCTTTCGCTACTAACCGTTTTACGGTGTGAGCGCGGAGGGGGGGGTGGGTCGGTGTGTAGAAATTTCTTTTAGGAAACCTTGGTTTACTTTGTTTTTGTTTAATTTGATTTTATATATTGGTTAACTGTTATGTTACTATTGAGATGTTGCGTAGTACATCTACGATGTTGAAAGTTTGTGCCAGCCACCTAGAACCATAATTTTTCAGAGACGCGCCAAGATCACAATGGCTGCTCGTCAGCGCTTCGCACGAAACCTGGCTGGCGTCATCGAAAAGGGCCGTGTTTCCCACAGTACCTCCTGCACTGTCCAGATGACGTCTGTCGGTTGGGCCCGAGAAATCAAGAAACTAGTCTGGGATCATGGAGCCGCACACGAGGCGGTGTGTCCCGTTAGTTCAGTGGACGCCGCCGACGGGGTGCGGCGGCTAAAGTCCGCGGGTGTGTACTCCGGGGCGACTGCGCAGTGGAAGACAGAAAGAAGACCCGAAAACCCAAATGCGGGACCGTCCGGCCGGTTGTTTCTGCGGGTCGCCGGCCCCGAACAGTGGCAGCAAGTGGGGTACGGGCGCGGGTGTTAGCGGGGGCGGGGCCTTCAGGGGGCCTCAACCCGCCTGACCGAAGTCCTGATCTGGCTCCTGACGCACCGATGAGGGTCGTCAAGGAGTGGACGTAGAGATTCGTCCCTGGCCTTGGGGGGTCCCCGCAGTGCGTGCGGTCTTTGTCCATAAGAGTACTTGAGTAAAGAGATCAAGGCGGAGACAAAACCAACTTGGCGCTCGTAAAAGCGCTTGATATAGCCCTTGATTTCACCCGTGTGTCTTTGGAGGCCACACTTAGCGCCGATATCTGACATAATTTCATCTTACCTGGCATCCAGCGGCAGACTCCAGCGTGGTGGGGGTAGCTCCTAAGGACGTCTCAACGGNGTTATGCTGGCCCGGGGTGTCTAGATAGTGCTTCTGGGCCAGCGGGCCAATTATTATGTCGAGCCCTGGGCTTATCTAAAACCAATTGAGTAGCACTTGAAATGTTTTAGCTCTATGAAACCTGATGTACTTATATGATTCTGTTTTCTTCAAGTTTGTATCTTGTTATTGTAAATCACTTTGGATAAAAGCGTCAGCTAAATGCAATATGATGTGAATGAAAAACAAGAAATGGCACATGATCAAAGGATACTTGCTAGCCATTTATTTGATTCCAGGTCAGGGTTTCATGATTGAAATGACATTTAAATGTGAGGCTGTTTTTTATCTCGCCACGTTTGATTGGAGGTCCATAAGTCATCACAAAGATAAGAATATTGTAGAGGATTGTTCACATTAAATAAGGTTATTACGGTCTATGAGAGCTTTAGAGGAAATGAGCGTCTCATCTGGTGCTGTCAGGAAATAATACCTAAAAAAACACTGATTACATTCATTCTGTCGGGATATTTAATCTCAATTACATATTCCATGTTATGTTCATAATAAATGTCTTTCAAAAAAATTCAAATACAGGGCTACATTAACAATTTATTCAAATAATTTGCTCAGTTGTTACTGAGAGGGATTGGTTAACATTTTATAGTACTTGTGAAAAAGTGTATCTAGAAATATTGAGGCTTTGTTTTCTTCAGCAGATATTGAGAGCTAACAAAAGAACTAGTGAGTGCACATACAGTAAGTTGGGGTTGTGGTCAAGTACATATGTGTTTCATTTAATGTTCGCAAATTTACATTTGTGTCTCCAATATCAGTATAATGTATTGACATCTACATTACTGGCTGACTGATTATTAGAACGACTGAGTCATTGGGTCTGACTTGAGCTTTTACAAACAATCAGTAGTCATTGCAATATGATGTCCAATTATGCCCTGTGGTGTTATGAATAAATAACAGCTTTCCCTGAGGCTGTTGATGGTCGCTGTCTCATTATATTAGCGAAGCAGCGTTTGGAGTGTCAGCTCCATGAACACATTTTGAAGGAGAGGAGCTAACATTTGTTTGGCCTACATATTGTTTAAGACACGACAGTCTCCACATGAACATCCTAGACAGAGCAGCTGTCATTGTTCAAAAAAATATGTTGAATAAATAATACAGACTCAAGGTAGCAGGATTGTCAGTTTGATGATGATATGAGAGAAGTTGTATTTAAACCACCTGGTTGGCCTTTAAATGGTTAATGATGGTTCACCACTCATCCAAATGGCTTCTTAGGATTCAACACCAGGTGGGGCCGACTCTTGGCATTCGTTACCGTGGAGATGCCGTACCTCCTGTCATATGAGGATGTGCCTCAGGACACCCACTCATCAGGAGGCATGGCAGCTCCACAGGGATGGATGCCCAGCTTTTCTCCACCTGATGTTAAAAGCTGAAGCAGCATCCTTTTGAAAGTAAACATTGCAATCATTTGATAACAAGTCCAATGGAATGTTTTAGACTGAATGAGACATTACTGATGACACAACAGATCTACCAGGTTTATGTAGTTTTGAAGCCATGTGGGCATTGTGGGGAAACACTGCTGTGATCCCTTATCACCGGGTGTCTTTCTCTTATTGAATGTATTCATGTAATTTCTCATGTTATCTAAGTAGGAGTAAAATCCACGATGATATTTTAGCTGCATTTCCTGTATGTTATAATGCTTTAAGTGCTCTTGTGTGAACGTTGATTCATGTGTGTCCTCCTGCCTGAAATCTGTGCCGTTTTGAAACGGTTTCGGCTGTGAACTCCTCCACCTGCTCTGCGGTCTGTCGATAATACAGCAGGGCATGATGGAAACCTTAATCACTCTAGTTTCNGTGAGCAAAAATCCCAGAACCACACGGGGGGACCTAGTCAATGACCTGCAGAGAGCTGGGACCAAAGTAACAAGGCCTACCATCAGTAACACACTACGCCGCCAAGGACTTCAAATCCTGCAGTGCCAGACGTGTCCCCCGCTTAAGCCAGTACATGTCCAGGCCCGTTTGAAGTTTGCTAAGAGAGCATTTAGATGATCCCGAAGAGGATTGGGAAAGTCATGTGGGTCAGATGAAACCAAAATAGAACTTTTGGTAAACTGCACTAGAACGTGTTTGGAGGAGGAAGAATGCTGAGTTGCCATCCAAGAACACCATACTACTGTGAAACATGGGGGGGAAACATCATGCATTGGCTGTTTGTCTGCAAAGGGACCAGGACGGACTGATCCCGTGAAAAGGAAAGAATGAATGGGGCCAGATACGAGAAGAGGTTGAGTGACAACCTCCTTCCATCAGCAAGGCATTGAAGATGAAACGTGGCCTGGGTCTTTCACATGGGAAAATTATCCCAAACACAAAGGAGGAAAACGAAAGGAGTGGCGTCCGTAAGAAGCATTCAAGGTCCTGGAAGTGGCCCTACCAGTCTCCAGTCTCACCCAATAGAAAATCTTGGAGGGAGGTATAAAGTCCTGTGTGTGCCCAGCGACAGCCCAAAACACACTGCTTCTAGAGGAGATTGCATGGAGGAAAATGGGCCCAAATACCAGCAACATGGTGTGATAACCTTGTGAAGACTTACAGAAAACGTTTTGCCCTCTATCATGGCAAACAAAGAAACAAATATGAGATTGAACTTTGTTATTGACCAATATTATTTTTCCACCATAATTTGAAAATATTCTTGTAAAATCAGACATGTGATGTTCTGGATTGTTTTTTTTCTTCTCATTGTTTCTCTCATAGTTGAGGACATACCTAGGATTAAAATTACAGGCCTCTCATCTTTTAAGTGGGAGAACTTGCACAATTGTGGCTGAGTAAATACTTTGCCCCACTGTAATACTGTAAGAGAAAGGAGTTCATAAAAGAGAGATCAAAAAGAGGATTTCAAGCCTGTAAACTTAAATGAAATTGTGTCTGCCTTTTTTTATCCCATCTTTAAACAAAAGCACAAGATGATTAACAAACATTTCCCGCTTACACTTGACACCTTTAAACTAAGATATATATGACCTTGCAGTCAGCAAAGATCCTGTAGTGAGTGTGAGACATATTATACTAGAGCATTTCCCAAAATAGCTTAAACATTTGGGAAATTGTAATCCCTTCTGATCTTCAATCAATCATTTTTGGAAAGGAGATGTTATTGACTGAAAATGCATTTGAGCAAAGTCATTGTCCAGTCCATAGCCGTCACCCATCCAAACACATGTTTCCCCTACCCATTTGTCTTGGAGGGGCACTGGCCCACCAACGAGCGTCGCCCCCCTGAAATTCAAGGTGTTTAAAAAAAAAGAAAGAAGATTATTATTATATTTTTATTTCTCCTTTTAAATATATATATAGTATATAGTATAGCACCAAATGCAACTAACCATATCAACTGTCACTTTCATGAACTTGTCCTTTTTATAAATAAACAAACACTTCATTTTAAGTTCTGTGAGTTTAGTGTTTTTGACCCTAAGAAACAGATGCATTAATCAATAACAATAATCCACAGCTCCTCTCTCTGCTCCAGAGGAGTTAAACAAAAAAAATATCCCAATGGTTCTTTGGTGTGAGTTTGGTGTGTAAGGAGCTTAAAGGTCAGCTTCAGAGTGAAAATGTGACAAAAATAATTGTAATAATAATTGTAGAGCCATGGTTTAAAACTCTTCCTATGGAGATGTGAAGTACTGAAACCACGTTTGACCGCTCTCGGTTTAGTTTTTACCAATCTCAATGTCTGTTTTTGTGATTTTGTTTTCAGCATTAAACAATGGCAGAACACCAGCATATGTGCCTGCGGCTCACATGTCCAGTGGGGCTGCAGGGGGAGGTCGTGCAAACCAGATATATGTCCTTCTGGTTGGAGCAGCCTGCGTCGGGGGTGGAGTATACGTGAGTTGGTTTAGTCTGTCACAGGACATGCATTAAAAATCGGTGGAATTATCAGTGGAGTTCAGTGACGCAAATGCTGGTTGCTGACAACTTTTTGTTTTTATCTCAGACATACCGAACTGTCAAGGGAGACGGCCAAAGATATCAGGAACGTATTGAAGAAATCTCCTCCCGGCCAAATAAAACACAAGCCTCCTACATCCAGACAGAGCCTCCTGGTGAGCATTTTATATTAACTGATTTTAAGTGAAAACATTGACCTTCTACTTAAGTCCCTAAACAAGTCCAAATATATTCCTATCCGAGCCTGGACATTTCACTGTGTGTTTGGTCACGATCAATTAAGAATTTCCCTGTTTTGTTTTCCTGTAGCTGTGGAAGCCACTGTGTTTTTCTCTTTAATTGCTGAGTAGATGTTTATCTTAAGATTGCTATATCAAACTCCAACTCTGTTAATAGGTAGTAAAACTTGGTATATTTGCTACAATGAACAGAGAGCTTGTGCTTAAGCTACACCATTCTTATGAACAATGCCTGATTGCCTGTGAAGGTTACTTATGTTGGGAGTATAGTTGAAATCAGCTGACTCTGCACTGCATGGTGTAATTTCCTATTTCAATGTAAAAAGGAGCGATTGAGACCACTAAAGAAAATGTATTTGAATCTGTTTTAAGCTGGTTCATGAAAGCCCTAATTTGAATTAAAGGGGGGGCAAAAATGAAGGTCTTTTACATTGAAAGGGGTTGAATAAACATGATTTGCGCAAGACTGAAAATTCTGTAGATATTTGTATTTTACTTTCTGCTGCCTGTATGTGTGTCTTCCGCAGTGTGTTTGTTGGTACCCTGAAATAACTGGTTTTAAAATGTAAACAACTTCATTTAAACCCTGCTCTTAATGTCACATAACACAAATGTAATCGTGTTTAAAATGAATCTAACTACAGGGGTAGACATTAAGGGTAAAATGCCACTGGCCCTCCGGGCCGGTGGAATGTTATTATCACTGGCCCCACCATTGTAACCACTGGCCCGGAGCATTCGTCCAAAAGAAAATCGACTTATAATGAAAAAAATTAACACATTTGTTGCAATAGTAATTTATGCACTAACTACATTACTACTTGTACTACAACATTTGAATCATCAGTTCTTCCTCATTTTCCTCAATTGTTCATATTTGGTTTATTAAAATAATGATATTGTGGTCATTGTTAAAAAATGTCTGCTATTATTATGAGTATTATTATTTGTATAATGCGCTTTCTGTCTTCCTGTCATTAGGAGTTAGAAATGTAATGGCTATGTAGTAGATTAGATTAGAAACTTCATTATCCTAAACTGCTGGGACATTTCCCTATAGCCAATACCTTTATATTTTCTACTGTTCACTGACTTGTCAGCATAGGTCGGCATTGATGTACAGAGCCGACAGAAGACCTTGTTTATATTGGCATCATATTGAGAGGTGCAGCCAGTGACGCGTCCTAAAACCAGGAAGTAAGCCCCTGGTTCCCTCGTCAAAAAGCAATGGGATTTCTCCACAGGGTTTTGGAAAATAGCTGGAAATAAGGTCTGTGGAAAACAAACCTGTTTGATAAATGCACGTTTTGTTCACCCGGATAATCTCCACGTTTTGTTACCCTACTTTTATAATTTTCGAATCATAAATCTAATCGATAGATTATAAAAAGGGTTTTAGGACGCGTTACAGTGTGGCTAAAACCTTCTCTCCCTCTTCTTCTCATACTCCCTGTCACTCTCCTTTAACTCCTCCGGTGACTTTATTTTATTTGAAGATTGATTTTTGCCCGGTGCTTGGCCGGTTACCGCTGGTATTAAAAATATTTTGGCGAATGGTTAGGTGGCGCGATAGTCTGAAGTGAAGGAGCGCGCTCCCGCTCACGGGAGCCTGCTCGCGCTGCACTCCGCAGCAAACAGCCGTTTGCTTTTCACCCAACAACGACAACCGACTCACAAAACGCTATGTTGTAGCGTTTCTTGTCTCTTCCTTCTCTTAGGGTCCTTTAGTGTAACATCTAAAATGTACTTAATTAACCATTTAAGGAGCCATTTTAATTCATAAACCAGTGGATGTTGTTTGTTCTAAAAGACCGAGAGTGTCTGGACAGTTGAAAAGAAATTCTCGGGAGAAGACAGGAGGTGAACAATTGACATAATTACCTTGGACAACTTGAGCATAGGCATTTTCTGTGGACAGGTGTTGGAGTTTGTCCAGTGTGAGGGTGTTGAGGTGATACCGGTCTGGTTTACTCGACAGTTTCCTATGGTCTTTGTCTTAACATCTTGACGAGGTCCGACCCTTCTGACTTAGGACGTTATCCATTCGTCGAACAACTTATTTAGTTGACACCCTCGTTAATAATTTTTACCTTCTGTATGTTCTGTACTATTAGGGGAGTGACCCAAGTGCGTTCAAGAGTGGGACACACCAGTTTTCTTAGTGTTCTTGCCACTCGTTTTTAGGGTCTTGGTGTGCGCCCCCTGGATAAGTTACTGGACGTCTCTTCGACCCTGGTTTCATGTTTCCGATGGTAGTGATCGTGTCGGATGCGGCGTCCCTGGAGTTTAGGACGTCACGGTCTGCAACAGGGGGACGGAATTCGGGTCATGTACGAGGTCCGGGCAGACTTCAAACGATCACTCATAAAATGCTACTAGGTCTTCTCCTAACCCTCTTACAGTATACCAGTCTACTTTGTTTTATATTGAAAAACCATTTTTTAGTTGATCTGCACAAACTCCTCTTTCTTTTACGACTCAACGTAGTTCTTTGTATATGACACTTTGTACCCCCACCTTTGTAGTATAACCGACAAAAAGACGTTCCCTGGTCCTGCTGACTAGCACATTTCGTCCCAGAGGTTGGTCAGCTGGGCGGCTAGCTGCCAGCTATGGCGTCTCCACCACGCCATTTAGCACCTGGTAATTTTTTTTTTCATTGTTCTTTCTTTTTAGTTTAATTTTATTATTACAAACTTTTTTTGCAAAATCTACATTGATAGTGTGGCAATCGTCCACGGTGAACTAACTGCATATAAACTCTGTGGAGGTTATTATATTATGTAATTGGCACGAAATTGCACTTGGAGTAGTAACTTGTTCTCTCCTGCCGTCCTGACGGTTAAGGCACAAGTCACTTACGTTGTCTCCGTTCAGTTGGTTCTGGTTAGTCTCTCAACTACCTTTATGTGCAACACGAACACAGTAGTTCAGCCGAGACACACACACACCGTTATCGGCGGTAAATCACACTATGCTCTCTCTCTCCTTCTCTCTCGCTCTCTCTCCCTGGCCACGATCGCCCCTGGCACTACAATCGTAGACCAATGTCGACGTGATTTGCCTGTATTCCTCCGACAAAGGTGTTGTTCGACCGCCCTCTCAGGAGGGACTCCCCGAGTCCACTACGATTTCCTGAGAACTCACAAATCTTGCCAAAACAGTGTTTAATAAATTTTCTATGAAAGGCGCCGTGTGGAGTTATGCTAGTAGATTTTCAATATGTTTGTTATTCTCTTATGTACTTTTTGTTCCGTACTTTATGATATACCGTCATTTGTTCTTATGTCAAATTTTCCCCTCACTAAACATTTTATTAGCGTATTTCTTTTTTCTTTTTAGACAAATAGTCAAGACAAAAGGTGATACCCACGACTCTCTCCATGGTACTAGAGAAGTACAACGAGAGTTTGAACGTGGTCTAACTACGAAAGTTGAAGTTATAAATTTTTTTTATAAGGCCCCCTCGTAGGGGGGGTCTGGGGGGATCTCCTCCGACCTCCTGATCTCCTCCACTCGCTTGGGGCGCGGGATTCTCCTCAACTCCAGGGCGGGTGAGTATTTGCTTTTATCCGTGAAATGGGGATGGATATCGGCACTCGACTACTAGTACCTCGGAAGTAACATTCCCGTCATTAAGTCTACGTTAATCGGATATATTTGTCCGGGAGTTAACCTTCCGTGACAGACACCCGACAGAAAAAGTCGATTTTTAAGACGTTATCCATCTAGAGCGGAAAGCTGGATTCCGCCTCCAGCCACTAGAACCCGGAAATTTTTCCAACCACTGCGTGGACCACCTTTTCCTTTTTCTTACGTTACCCGCGGGGTGACATAAGGCACCCTAAAACTCACTCGTTGACGAAGCTAGTCGTTCCCGTAACTTCTCATTTGGCACCGACCCAGGAAAGTCTTTACTGTTACTAGGGTTTTGTGTGGCGGTCCCGGTTGCTTCTCACGAGCATTCTTCGTAAGTTGCCAGGACCTCACCCTTTGATTCCGTCAGAGGTCTAGAGTTGGGGGGGTATTTTCTCTTTAGAAACCCTCCCTCAAACTTTCAGACCCAAACGGCGTCTGTTACACTAAAAGACCTAATAAAGAAAAAGAGTAAAACAGAGAGGTATCAACTCCATATGCGATCCTACGGTTTTTAATTGGTCCCGCGAGAGGGGTAGAAAAATTCAGGTCTTGAAACCGTGTTTAACCACGGACTGTTTATGATAAAGAACGGGGTGACATATATTTTGTACAGACACTTCAAAAAAAAAGTTTATCGGTTTGGGTTCTAGTACGTAAAATGCGGGTACGGAGTAAAGCTAAATTAAACTAGAAAAAGTCGGGACAAGAAACGTTCCCCGACGTTAGACACTACATCGAAACTTTCGTTTACTCGACTTCCGACTGGTACCGGGAGACTGGTCCTCTCCTCTCACACGAGAGTCGACGCCCGAGGAGTCTTTTTCCCCCTCCTTTTCTCTCGGAGGCAGAGGCACAAAATAAGAATATACTAATATATCAGCAATAAGTAAACAAAATTTCGAGTTATTAATTGTTTCTTTCTGGATGACTGGCGCGTGAATCGAAAAAAGATTAAAACAGCCGCCTTCTAAATTTGAAACTGCTGTAGATTTGACTTTGAGACGACGTGCGCAGGCGGAGCAGGCAACCTTTCTCGCCTCTCCACCCACAAACAGTAGACGACGACCACCTGGATGGCTCTCTAAGTGTCGCCCTCGGTTTGCGAACGGAGTCCCCTCCCTCTTTTTCTCAGGTGTCGCCTCTATTAGTCTTCCCGTTGCGCTTACGTCGTCCCTTCAGGAAGAAGCCGACGAAAACACCCCCGTCTGGATATGTCGCCGGTGAATGTCCGGACCGGATACATCGATGTCGCGAAGGTTCGCCGAAGCTCTGCTCGGAGCACACTTGCCTGTACAGAGCACACTTGCCTGTGTATTAAGGCCGACTGCAGTCGTAGCCTACCTTAGACATAGGCGAGCAACATCCGGGGCAAAAATTTTTTCTAAACCCATGCCTCCTTTTTCTCTCCATTGAAAATAAACGACTCGCCGACGCACTCAAGGGGGCTGTGGTGGCCCCTGTCGAACAAATACATATGTTTTCTGTAGTGGTTCACCGTAAACGTCTACTCTCCAGGGGAAATTTCATAAGATACAGTGACTCATTATACATGTGGTTATAAGCGTCGTAGGAAATTTCAAAATGATAAGTAAAACCAAGTTCATGTGGAATATGGCCTCCGGGTACAAGACGTTACGTACAATCCCCATATCTTTTCATTACGTCTGTTGGACCCCCGAAGTCAACACAAGTCCCCCCCGAGTCTACAAAGTCCCCCCAACCTAAGTCTACAAATGTCACCCAAGTCATGTGAGTCTACGTAGGCTTCCCTCTTGTGACGAAAGTTGCAGTCGCCGGCCTCCCGAGCCGAGAAGACTACTTCCGACAGAAGTCCAAGATTCCGAGTGTCCCATGCCGACTGCTCTTATACTAGTCTTATTGGTATTGGTAATCGATACTGTAATAATCAAGTCCCGAGCTGTAATATTTTCCCGGCCGACCGCACGGCCTTCTTGATAAATCTGTGGGGCCGGTCGCTATTTCATGCATAGGTCGCGAACGGGCGAGCCCGGGGTGATTTTTATAACGTTGAAATTCTTTTTTTACCAGGACACCATTAAGCAACCCATAAGGGAACTGGTTAAATTCAAAATTTAACACAANTGTTCCAAAAAACCATAGAAATAATATAGAAAGCACCAGAGTGATACTACATAAAACTCAATAGTATAGCTAAAGTAATTTTCTATAGTGGCCGAAAAACCATAGAAATACTACAGGAAACACTATAGTATAACTGTAACTTCACTATAAGATCACCATAGCCAACTCTATAGTATTACTAAAGTAATTCTCTATAGTGTGTCCCAAAACACCATAGAAATACTATAGCAGTTTTTTGTGGTATTTCTATAGTAATTCTTAATAGTAATATACTATAGTGTTTTTTCGTAAGGGGAAGGTGCGCGCTCACGCGAGCCTGCTCGCGCTGCGCTCCGCAGCAAACAGCTGTTTGCTTTTCACCCAACAACGACAACCCACTCACAAAACGCTATGTTGTAGCGTTGATAAACGAAAC
>NW_011333040.1:3525493-3530407 GCF_000735185.1 Notothenia coriiceps
ATGTGTGTCCTCCTGCCTGAAATCTGTGCCGTTTTGAAACGGTTTCGGCTGTGAACTCCTCCACCTGCTCTGCGGTCTGTCGATAATACAGCAGGGCATGATGGAAACCTTAATCACTCTAGTTTCCTTAAAATCCATACGCGGTGGGAGCTTTTAAGTATTTCTGCTGACAAGCAGAATTGTGTCATTTTTTATGACCACTCCATGCCCTTATATACATCCTCATGTACAAGCATGGCATGGCTATTAGATACAAGTATAAGAAGAGAGATTTATCTGCATTAAAGAGCTCTTTCTTGACAATTGTGTTGTCTCAACAGCATTTAAATATTCACTGTTTTGTTTCGGAGCTGCGTTGTTTTATTATAATTATTTACCTTCGTCAAATAGTTTGTTTTAGGTTTATTTTGTTGGTTTATTTGTGTGTTATCAGAAGGATAACCGAAAAAGTATTGGCCCAATTCTCATAAAACTTGGTGGAAGGTTGTAACACGAACAAAAGAAGAATCCATTATATTTGGAGTGGATCTGTTTCAAGGGGACATGCATTCTTTTTCACTTACTTAAACGGCCTTGGCGGAGGTCTGCGCTCTCTGAGTGCCCTTCATGTTTTAACATGAAACAGAGTTTTACATGGAAGCAGACAGGGTATCTTTGTGAGTCAGATCAATGTTTTAGCAAAATGCGGATCATGCTTTAAAATAACTCCACAGAGGGAAAAAGCCTTGTTCAAAGTAAGTGACTAGTGACCTTCTTATAGCGCAATATCCTTGGCAATGTTCAGATGTAATCCTTTACACCTCAGCCGTTGGGGCCAAATATAGAGGGAGGGAGAGATGGAGAGGCGATATAGTGTGTGTGTGTGTGTGTGCGTGCGTGCGTGCGTGCGTGCGTGCGTGTGTGTTTATGTTGCTTAGGAAGCCTGTTTCATTGAGGCTGAAATACATGTCAGTTATCCTTATGAAGGATTTTCCATGTGCAGCAAACAAACACATTTTATTTATACAATTACACCTACAGATTTGCAGCTTAAGGCTACTTTTAATTATTTTAAAGGATCAGTGATCAACCAAGACAGAGAGTATCAAATACTGTACCTAGGGCCTCTAGGGGGCCACATGATGCTTCCTGCCACTGCAGCTGCACTCTAAAATCCTTGCTTTAGTCATGGTTCATGGCCACTGCAGCAATCTTCTTTCCTTCCATCATGCTGCAACAGAGTAAAACATGGGTGTTAGGACAGGAGTTTGACAGGTTACCACTTGCTTCATATCCTATTCTTTCACATTGCCTGCTTGAGATAATATAGGGAAGACAGACATAAAAAGATCTTGCCATACTGACATACAGTGTTTGCCAATACTAGCATTTCACACTAGCTGACAACATTGATACACTCAAACCGAGGGGGCTGAGGAGGATTGGTGCATGATGATGATAAGGTGATGTTTAGACTATTAAGTATCCTAATATGCAATTTTGTGCCAATAGTTGACTTCAAATAGAGGTTGACACTGCAGCTTAATACAATTTAAATTAGGTATTACAGGTTAATTTTATCATCAGAAGGTCAGGCACAGACAGCGGCTTGGAATAATAATTTGCCACCATGCAAGTATGGTTAACTCATCACCCTATCCGTATTTCTTCCCTTTTTGTCTCCAGTCCTCTTTGGACAGTTTGTGATGTTCCAGACTTCTCTCAACGATGTGGTGGAAATTTACGATGGACCAACTCAACAAAACACGCTATTGTCTTCTCTCTCTGGGTCCCATTCTGGTAAGGATAAATGGATAGATGGACAGAATGAATCATAACCATATCTTTCTTTCTGATTTTGTATCTATTGTATAACTCTGTCTACCTCTCCCTAGGTGAGTCTCTCCCTCTGAGCTCGGGAAACCAGGTCACGGTAAAGTTTAGCACGGTCGGACCAGAAACTGCTAAGGGATTTCACTTTGTCTACCAAGGTCAGCCAATAACAAGTAGCTTAATTTGTTATTCAAAGTATCATTATTATTACTTGCCTTGGGCCTAATAAGGTTTCAACGTGTCCTTTAAAAGTTCTGAATTCAATTGTTTGAAATGACCAAGATAGGCAGCAATAACTGCACATTTGCACTTTTTGATATTAACATCTTATTGCGTCTAATTTATTTCTGCAGCTGTACCGAGGACCAGCTCCACACAGTGCAGTTCGGTCCCTGAGCCGCGATTTGGGAAACGCCTCGGCAATGACTTTGCAGTTGGCTCGATGGTGCAGTTTGAGTGTAACCCTGGTTACGTCCTGCATGGCTCCACTGCCATACGGTGTGAGAGTGTCCTTGACAACATGGCACAATGGAATGACACCCTGCCAACATGTATAGGTAAATATGAATAAAGAAGCTAGGCAGGAGTTTGACACATTGCTATTGAGAAGGCTGTAACAATATAACAACAAGTATAAGCTGTACACTGGATACTCCACTTTGATAATAATTACAAGCAATACCAACAGTTAAAAATGCATATTCCATTTCAATGCCTTACTATGCCTAAGCTGTCAGGTCTGACCCTTTTTGCTCCTCTGCTCTGCAGGAGAGGAGATGGCACAACAGGCTCTCTCTTTTCCTGTTATTTGCAGACAACATCTTGTTTTAACCTCTGCTTTTTGCTCCTTTCTGCACTCTCAGTTCCCTGTGGGGGTGCGTTGACCGCCCGTCGTGGGACCATCCTATCGCCTGGATATCCAGAGCCATATGACAACAACCAGAACTGTGTGTGGAAGGTCTCTGTTCCAGAAGGAGCTGGAATACAGGTATCACCTATCACACATTGCTTCCTGGCTGACCTATGTATCATTGGCTTAAAAGCTGAGCAGGCAGGACGTCATTGAAGATAAGATATTATTAGAAGGATGAATGGATGGATGGTTTGTGTGAGAGGGGCCATCCAGAGATAACCAGATAGGATCTAATCGTGAGAGATAATGCCTGATTGTGTGTAAGCTAAACTGCTCTCACGGACAAATACAAAGACAAAGATGCCTCTGAAACAAAATGGAGTCTGTTCAAATATTTGACAGACACCTCACAGCAGCACAAGTGCAGGTGTGTTCGGTATAATTAGACTTTTTTGGTAAACAGCATTTTCTGTTGATGTTGTTTGACAGTTTTGTTTTAAAAATAATCAAAAATGTGAGTTTCTATCTGAATGTGTTTCTCTCCTATTATTACATTGCAGACCATTGAACCAGATGCGATGAAATTAAAATGTAGTTGCTTTTTAAAGACAAAGGTCCACGCTAACAATAACTTATTTTGTTTTTCTCTTCCTCTCCATCCGTCCCTCCAGATACAAGTTGTGAGTTTTGCCACAGAGCATAACTGGGACTCTTTGGATTTTTATGATGGTTCCGACAACCACGCACCAAGACTGGGCAGCTACTCTGGTAAACAGTTTTTAGTGTTTTACAAATGTCATGGCCAAAACTAGTGTCAGAGATAATGTGTTATACAAAGATTGGCAAGTAGAACATTATTATATTGTATAGTTATGTTATGTTCAATTACAAATTGTATAAATCAATCAATATTTATTTTGGAGTTAAAGATAAGACAATTCTGAACTACAATCAAAACTATTTTTGAATCAAGAGTATGATAAAACAAATTTTTCAGAGATAAAGTGTTATTATTTAAATCAAAAGTACCCTGTAACAGATATGACTATAAAATGAGTTTTAATGCAACAACTTCTTTAAGAGCATTCATACTCTCCATAACCACATTTAGAGAAGACGTAGAATAACTTGATTGCCTGTTGGCTGTTAACATAGCTTGATGGTTAAATACACAATGACAACATGCAAATAAGCACATTACATGTTGTGTCGCTGATTGAAGCCTACAAGATGCTGGCCACGCGGCCCCCTGCTAAGTGTGCAATAAGAGATACACTGGTCTAGTGATGTGTCGGTCGCGAACAAGCTTTTAAGTGAACGACGGGAGCCGGCTCGCGCCCGCGAACAAACCATTTAAAAAAAGAATAATTAAGTAATACAAGACAGAATGATATGATGATCTCCGCGCTACGGGTGCTCCGTGCATGCATGCAGTGACATGTAATATCCAAGGATTAGAGACTGTTGCATGCTGCTGTTTTGAGCATTGCAATACATTTATTTTTATTATGTTTTTTTATGATTAGAGACGGTTGGATGCTGCTGTTTTGAGCATTGCAATATATTTATTTTCACTATGTTATTTATTTATGATTATCCTTAGGCTCAGCAAAGATTTGATGTCAGCTGTTGCTGTCTTTTTTTCTATAGTTAATAGTTACTGAAATAGAGCCCTGCTGTTTTGTCAGGGCCTTTTCTTTAAATATAATTTTAAAATGTCGATACAGTAGCCCTTTTTTTAAATGTCTATGCTTACGTTTTATAGGTGTTGCTATCTGCTTTGTGTAGCGTGGTTCTACAAGCAAGTCAGTGCATTCATGGGGTGGTATCAGAGAGTTACAAGGGTCTGTAAATGCAATGAAAACATTTGGCCACAGCAAATCATTTATATTAAACATGTAGTTTTCAGTACAAAGGATGTATTGAATAAGTTAAGTGATATATGTGTACACATATAAATCATTAGTCAAAACAGGGCTACATTTGATGTAATTATAAAAAGGTATAATATGTGGTAAACCCTTGGCGGCCTTTACTAACGCGCGTTGCGTGACCACCAGCGTGCGAACACGCGAGTGTAAGACGCGACGGCGGACGACAACAAGACTCCCCCGAGGCGAGGCGGAGTGGGCGTGTGTTCTGTGCCGCTTACGTGTGGATCGACTACCCCTTAAGCCGAGAAGAACCACTCGGCTCGTAAAACCGCAAGCCGCAGTGGTTCTTGCGTCGGCCGACGAAAGCGAGGGTTT
>NW_011333040.1:3530452-3544690 GCF_000735185.1 Notothenia coriiceps
AGAGGGCGGGGGGCTGTATGTTTCGTTATCGTTACAATTTGCTTCATTTGACCTATATTTGAGAGGTTTGTCCGCTTTTTAGATGGCAAAGTGGGTGACAGAGACGGTGGAGGGAGGTACGGGACCAAGGAGGCCAAACATAGGGCGCATTATCATGACCAGCATTTCTTGGCCCACTAAACGATGGCATTATAGAGCAAACCTTATACTCCTTTAATTGACGCCAGACCGAGAGGGTCGAACGTGCGCCAAACTAACCGACGCGAACGTGACCACCCTAAGCGTATTTGCCCTAAACTAACCGACTACGGTTCGTAGCTCGGAGTTTTCAACTGTAACAAGTTGAAAACTACGGCTAAAATAATCTACGACGAGCACTACGAACGTTTCGGTACGGTAATGAGGGGTGTTACGTCAAGCCCGCTCTATTTTTTAGAAGATGCAGTGGGGTAAGTTCACTTACCCGCTTCGCAACTTTCGTAAAAAAGCTACGGACATCAACTTGCCGGTAATGTCATCGTGTACAGTGTGACCTTATGTATTGGAAACTTTAACTGACTTAAACCCTCAAGCCAACCCTCGAATGAAACTTTTACATAAGGCAATGTTAATTATTGACAATTTTCTAGATTAGTCATTGGACGTAATTAGTACATTAGACTAATAAAATACAATCTAAACCTAATCGATGACATATATAGTTTACGTTACGTTTAACTCGTATTGTAACCAACTTGTTTAATCCACAAGTGGATGACGTAGAATTTTTTTTGTTATATAAATTTCTTCTTCTTACTTTATTCGGATTTACTTTGGTTTTCGTTTAAGTCTGTCATATTGGATAGTTTATATTGATTACTGATGGTTTATCATATTAATTATTTCCTAATGGTAATTTATGAAAGATTAAAATCTACACCTAATTAACCTGAGGCTAATATGAACTGTCGGTATTCTTCATGACGACCGTGAGCTCACCACGTCCTTACTCAGGATTTTGGGTTTTACCTCAAACGTAAAATGGTGAAGGACAAGGCAGAGTGTCAGTTACAAAAAAAAATTGAACAAAACAATCTTATTATTCCAGACATAGGTTGTGTTGGAATTTTAGTAAAATGCAAACAAGATGTTATATTTTAATACAGTCATTTATTTTGAACACTTACAGTTTAGAAAATTCACAGAAATTTTTCCGCCACACGATTGTCCCACCTCATTGACTTATTTATATTTGCAGTAGTTTTAATCGGTGGAAATCGAATCGCCACCATTGCGCGTGGGTACGTTGGCGGTTACACAAACAAAATAGTCTTAGTCTTAGGCTTATCCGAAAATAATAAGGGTGCCTCCTCTTTACACGCATCAATGTAGTGCTTTTTCTCGGTGTCTGCGAAATACAATGTATTGTACGTAATGTTTGTTTTATGATTCAATCACTACGTCTCTACCCCAGCAATGATTTTTTATTATATATAATGTATAATGAAAATTATATTACTCGCATTATTAATACGTGGTTTGAAGCAATGACAGGATGGATGTTTCATTGTAGGCTATTGTATAGATGATGAGCTAGCATGTCGAGAGTTATGATCATATTGTGTTGTGAATGAGCATTAAATGAGCCGCGAATGCAATGAGCGCATCTGGCTCTTGGCTGGAGGATGTCGTCTAGTGCGTCTGGACACCGGGTGGATGTCACATTCGTGCGGTGTCAAAACGGAGACGCTCTGAGTGAACGTGGGGGTTAATCATAACGTAATACCTCTCTGTATTGTGTTCAGAAAGAAACTATCGAGAAATTATTTTATCCGATGGTCGGATGGTGGTGGTTCGATTGTCAGGACACTTTGCATTCTGTGATTCAATTACTTGGTCAAGTTCTTGCGTAATGAGAATAAGAATAGAAGAAATACTCGCGTCATGCCATTACCATAGATATTAGAGAGAGATGAGAGATGCGAAAAGGTGTCTCTGGACGCGAGTTGTGATTGGCGCCGGCGTGTGCGAGCGCGATGGGGAGGTTGCGGCGCGTGGGAACTGGACAAGTGGGGCATTATCCGTTAAGTTCTCGCGCAAGTGTGGCCTATGGAAAAGGTTGAAGATCAGGCTATATAAAGCTTACAGACGCAAGGTGTGGTTTTCTCGGCCTTGATTTAATCCAGTACTCCTTGGAAAATGGGGAAAGGCAGGACGATCTCTCGTCCCTGAGAGTGAGCGCCGAGAGGACACTCTTTTATCGATATAAAGACTAACGGACCCGCCCGTAACGTTGGTGCGGGGCATTTGAGTTTTTCACACACTTCGGTGGTAACAATAATCGTAATAATCTAATCGTAATGGGTCGCGTCTTTGCGTCTCTCTGATTGATACGCGTGTGTTATTTCTGTAGCGCCTTCGCTACCGTTACTCCTTCCACAGCCGCAAGACCCGCTAAAATGAGCCTTCGCGAATCATCTTCGACGACCCTCAGGGTCGTCAGAAGTGGAGCTTCGTTAGGGTTGTTGGCCCGCCTGAAGTCCTGCCCTAAAACCGCGTCATATGCGCATTCAACAAACGCCGGACGGTCTATTTGGTTTCGTCCTTCTTCCTTCTCACTGCAGGTCGCCGAAGTAAAACGATGTAGGTGGGGGTCGCCTAAATATGGGCCGACCTTGTCGCTAGACATTGAAATCAGAGTAGTTCTTGATTTCTGCAAGACGTACTTTGATTCAGAGAGTACTTGGAACACCCTTTCATGAGCCCACAATACGCGGATTACTTTTCTCTCGCTCGCGGGGCAAGCTCCTCAAATTTGACTTTCTGGTCGGCAATACGTCGTGACGTGCACCTCTACCCCGGCGCGTTTGATTGTAGCGCCGTCTAATGGCATCCGGATGTACATATGGTTGTTGGTCGCGTTGCTCGCAAAAAATCGCCAAGCTTCAGACACGCCCAGCATCAAGATTTTTTGATGCCTGTAGTGTAGACGGGCCGTAAGTGCAAACAGCCTGTTGACACTAATGTTAATACTGTAAGCCACCCACTTTGTGTAACAAATTACATTATTGGCAATTGCTGTGAAATGTATACTACCAGTTTTATACTTTCACCTGGCTGCTATATCACTAAACTGGATGTGTATCTTGTAAATTGTGTAATTTCTAGATTTGTATCTTTCTTTTTTTTAATGCATTCTTCTTGAGTGATATATTAACATATTAAGCTGTGTTTGGCTCTTTGCTGTTATTGTACATTTCCCCTCTGTGGGACGAATAAAGGGATTCTGATTCTCTGATTCTGTGTTGGTATTTAAGATGGTTGTACAGTAAGCTAAATTCAGCAAACCAAATTCTAAATATCTGAATCAATATATCACAGTAACATTTACATTAAAGGTCCCCTATTATACTGTTTTTCATCAATATATTATTGGTCTCAGATATATACAAAACCTGTCTCTGATTGGCTGAAACACCAAACAGGTCATTGCAGCATCCCATAATCCCCTCTGTTTCAGCCCTGTTTCCAAAGTGCTGATTCTCTGTCTGTCACTTTAGATGAAAATAAGGAGCCCCTCCCCACGCCCCTCTGAGAGATAATTGGTTAAAAAGAAACCAATGGTGCTCTAGGAAGATGGATCAGGTGATAAAGTGGGGGGAGGGGGGTTACCTTGGTTGCTGATTGGCCCAAAAACATTATGACATCATCAAGTGGCCAAAATCTGATCAGCTCATTTTCCGACAGGTTTTTATATAAATGGATCAGGACAAAAAGAGAGAGAATCTTTGTTCCTGAAACTTTCAGAATCTCTTTACACAGAGGGGACACATGTTGATGTAGAAGAGACATGAACAAGTGGATTTTACATAATAAGTTAGGCCTACCTTTAAAATGACAATGTTACTTTTAATTCATTTTGTGTTCATACACAATTTAACTATCTGATATTCTCTTCTTTTTTTTCAGTTGTTTTGATACTCATAGCTCCATCTCGGCACCTACCTGATGACGTGCAGATGATGAATGTTTGCAGAATCACAGATATATCCCAAACGACATGCATGCTTCATTCAATTCATGCCAATGTTCTGCAGGTGTTACGGGACGACGCTTTGCGGGCGTTCACACGGCGGAACTTTGAACATTTCCCCCACACTTTGTGCTCCTGGTCCCCGTGTCCCCCCTCCCGCGGAACGCCGAGTGTTTGGAGCTTCACCGGAGATTCGTCCTCTTCCGCTCCTCGGTGTGGTGTTCAGGCAACATGTCGCTCTTTTTAACCCTCCTCGGTCCCGTGTCTATCGACCCTGAAGATATTTGAGCTGTGAGATCCGCTCATGAAGCATCCTCCTGTTCCTCTGTGTTGTTCCTGGGAGAGGGAGGGTGTTGTGGCGCTGCAGCGGGAACTCTTCTGACGGAGCACCGCGCGCACACACTGCCACACATAATATGAATGATGACATAATTGTATCCACGTAAAGTAGGCTTGACTAGGAAAATATAATATGTTTCTTACAGTCCAATACATTTGAAATTACAAAAAGGATTGGGACATCATGCAAAGTGCTTAAAATGCTTAAAAGAAAGAGAATAGCAGAAACGTCCACAGAAAATGTTATAGAAATACTTTTCGACAAACACTAAAACAAATTGTGACAGTCTATTTTTCTAAATGTGATGTATATTTAATTGAATATGCTATTCCTGGCACACTTAGTGTAATAATATCCTATACTTTTACATTTTGTTAGTTGCAATTTGGCCCTTCATTGTGTTTTTTTGACAGATTTTATCTTTTACTGTCTACAATATGAATATATTTGTAGGCTATTTCTGTTTCATTATCTATTTTGACATGTTTCTATTTTGTGTTTATCTTTACACCTCATGTTCAATCCCTTGGTTTGCTGCTGTAACGGAAAAAAAGCTTCCAATTTGGTATCAATAAAGTCAATCTTATCTTATCATTAAATGTATCTCATCCAGGGCAGTGATTCATTTTATTTCAAAAACACAATGCCATGGTGGCAGAGCCACCTGTGGATGCAGACCGAGCCGGACCTGATGATTGAGTGATATTGACCTAAATAAAGACCCTACTGCCTGTGGGTGGTGTGCGACCTCTAGCGGTAACTATGGGTTACAGCAGTGGTTCCCAACCTTTTTTGTCTCGTGTCCCCCTTGAGCATGGTCTCCATTCTATAAGAACCCCCTCACTGTGATGATTCGCCTACATTTTTCTTGTATTAAACCCTTTGTAATTGTATTAAACCCAGCTGCTTCATGAAAACCACTTGTATAACTTACCCTTACTACAAATGCATTTAAACTTCACATTTGTTGTGAGTGAAATAATAATATTAAGACTCACTTCTAGCAGTTTGGACACCTTTTATTGAGACACTTGAGCTTGCTTGTCTTTCTTAAGCTTTGGTACAGTAGTTCTGGGGGCAGGACACCAGGATTATGAACATTGATTAAAAAAGTTTGTTGTGTGGAAATAATATTGCAATCCCTAATCTCTCTTCGTACCCCCTACAATCCCCTCAAGTATCCTTAGGGTCCCTGTACCCCTGGTTGGGAGCTTTACTGAGAATGATACTGCATGGAGGACAGTGTTCGAAGAAGTATTCAGATCCTTTACTTAAGCAAAAAATACAATGGAGTTTAAAGACTCCACTACGAGTAAAACGTCCTGATTTTTTTCCATGATTCCATTTCAGAATATTATAAGGTATTAGGTATTAGATGTAGTTCAAGTATCAAAAGTAAAAATACTTGTGATGTAGAATGGAGTTTATGTTTATGTATATTTATCTTATTATATTATTATTGTGGGGAAAACTTCTGAAGCAATTGGAAACAGGACTCAGAGAGACAAGAGGGGAGCTGGAGCTTTGATGGCAAACACTGACGGTTTATTTGGAGTTACGGCGGGATAATTCACAGGACATGTCATGAGCCACGAGTTGACCCCAGGTAGAGATGCCAAATCAATTCTGAAAAAACCTTCCTCTGGTTGGAGGTTTGCTGAGGGTAATCAACATTCTTCAATAGATAGACTAAACAGTTGAGGACACTGAATCACATTGTTGTCACTTATGGCTCGGGGTCATCTACAGCACACCCCGAGAAGGATGTGTTCCAGGTGTCCCACAACAATAACTATCTCTGACCGAGAGTTGCCCGGTCACAAACTGGTAACAACAACAAAATACTAGGGCAGCCCCTCCTTATGGGAGATAGCGACTGTCCAAGGCTGGGAATTTGCGTCAGAGAGTGAAGGAGGACATGCAGGGCAAATTATTCCCTGACAATTATGGTTTCTATTTTATCAGGTTTTCATCACTAACAAATACTTGTAAAAGCATATTAGCATTGATACTTGAAATACTGTGTAGATTGGTAGTACAGTACTGCCTTATCCTGTTAAGCCCTGAGCCTGTTTTTCAGGTCTCAGGCTCAAAAATGACATACCCAGAACAAATGACCATATCTTCCCTTCTAAAAGTGGTAAATCAATAATCTTTTTTCTCAAAGCAAGGTCACATCTGTGAGTTGGATGTAGAAGTGTCAGAATCAATATAGATGTTTTTATTTTAAAGTAAATACAGATTGAACACAGTAAAAAAAAAAAAAATTATAGTCTCCATGGTAAAACCACCCTTGAATGATGGGATGGTAGACTAAAAGCTTTAGGAATCCAAACTATAAGTACCCTGTATCAAGATTGATGCAAAACAAGTGAAATTTGAACTTTTTAGAGAGGTTTAGCAAAAAAAATCCACTTCTGGGGTCATTTGGGTGGATTTGACCTATCTCTGGCCCCCCTTGCTCGATTTTGCTGATTGACATCTCTTTCTAACGTCAGAGCCAATGGAATCGAGGGGAACTCCCACATACTCATTATTTGGTAATAGAGTGGCAAAGTCACGCCCATCTACTTCCGGTCCATGGGTACTTATTTCGGAAAAATTATGCATTGGAGTCAATGAAGAGAGAAAACGTATCTTTCGATCCCGTTTGAATTGTGCCATGAATTACACATATGATGTTTATCAATCTTAAAAAATCATTTCCATGTCAAAAAAGTCACAGTTTGTCGTAAAACTGTTGAAATATAAGACTATGAAAAATACGCAACTAGAAAGACTACAAATGATGATGTCACAATTGTTTTCCTCCACTAAGAGATAGCTAAGATCAGCGCCATATGGATAGAATCTATCTATATGGTGCTGGTTAACCAGCACCATATAGATAGATTCTATCCATATGGCGCTGATCTTAGCTATCTCTTAGTGGAGGAAAACAATTGTGACATCATCATTTGTAGTCTTTCTAGTNAAAAATGAAACAATGTAACAAACTGTGGTCTGGTGTGCACCAGAGAAGTGGACTATTAGGTGTGAATGCACTAACAGACCAGATCAAGGGAAGGCTAAAGAAAATAGTTGTATTTCTCTGTAGGGTTATTTTCATTAAGATGAACTGTAGGGTGTTATCTTCTACACAGACTAAGGTCAGATAGAAAAGCACTAAATGGCACCTTATTATCTTTCCAATACGATGAATGAAATCAGAGTATTGTCTCTTCTCTTACCCTCCTCCACTACAGGTGCAGCAGGGGGCTCTGCCGCCTCCTCTGGGGGGGTTTCTACCACTGGCTCTGCTGCTGATGGTTCTGGTAGTAAAGTGGCACAGTTACATAATGCAGGTAGCTACGACTTGATTATGATTTTTGTTGTCACCAGGAATAAGCGTTTAGCTCCATGATGTGTAACCTGATAAAAAGCATCTAACAATAAGTACAATTCCACTAGCAAAATACTTCTACAACTAAGCATTTTTGGAAATAAACTTTGGTTAGTTTATCTCACCGATGTTTCCGACAGTGTGTAACTTGGGTGCATTTTTAAGTAGCAGCTTTAGTGATTTAAGAGTTCCAGGCAAACATACAATGTTATAATTAGCAGTGGAAAAATAAGTACTTTTCTTCAAGTTTTGAAACGATTTATCTGGACAGTAAAAGTCCTTCATAGCGAACAGAGAACAAGATGTCCTTCCAGCAAAATGCACTCACATTTATGTTAAAGGAGGAGCAGTGTCTTTTAAGTTGTTTGTATAAGCGGTGCTCGAAAAAGCTTCAATTAGCAATACTAGCATGTTTTAAACAAGCACTGTGCTATTATTACAAATAGAATGGATAAATGAATTAGATCAGAGTATGTTTTCTCCTCATGTATGAAAACATATCTTTCTTCTCTTACCCTCCTCCACTACAGGTGCAGCAGGGGGCTCTGCTGCCTCCTCTGGGGGGGCTTCTACCACTGGCTCTGCTGCTGGTGGTTCTGGTAGTAAAGTGGCACAGTTACATAATGAACTCTGATTTGAACACATGTTGAATTGAGCCGTCGTGAATCTACTACTCAGACTCAGGTCAGATTGTAAACAGAGGTGTATATAGCACCTGTATATCTAACAATAAAGAAAGAATCTCTGTCTGGGTGCATTGCTAGGGACTCAAGGATTTGCAGTGTAGAACGGCACGATTAATATCAATAAACTTTAAAGTGTACAGTGCTCTGTGAAGCAGCTTGGCGGGGCCTCATGGCTCATCAAACGGTCACTCTTGTCCTTTACAGACTGCAATTTATTGACAGCAGTTCACTATTGCTGCTGGTTGTTGTATACCAACAACACAAAGGGCTGCCCCTTTTTTCCTTTAGTTGATTAGAACGTTTTTATGTTTAATAACTTATTTCCAAGAAACTTATGAGAAAGTTCTCTGGTAGGCAAAATATTTAAAGTGTTGCTTTTGCTTCATGGAGAAACTCCTTAGTTAACTCATCGATAGGTTGAGAAAATTGTTCGTGGACTAAGAATGTATCTATTATTCAAGATTGAATGAATAAATAAAATCACAGTATCTTTTGTCCTGAGTTTCCTCTCATCTCATCTCTTACCCTCCTCAACTACAGGAGCAGCAGGGGGTTCTACTGCCTCCTCTGGGGGGGCTTCTACCACTGGCTCCTCTGCTGTTAGGGCAATCCATAAACGGGTTAAGATTAAATTGAGTTTATAAGATTATTAACAGGGAAGATCAACAAGATCCACGCATTTCCTCCGATCCACCCTGGGAACAATATGCAGAGCATGCACACTTACACGATAACAAGTGGAAGCCGCCCAATGTGTGGTTAACCTCTACAGAGCAAACTGTTTAGCATTTGGGAGAATATGGAGTTCGTACATAAGAAGATGATGTTACTGCTCATGGAGGTAAGATAAATAGTTAACCTCAAAGGGCAGCTTCCACTCATCAGCAAAACTATCACAACATATAACATTACAATCCCAAGACAAAGTTTTACACGTTTTGACACATTGACAGAAAACATCAGAGAGGAGGGTCGATTTCAAATCACAAATATATCAGAACAAATTAGGAGCCAAGATATTTGTACGAAAAAAAGAAACTCCAACGACTGTACCACAAAAACAGAAATATTTACAGTTGAGAATGGAAGTCATAGGTGTGAGAGTCCAAAGTTGTATTCAATCTGTAAAGGGTTAGTATGAAGGTAAAAGTAAATTAAACCCAACAGGAAATACTGAACAAGCCACTTGCGTCACTAAATAAAAGTGAATACAAAATTAACACATGCCACAAGAGGGCACCGTCACAGTTCATGCAGTAAACAGAGACAATACTCACAGACAATACACGTATCAAATATCTAGAGGGCCTCCTGTATAAAACATGTCCTCACCAAGAAATGTGATTTCTAATATTTGTGGGATCTTTTGTGGGATAATTATGAGCATGGTGTAAAGAGGAGCCCAAAGACAGGTGGGTCCTTCCGTGTCAAAATATGTGTGGCTTTTTTGGTTATGTATAGAAACCTTCCTAACACATTCCACAGGTCTATATTTTTAGATCTTATAAAAAAGGAAGAAATTGCAACCCAGGATTTCAAGCCATAACTCTTAAGATTATGATTGTTAGAACTCTTGACATTTGGCACATGAATCCAGCACTGGATTTTTAGCAGGGAATATTGACATCCGCTTGTGTTTTTCTAAATATTTGGATCTGCTGAACATCATATGTCTGTGGCCCTACCAAACGTTATGGCTCTTTATGTTTGAAGATATTTAACCCTAAAAAAAACTATGCAATTCTTAAAATTCAGCCAATATATTTTACTGAAATGTTTTTTTGGTTTTAAATAGCATTTACATAAGGTTAAGATGTAAACAAAAACCTGACACATGGTGACCCAGGTGCGCTTTACAGCCTGCTTTCTTTGTGTTGTAGTAACATGGCTTTTCCAGCTGGGGGCAACATTTCTAACAGTTCTCTTTAAAGTGGACCTATCATGCTATATTTGAATAATATATTGTAGGGCCATACCTACAGTGGGGCAAAAAAGTATTTAGTCAGCCACCAATTGTGCAAGTTATCCCACTTAAAAAGATGATGCCTTTAATTTTCATCCTAGGCACACTTCAACTATGAGAGACAGAATGGGGGGAAAGAATCCAGGAAATCACATTGTAGGATTTTTAATGAATTAATTGGTAAATTCCTCGGTAAAATAAGTATTTGGTCACCTACAAACAAACAAGATTTCTGGCTCTCACAGACCTGTAACTTCTTCTTTAAGAGCCTCCTCTGTCCTCCACTTGTTAACTGTATTAATGGAACCTGTTTGAACTCGTTATCAGTAAAAGACACCTGTCCACAACCTCAAACAGTCACACTCCACAACTCCACTATGGCCAAGACCAAAGAGCTGTCAAAGGATACCAGAAACAAAATTGTAGAACTGCTCCAGGCTGGGAAGACTGAATCTGCAATAGGTAAGCAGCTTGGTGTGAATAAATCAACTGTGGGAGCAATTATTAGAAAATGGAAGACATACAAGACCACTGATAATCTCCCTCGATCTGGGGTTCCACGCAAGATCTCACCCTGTGTGGTCAAAATGATCACAAGAACGGTGAGCAAAAATCCCAGAACCACACGGGGGGACCTATTCAATGACCTGCAGAGAGCTGGGACCAAAGTAACAAAGGCTACCATCACTAGCACACTACGCCGCCAGGGACTCAAATCCTGCAGTGCCAGACGTGTCCCCCTGCTTAAGCCAGTACATGTCCAGGCCCGTCTGAAGTTTGCTAGTGAGTATTTAGATGATCCAGAAGAGGATTGGGAGAATGTCATATGGTCAGATGAAACCAAAATATAACTTTTTGGTAAAAACTCAACTAGACGTGTTTGGAGGAGAAAGAATGCTGAGTTGCATCCAAAGAACACCATACCTACTGTGAAACATGGGGGTGGAAACATCATGCTTTGGGGCTGTTTTTCTGCAAAGGGACCAGGACGACTGATCCGTGTAAAGCAGTGGTCTCCAACCAGTCGACCGCGATCGACCGGTCGATCGCGAGTGTGGTGCGGGTAGATCGTGGACCATTAAAAAAAAAAGTAACAAAAGAAAGAAAAATCAAATTAAAATAATAATGTTTGAAAAATACGTTTTTAGATGTAAACCTATCATCCACCACCCCGTTAGCAGGTGCCACTTGATTGACGTATATTTGAGACACCTCAATAATATAATACATTAACCGTGCTTTACGTGAACCTCATCATGACACAAGAGAGGACGGCAGGACTGCAATTTCCGTGTTCAGTGAATGCAACAGAGGCAAGTCACCAGACCAATCAGAGAGTTGCATGGAAATACACGTGTGCTTGTGTCATTCAAGCTCGGCTCTGTGTGTGTGTGGCAATAGCGCATTTAGTGTGATACAGATCGGCTCGGGAGGCCGGCCGACTGCACTCGCTCACTAGGGGGGACTCTTGTAGACTTCGGGGGGGACCTTGAACTTTCGGGGGGGACTTTGTTAGACTTCGGGCGGGACTTGTTGACTTCCTAGTGGGGGGCCAACAGACCGGTATCGAATAAGGACTATGGGCCATTGTACCTGTACGTCTTGTACCGGGAGGCATATTTCCTCACATAACTTGGTTTTTACTTATCTTTGACAATTTCCTACACCTTCATATACACTGTTATGAGTCACGTTGTATCTTATGAAATTTCCCCTGGATAAAGGACGTCTTTACCTGAAACACTACAGAAAATATGTATTTTGTACACAGGGGCGACACAGCCCCTTGAGTGCGTCGCAGTCTTTTATTTTCATGGAGAGAAAAGGAGGCATGGGTTTAGAAAATTTTTGCCCGAAATGTTGCTCGCCTATGTCTAAAGGTAAGGCTCGACTGCAAGTCGGGCCTTATGCACCAGCAAGTGTGCTCTGTACAGGCAAGTGTGCTCGGGAGAGCTTTCGCGACCCTTTGCGAACAATCATGTATACGGTCCCCGGACATTAACGTCGCACATCAGAACGGTGGTTTTCGTCGCCTTCTTCTGAAGGGCGACGTAACCAACGGGAAGACTGAATAAGAGGCGAAAACCCGAGAAAAAGAGGGAGGGCTCCGTCGTCGAAACGAGGCGACACTTTAGAGAGCCATCCAGGTGTCGTCTACTGTTTGTGGGTGGAGAGGCGAGAAGGTTGCCTGCTCCCCCTGGCACGTCGTCTCAAAGTCAATCCTACAGGCAGTTTCAAATTTAGAAGGCCTGTTTTAATCTTTTTCACGGCCAGTTTCCAGAAGAAACAATTAATAACTCGAAATTTGTTTAATTATGTGTATATATTAAGGTCATATTCTTAATTTTGTGCCTCTGCCTTCCGAGAGAAAGGAGGGGGAGAAGACCTCGGTCGTCGACCTCGTGTGAGGAGAGGACGTCTACCCCGTACCAGTCGAAGTCGTTGAGTAAACGAAATTTCGATGTAGTGTCCTAAGTCCGGGAACGTTTTTGCCGACTTTTTCTAGTTTATTTAGCTTTACTCCCGTACCGATTTTACGATATACTAGACAAACCATAAAACTTTTTTTTTGAAGTGTCTGTACAAAATCATATGTCACCCCGTTTTCATAATACAGTCCGGTGGTTAAACACGTTTCAAGAGGCTGAATTTTTCTATTCTTCCGGACATTAAAAGTAGGATCCACATATGGAGTTGATACTCTCTGTTTACTCTTTTTCTTTTATTAAGGTCTTTTAGTGTAACAGACCGTTGTGTCTGAAAGTTAGGGAGGTTTCTAAAGAGTAACCCCAACTCAGACCTCCTGGACCTGATCCGGCTGAGGTCCTGGAACTTACGGAAGAATGCTTCGGTGAGGAAGCAACGGGCGGCCACACAAACCCCGTAGTGAAACAGTAAAGACTTTCTGGTCGGTGCAAATGAGAAGTTCGGGAACGACTAGCTTCCTCCAACAGTGAGTTTTAAAGTGGTGGCCTATGTAACGCGGGTAAGTAAAGACAAAGGAAAGGTGTCACCAGTGGTGGAAAAAATTCGGGTCATAGTGGCTGGAGCCGGATCCACTTTCCGCTCTAAGATGGATTAACGTCGATAATCACTTTTTTTGTCGTGTCTGTCACGAAAAAAGGTAAACTCCGGAAAATCATAATCTCGGATTAACGTAGACTTACTCGTACAATGTTACTTCGCGGGTACTAGTCGAGTGCCGTATATCCATTCCCCAATTTTACGATAAACAAATACTCACTCCCCACCTGGAGTTCGAGGAGATCCCCCCCGAAAAGGAGTGGTAGGAGATCAGGAAGTGAGGAGACATCCCCCCAAGACCGCCCCTACGGAAGAAAAAAGGGGCCCACTTCCTAAAAAAAAAATTTATAACTTCAACTTTCGGTAGTTAGACCTGCCGTGGACGCACGTCAAACTCATCTCGTTTGTACTTCTGCTAAGATTACCTATGGAGAGAGTCGTGGGTATACTTTTGTCTTGACATTTGTCGTAAAAGAAAAGAAATACCTATACAAATGTTTAGTGAGGGGAAAATTTGACATAAAGAAACAAATGACGGTAATAATCATAAAGTATGGACAAAAGTACATAGAAGACATAACAAACATATTTGAAATTACTAGCAATACTTCCACTACTGGCGCCTTCATTTAGAAAATTTATTAACACTGTTTTGGCAAGATTTGTGAGTTCCCGAGGAAATCGAGTGGAACTCGGGGAGCCCTCCTAAGAGAGGCGGTCGAACAAACACCTTGTCGGAGGAAACAGGCATATCGACGGTCGATTCGATTGGTCTACGGACCTTTGTAGTCGGCCAGGCTAGTCGTGGCAGGGAGAGAGAGCGAGAGAGAG
>NW_011333040.1:3551673-3554590 GCF_000735185.1 Notothenia coriiceps
ATTGTGTCATTATTATAAAGTAATCAAATAAATGTGGACTGTTTCTTCAATTTTTTCAATTTTAGAACCAAAGATTAGTACAAGAAAGTGGATTAACCTGTTAAACGCCCCGGCAAAGGGCCCGTTTTCTTATATTTTACAACATATTAATGTGTCATACCCCATCCTTATGGGAAGAAAACTCAGCTAACTCTGACGATATTAACCATTGTTTGCTAAACAAAACACAGCTCTACCGCAAAAGCTCTGAATTAGCACTAAGCGAAAATGCTAACCGCACTTAGCACAGAACTCCACGGTAGAAATAACTTTATACTTATCGATTGCACAAACAACCACCGGTAAGCCATTTTTTTCACATCCACAGATTCACTAGGGGTGATAAGTTACACGCTAGAGCGATTCAAAACTCGTGGTGGGGAACAAACCCAGACAACCCACACGTAGCTTTACGGGACCCGAAAATTGGGAAAATATAAGTCATACGTTGCTGTTTTCCTGATCAAAAGTTGTGTCATTGGCATAAACGCATAAAACGCCTTCGCTGAAGGTTAATCCAATGTCTCTGTGTCACTTTGAAATGATTACTGATAATCCATAATTCAATTTTTTGTTAAAAACTGAGATTTCATATTAGCTGTTATTAGCACGATTAGAGCTACAGGCCAAGCTTCCGTTTTGGGGGAAAAAAAAAAAAAAAAAAACGGGGGCATTCTGGCTACCGCATGCACTCATTCACGCATGGGTAACTGGTTAGATGGATTTTAGGAACTTCCATCGATCTATTGGCTCTAACATTCCAAGAGGTGTCCAATCATCAAATCGACGAGGGTGGGCCAGAAGATATGGGAAAACACGCCAAAGACCCCAGAAGTGTTTTTTTTTCTCTAAATCTCTTTAAAAGGTCAATGTCACTTGTTTTGGCATCAATCTTGATCAGGGTACTTATATATGTTATGTTTGGACTGTAAAAGGGCTTTTAGTCTACTATCCCATCATTCAAGGGTGGTTTTCACTATAAGTAATGTGTTTTTTTTGGACGGACACTATAATTTCATTTGTTTTACTAAATAATCTGAATTTAATTTAAAATGAAAAAAATTCTATATTGATTCTGACTCTTCTACATCCGACTCACAGGTTTATCATTGCTTTGAGAAAAAGGATAATTAATTTACCCCTTTTAGAAGTGAAGTTATAGTAATTTGTTCTGGGAATGTCCTTTTAGAGCCTGAGGCCTGAAAAACAGGCTCAGGTCTTAACAGGTTAAAGGAAAGAAAGTCAATTATTAAGAGTATCATTAACTTCATCTCACACATTTGTTTCTTCATCTTCAGCGTACTTTTTGACCTCCCTTCTGTCTGACTCCTAAAGCATTTCACTGAATCGCATTACGGGTTAGTTGTTAAGTTTTATACATTGAAGGAAAGCTTTATGAGCGCAGATGCTATCTTTACATTCACACAGTCTTCCACCTGGGCCTGCTAATTGTAGACTGTTGGCTATTAAGCCCCTTCACTTGCGTAATGAGGCTTGAGTGCTTTATTCAAGGGCATATGTTGGCATTTAAGGAGAGGGGTATTACCTGTCCAGTTAGCTTTTTCACTTAATACCATCTATTCAGTAGGCTGCTTCCTTAACCTTTAAAACACCACTGTTCTGTATGATGAATTATATGCTGAATAATAACAGAAAAGCCTCCTCTGTAACCTTCTGTGGTGGCTGTGATTAATGTGAGCATATGCAAGGATTGTTAAACATGTGTTGTAGGTTTTCTAATATAGTTTTTGTTATCTTACACAATCAAACTTTGAATTTGAAAATGTGAAACTCTCCCATTATATTGACCATTTTGTCAAATTAAGACATGTCCCCATTTGTTTTCATTCTGTCTTCTGATTTAAGAAGAAACTTCATCTTTGTAACAAGATAAGCTGGCATTGCATTAGAAAAAAGTCCTTGTGAGATTGAAGCAGCAGTTTAATGCCATCAATCTTAAAATACAGTAAAAGGAAAGAGCCTGGACTGAATCTAATCAGCGGCAGTCAGCTCATCTTGTTGCTTTTCCTGCAGTACATGCTGGCAGACTTTTAATGCTGTTTAGAAATATGTTCTGTCAGACAGCTTTAATTAGAAATCACTGACACACTGTAAAAACCATCGCCTAGCATAATCATTTTCATTTAGTATCTTCAATGCAAGGAAAACACAGTAAAAGCAACAAAACTCCCACTAACTCACAAGTTGTCCTTGACCATTTTGATAAGAAAACACCGCACTGATGAGGCTGGGCCAGTGACGGAGCAGAGGGACATAAAACAGGTTTATCACTAATAAATAAGGTCAGTTAAGAACTTATGTTTGGGCCTGTGTCCAATTTGAAGAGTTACAGACCAGGCTACTTGCCAAAGTCAACATCTAACCGGACTCAGACCCGGATCATCTTTATGGTTTGACTGAGGAGCATAGTGCCCTAAGGGTCTGCTCATCAGAGCTGGCTGATGTGCTTGCTGACATTTTTAACCTGTCACTAGCACAAGCTTTTGTGCCCACCTGCTTCAAGACAACCATAGTGCCCCTCCGAAAGAAAAGCACTGTGACCTGCCTGAATGACTATCGTCCTGTTGCACTCGCCCCGATAGTGATGAAGTGTTTTGAGAAGATAGTCATGACCCACATCAGGAAGAACATTCCAGACACCTTGGACCCTCTGCAGTTTGCATACCGTCAGAACCGGTCTACTGACAACGCAATCAACACCGTCATCCACACCACCCTCACACACTTAGAGGGCAAGGATACATATGCAAGACTCCTCGTCATTGACTACAGCTCAGCCTTTAACACGGTCATCCCACACAAACTCTCTGCTGAGGTCCTCACTCTCGGACTGACACCTGCTCTCTGTAACTGGGTG
>NW_011333040.1:3554611-3561843 GCF_000735185.1 Notothenia coriiceps
AACCGCTGCTTGTGTGTCCGGGGCGGGAGATTCAGGTGATTGGTTGTTGGTCTAGCTTCAGGCATGCCCGCCGGCAAGCGACAACGCACGCCGCTGTGTGGACGGGCCGTTAGAGGGCAAGGATACATATGCAAGACTCCTCTTCATTGACTACAGCTCAGCCTTTAACACGGTCATCCCACACAAACTCTCTGCTAAGGTCCTCACTCTCGGACTGACACCTGCTCTCTGTAACTGGGTGCTGAACTTTCTGTCAGAAAGACCCTAGTCAGTCAGAGTTGGCAACCACATGTCAGGCACTAAAACTGTAAGCATAGGGACCCCCCAGGGCTGCGTGCTGAGTCCCCTGCTGTACACCCTCTTCACACATGACTGTGTGGCCTCCCAGAGCAACACCTGTATCGTGAAGTTTGCAGATGATACGACTGTCATTGGACTGATCACCGGTGGGGCTGAGGCAGCGTACAGAAGAGAGGTGGCTGGCCTGGTGACCTGGTGTCAGCACAATAATCTCTCCCTGAATGCAGACAAGACCAAGGAGATGATTATTGATCCACGGAGGAAGAGGGTGCAGCACACACCACTGGTGAGACAGAGGTGGACAGGGTGAAAACCTTTAAATTCCTCGGAACCCACATCAGCGAGGATCTCACCAGGTCTCACAATGCACAACAGAACATTACAAAATCCCAGCAGCGACTGTCCTTCCTAAGGAGGCTGTGAAAAGTTGGCATGCCATCCAAAATACTCAGCAACTTCTACAGATGTACAGTTGAGAGCGTCCTTACCAGCTCCATTACATTCTGATATGGAAACTGCACTGCTCAGGACAGGAAGGCACTCCAGCGTGTAATAAAAACTGCACAGTACATCTCAGGAGCAGCCTTCCCCTCACTTCAGGACATTTACACTACCAGGAGAGCACACAACATCATCAGGGACAGTACACACCCCCAGCACAGACCCTGTACTCTCCTGCCATCAGGCAGGCGCTACAGGAGTCTGAAATCCAGGACCACGAGACTGACAAACAGTTTCTACCCACAGGCCATCAGGCTGATGACCATGCTANTTGTAGTAAAATAAGTTTGGTAGGAATTATTTGTACACATCGCGTTCATTACAACACAAACAGGGTGGCACATGAAAGTTAATCCGCACCGATACACACTTCCTGTTGGCAGGCATTGTATCATGTCACTTCCCACTAGTTGGGTTTTTTGAACGACACTTAAATGGGAAGTTGGGTGAGGAAAAGGTGGTTACGGGTTGGTTTGGAACTTTGGTCCAATAATTCAGCGCAGTGTTTTTATAATGGCGGTTTGACTCCATCTTTCTTCAAACTTTTAGTCTTTTTTGCTGCTTTTAATTAACATTCTTAAATGTCCCCCCTAATTGAGTTTGACCCACCTGTGATTTCTCAAACTATTAGTCTTTTGATGGTTGTAATTAACGACCATGTTCTCTCTATATGAGTTTGACCACATATGATCATGTGTACGCTTGATGTTGATACCAGACATTCTCTGATATGGAGATTACAAATACATGGTGTGTGTATGTGTGTTCCAGTCATGAGTGTGTATGGTGTTGTGTGGTGTGTGTGTGTGTGTGTGTGTGTGTGTGTGTGGCTGTGTGTTGTGTCGATGATGATGGAAGATACCACCCAGGGTCACATGACATCAGCACTGTGGTTCTTGCTTCGTGCCGTGGCTGTGAAACCAACACGCCGGGGGCTGCTGCAGATAAGAGGGGTCAAACACTTTCCAACCTCCAGGCATGCTTGTCCATACACACACACACACACACACACACACACACACACACACACACACACCCCGCGGGAGGCTGGTAAGATAGTCACGCACCTGGACCTTTCAGCACTCTGAATGCTATCAGTCAGCTGCACGTCAGACAACATGGGCAATCAAAACAAACACACACTCTCCCGCTGACACACACACACACACACACACACACACACACACACACACACACACACACACACACACACACACACACACACACACACACACACAACTTTGCCCGGTGAACACAGGCATGTGCGTTTAACATACATGAAGCGTGACCTGGGAAGACATGAAGGTACAATCTCTTTCATCCAGAGATTCCTGATCCTCAGTCAACCTTTGGCTTCTCCGCGCTAAACCACCCATGCAAATCACAAGTGCATCATGGGAAACGTCTCTTCATTCTCTCATCCTCTATAGTGCAGATAATTGTACTTAATTTCTGCTCATATTCGATGTGTATTGTCTCGTTCTTGTATGTACTTTGACTACTTGTGTGCTATTTTGTAAATTCAAATCACGTAAAACCATCAATTCCATAAAAGAATGTCAATATATTCAAGTTAATGTATAGATTTAAGGATATAGATTTCCTTTTCCCCCCTTTTTGCTTATATCGTATATTCAAAAAAAGCACTTATTAGGATATGTATCACACTGATTGTTTTGCAGATTCACTCTTTCTCTGTTATTCACAAATTCACTTACATATGCATTTCCCCACTGCGTACGATACAGAACGTTATTTTGGATAACATTCTAAGGAATCATGACCCATAACTGCTCCTTTCCCCATCAAGAACAAAGGCCCAGCTCACCCCTCCATCACAGAACTTCCCTCCTTACTTTCCTCTGTCAGATCTTTCCTCACTTCCCCTCACACTGCACGTTAACACTTGGCGAAACACAAAGGCCAAACACTTTCATTCTTTGCGGCCCAGTCAGTGAAAATCAACCCTGTTTACAACCATGGCATTCCATTCCCTGGTGATTCACTCCCGCCTTCCCAACATCCACTTTGGATCCACGTTGGATCTCACAGCTGGAGTTGATAAAGTCTTGAAGGGGACTCTTCCTCTCGTAAATAACAAGCAGGAGAGAGGTGTCGTAAGTTTGGTGTTGGAACTATGCCCGATGCCTCATCAGAGCTTTAAGACTTCCTTTCCTTTTGTTTGATAGATTAACTTTTAAAAGTGTCCTTCATTAATTGCTGGCCAGCCAATGTGGGCTTACAATACAAGACACTCATAATAATAATAATAATAATAATACTAATACTAATAGATTACATTTGTATAGCGCCTTTCAAGGGACCCAAGGCTGCTTAAAGGCCCTGACACACCTACCCGATTTTGGGAGTCAGAGGCCGTCAGAGGCAGTCGGGCATTCGCTCTGATTGGCTGTTGCCTCTTTTGAATGACGAACACACACTACCGCTGCCTGCTGCTAAGGACAGTTATTGCCACTCGTCGACTGAAGTCTTTGCGGTGACGTAGCGGACGTAAAAGTCGGGACACCTTCGGTACGCGTTCTTTGGTCTCAGGTTGGTGTGTAGCGGCCTTTACATGGTGAACAAACAAACAAACAAACAAACAAAACAGACACAGTATCCACAGCCAAGAGGACCACAAAACCAATTATAATGTAAGGATCCATATATTCTGAGACAGGACAGTCATTTTCAAACAGTGTCGTTTACTTCTAGTGCCAAGAATAACATATCCTAAATAAGCAAATATCAGGACCTCTTGAGTTCCTCCTGCAGCTTGTTGATGTACATTTCTTTTCGTTGTTTTCAGATTCTGTACAAAACTTTGAGTAAATGACAGGCTTCTTTTCCATCTTTCGTTTCTCCATCAAGTCTTTGTTAGACCCATGAATGTTATGTATGTTGGACGTTCTGTTTCTGCCGGTATCGAAGCTCTTCTTTCGCTCCGGTAGATGATATAATTGGCTCGTGGAAAATGTCTCTCTGGAGGCAGGGAGCGTGTAAATCTAACTCGTGCCAGGAGCTCCAAACGGTGAATCGAGCGACTCCATTAGCGGCTGCTACTGACGCCGCCATCGGTCCGTATCTCGACAATCAGTCAATCAAAGTAATGGTGCCGAGGAGGAGCGTGTTTTGGAAAGTTGCTTTACATGCTTGCTGCCTTTACTCATTTCAAAAAACGATTGTCTGCATACATTTACTTCTTTAAAAAGTCTGCAGGGAAATGCAATTGGAAATGTGGATTGAACGCACAGTGAGATGGAAACGTGAATTGATATACGATATGCACTAGGTCAGTTCAAAGAGGTAGTGTATATAGTATATCAATTATATAATACAGAATACACCATAGGGAGACAAGATGGCTACTTAGTCATTATTTATCTATTATCTAATATATCATTCCAATAACTTGTATATTTAAGCAATAGCTCACGACAGGCCGTGGTATATGCTCATTATATCACAGCTAAGGGGCGTGGTTCGGCCCGACGCGAAGCGGCAGTTTGCTTTTCAACCCAACGGTATACTGTTTTTCTCAGACGCGGAGGGATACTGACTTGTTGTGAAAAGTAACTTACAATTCTACCCGTGGTATACGCTCAGTATATCACGGCTAAGAACCAATCAGATTGCTTGATTTGACTTGTCCGTTTTATAAAGACTCGTTTTGCACTATTCCACCTTTTTTTCTCACTTTAAAAAAAATAAGTATTTTTTAATATTGTTTTAATATTGTCTGCTTATCTGTATAATTGTGTTGCATAGTTGGAGAAGCCTGTGACCTAAGATTTTCAACGACATAATTACTCTGTAGACTGTATGTTAGTTTGACAATAAAGAACCTTGAAGCTTGAAGCGCAAACATGCCGGATTTTAGCTTTGAGCTACTTTCCATCCGCAGTCCCTCACATAAAACATTTAACAAAAAATTACGTTTACAAACATAGCAAATACAAATACATGAAATGCAAGAATGCTGGTGTGGCCAGGGAAAAGAAAGTTTGGGGCTCTCTGCTGGAACTGCTACCTCCGCGACCCGACCACGGATAAGCGGGAGAAGATGGATGGATGAAAATGCAAGAAAAGTGTAAAGTATTTCTGACATGGCAATACAACATAGACTCTTCTTGCACAATTTCTATTCTATTTTATTTGTATTTACTTGCACTATTTTCTCTGTTTTCTTTGTTCTATGTCCTGTATATATGTTGCACTGCTGGAGGAGCCTTTGACTTCAGTTTTTCATTGACATAAAAACTCCCACTTCATTCTACATCAGCACACAAAGTTGAGGATCAGAAGAATGTGCAGAGCAGCTACAGGGGAGATATGTCCTTGCATCTTGAATCTTGAACTCAAAGCAGAAATGTTTAATTAACTGTGAATCCACCTGAAATCAGGCCCCGTAGGGAGACAAGATGGAGACAGACTCAGCAGTCATGACTTCCCTGAAGCCATCGGAGCCAATCGAATGAAACAAATGACATCTCTGCTCCTATCATCAGAGAAAAGGACTCCCACTGTAACCACAACTCTGTTATAATACCCACAAAGGCATCGTGTGTTTAACCTCATAAGCTCTTGTGCCAAACAAGTGCTCTGCATCCCCTGAGTAACTAGCTTAAGCCTCATTACTTTCTAATGGCTTTTAAGACACACAGCTTTTACCCTCCATCCCTTGGGCTGTAAATAAGGAATAGCTTGTTGTTTGCTTATCTGATAAACACACATTGTTGTCTTGCTTGCTCATTAGCGCTGGGGCCACTTTAACGCTGTCTGAGAGCACCGTCTGATTCAAGAAGAGGGTTCAAAAGTGCCTTTAGCCGAACCCCTGCGAGCTGGCACGCTGTCAACATGTCCAGATGTGTGTGTTTGGGTTATATTGTGCACCTATGGGCTCTCATATGCACGCTCACATGAAAACACTCACCACATCGCATGCATACACACCAAAGCAAGCCGAATGAAGCCGTCTGCTTTCCAACATCTCATTATGCTTCATGTCTGCTCAACAGCTCTAGCTTGTTAAAGATGATTTTAAACACAGCTCACGGCGCTGCGCTATACATGCTTTCTGTCTCGTAAACTAGCCACAGTCTTTACATACCGTACGATTCTGAGAAAGAGCAGAACTGTTTTGATTTATGATGAGAAAGAGATGAGAGGGAAGTGAAGACGAGTCATCAAAGTGGGTTTCTGAAAGATCCAGCTCCAACTCCACAGCTGAGATGCCATGAGCTGAACAGGTGTGTGTGTGTGTGTGTGTGTGTGTGTGAGAGGACTAGCATTACTATACTTGTGGGGACCTACATCTGTTTACAAAGTCACGTGTGGGGACTCGCCTCCCTTATGGGGACATAATGGAGGTCCCCATAAGGGGGATCATTAATTTGACGGTGAAGACTTGGTTAGGTTTAGGGTTAGGGTTAGGCATGTGCTGGTTAGGGTTAAGGTTAATGTCAAGTCAATGTAATGTCCCCTGAAGTGATGTATACACGGTATGTGTGTGTGTGTGTGTGTGTGTGTGTGTGTGNCATAATGGAGGTCCCCATAAGGGGGATCATTAATTTTGACGGTGAAGAATTGGTTAGGTTTAGGGTTAGGGTTAGGCATGTGCTGGTTAGGGTTAAGGTTAATGTCAAGTCAATGTAATGTCCCCTGAAGTGATGTATACATGGTATGTGTGTGTGTGTGTGTGTGTGTGTGTGTGTGTGTGTGTGTGTGTGTGTGTGTGTGTGTGTGTGTGTGTGTGTGTGTGTGTGTGTGTGTGGTGGGAGTTCCTTTCCTCTGACACAAACGTCGGCTGTACATCCTGTCGACTGGTGACATGTTGAAGCAGGCGCAACTTATGGGCTCCTTGCGCAATTTCTGCCGTACATTAGAACGTTGTCTTAATCTTAATTCCCTATATGGGCAACATTAATATGAGAAACCTTGATTTTTTGGGGTATTTCAGAAAAGAACCTTCTACCTGTTTACTTCAGCCACGGTTTGCAAACTGCCTGTAGGACAGAAAAGCACTGAACAAACTGAAAGTGTACTTTAATTTAATGTATTATGTCGTCAACAAATGTCACTGTTTTAGGTTGAAGGAAATAATATTACATTTTAATGCAAAATATTAGGTTCAACTTGCTTTGAACCAACTTAATACAGTTTTGTGACATTTGTTGACATCATACATTTAATCAAAGTCAAGGTTTGAGTGTTTCCAGTGAGATAAACGGGTTGCTCACTTGTGTTTGTGCTAAGATCTGGTGAATATAAGCGTAAGGGGAATAACTGCTGACGCCAACAACTCTACATCAACGCAGAGACTCCACTGAGGCGGTTATCTCTCTGCACCTACTATCTACGTGTGTGTGTGTGTGTGTGTGTGTGTGTGTGTGTGTGTGTGAGAGTGTGTGTGTGTGTGTGTGTGTGTGTGT
>NW_011333040.1:3561950-3563675 GCF_000735185.1 Notothenia coriiceps
GCTAATTAGCCTGTGTGTAATTTTCATTGATGCCAATTACAGCCGGAGGGGCTGAGGTGAGTGAGTGTGTGTGTGTGTGTGTGTGTGTGTGTGTGTGTGTGTGTGTGTGTTTACTCTTATTGGAGGTAAACAAAAGAAGACAATGTAACGAGTGTTTACCCCTGTGTGTGTGTGTGTGTGTGTGTGTGTGTGTGTGTGTGTGTGTGTGTGTGTGTGTGTGTGTGTGTGTGTGTGAATCTGAGAGTGAGCATAGATGGACTTAAGTGTGTCTCCTGCGTTGAGGATTTGACTGCAATTTGTGAATGTTTTAAGATAATTGACATCCAAAAAGTGATATGTTATTTCTCAAGGCCTCTGCACCATATGCTTTAAAGCACCATCAGTACAGTTCTTTATGAATCCAGGTTGTAGTGTTAATAAGCAGCTGTTGACAAGTTTGAAGACTTACTGTCAGCTTTCAGATTCCTTTTGCTTAAATATCACCTGTCACTGATAACAAATTATTATTGGACTGCATTCACCTTATTCGCCTCTGGAAAGGTCTCCAGGTCGTGAGGCATTTTCAGAGTCAAATTTTATTAGGTATCTCCCACTCAAACATGCACTTATCTTTCGTTGATGTTCCCTAAAATGTCCCACTATCCTGACTTGTATCTGTGCTCTTTTTTAAATGTCTGTGCACTTCCCTTATAACATATTTCAATAAGACAAATTGTCCAACCTCAAAAGCCCTTTTAGTATGTAAAGTTGCGGCGCTAAACACACAGGTAAGAGGTCTGTGTCACTTTCACAATATATGATATGTTGACACATTTCCTGCGGGTTCAAAGGTAGAGCAGGATGCCAAAGGCCTAATGGATCCATTTAATGTGAGCTTCAGTAAGTAAGGCACGATGGGGTTGGGTTCATACGGGGGCCAACGGTGCAAAGAAGTCAGAAGTTCACCGTGCTTTGTATTCTCAAACTACTTCCTGCATTCTTTACTCAAAGTCACTGTGAGATTAAAGCTTATGTGCAGGTACTCAAAATCCCCCAATACCCATGACAGGTGCGTGTGTAAGGCCTCGCAGCGACAGGTTACTTAAGTTCGTGTCAGCTCGTCAAATAGATCAGGTGACAGGTCTTCATTTTTACAAAGAGCTGCCCTTAAAGTGAACACACACACAAAAAGAAAGCACTGTTCGATATAAATAGTTTTACTGGTGTAGGCTAGCATAAAGAAGTATATGTGCAACATTTACAATAAAACGATCAGACAAAGGAAATAAAAGGGGAAACAGACGGTGTGCAAAAATGTGAAGGGATAAGGGAAAGGAGAAGTCTGAGTATCTTTAGGTATCAGTGGAGGAGTCATTAGGCGCTTTCACACAAGTACTTTGCCGTACTTAGTTCATGAGACCTTAGTTCATCAGAACTCTTTAGTTCTGATGAACTAAGGAGCAGATCGCGTTCACACCGGAATAAGTCCTGAGGGTGGATTAGGCAAATGAAGCCGCTGACGTCACTTCTTCTTCTCTGCTTTGGGTTTACTGGCAGGCCAAACAACTTCACGTTGAGCCTTCGAGTAAATCGCCAGAACCTCCTCATCTCCACCGCTCCCATGTTTTCTTTTGTGTTGCCATAGTTAGTCTCTCTGCGTTGGTGCGCTGGCTAATGCTAATGCTAATAATGCTAATGCGAGGGAAATTGTGTGTGTGTGTGTGTGTGTGTGTGTGTGTGTGTGTG
>NW_011333040.1:3563720-3603343 GCF_000735185.1 Notothenia coriiceps
TTGCAGTGAGCAGGTGGATGGCTGCGCAGGCCGCGCCTGGCAGGTCTGTAAGTCGCCCTACAGTCACAGCTTTGGCCGCATGTGAATAGACATGCCGTAAAAACTGGCCCCTATAATTATGGTCTTGTGAGCAATAAAGACAATGAAAATGGCCTTGCTGTTCTGCAGCTTAAAGCCACCACTTAACAATTGTGACTCTGAAAACAAGAAACAATTGTAAAGTCAATAAGGCTTGAAGGACATTAAGCTCTATTGTAAATAATGTGAAAATACAGACAGCACTAAAAAGAGCAATTTAATTCATACTCTGTGCCACACAGAAGGAATGGCTTTTGGGCATGGTATTCCAGCTTGAAGCCTCTGACCCCTGGTATTGGCAGAACGGGCAGTGATAATGCCAGAATTTACAGAACTATACACTTTTGGCTCTCGTCATTGGTTTAAGTGTGTTATGTGTTTCTGGTCAAAGAAAATAAACACCAAACAAAAATGGTAAGGCGAATAGGGCAAGAAATAAAATTAAGCTGACAGTATTACATTTATTTGTAAAAATCGAATTGAAATATTTAGGTTTATGCATAGTTTTTTCAGGGACTTTGCTTATACAGCAATCCTACTATTGCATAGTATAGTTATTAGTAATTCTCAAGTTAGCTGCAAAAAATAATATAAAGACTTCTCCTTAAAGTTTACAGGACTTTGCTTATACAGCAATCCTTACTATTTTGAAGCAAACACAAATGTAGTTGGATACACATTGGATATTAACCTATGGATTAAATACATCATCTTGTTATCGTTTTAATTGCCATGAAGACCAGTTTAGACCAGAAAAAGACGGAAGGTAAGCCATGTTAGCGTTGTGGGCTACCTAGCGCCACTTGTTTTGTGGTACGTCTTTGATGATAACGTCGCAAGTTGTATCTTTCAGTGTTGAGGTGGCACTGTTAGATTTTGTGTCTTTACGATCATAAACGATGTGTGGATGTGCAGCTAGGATAAGTAATAAGGGAGCTAGGAGTGATTTCGGTGCAGTAATAGATAGCATTTTTTCGCTCTGGGCTAATTCAGAGGCTCACTGTTGCATTGTGTTTTTTTTTGTTTTTTTAAATGTTATATTGATATAAAATATTCATAATATATATTAAATATTAAAGTTCTTAGACGTTGTTTCTGCAAATGACGCGATTTCGGGCCCCGGAACCGGTCCGTGGGGCCTAAAGAAAATAATATAAAGACTTCCTAAAGTTTTCAGGACTTTGCTTATACAGCAATCCTACTATTTTGAAGCAACACAAATGTAAGTTTTACTTTCAATCAACACATTTTCAACCCGCCAGCAAAAACAAATAGTTAATTTATTCAGGGATACTTACCGTCCATCGTACTCTGACACTATGATTAACAGAACAGAACTGCTACCGGAAATAGGCATGCACGTGCCTCAAAGGTTGAGAAGGAGGGGGCGATCTTGAGGTTGGAGAAGGAGGGCGTCGAGGTTACTGCGCACTGCAGTGAGGGGTACTACCTTACGGAGCGTTCCACCACAGCAGCGTGCGTTGAACGCTGCTGGCGGTGGCATGTCTGAAGCTTGGGGAGTCAACGCGAGCAACGCGACCAACAACCAATCACATAAATCTTCCCGCCCGACATACAAAGCAAAATGCTAGCATTCCATGCTAGCTATATAATACTGTCTATGCCTGCTAGCTGTCCATTCAATGTTTAAATGAGGTATATTCTGGATAATAAACTCCCCAAACAGGCGAAAACCTACCAGTTCATCCACTCCACTTATCTCTGCACCTCCCTCCAGCCTTGCTCCTCCGGTTTGTATCCCGGATTCCCGGAGATTGAACAGAGACTGATCATACAAGCACACCGGGTGATTCCTACTCGCAGCATACACGCGGTTTGAATGGCTAGCAGTTGTTACTGGCAGATTTCATAAATGGGATTTGATGGCTGACGCTTCCGTCGAAGCTTCAAACAGTTTGAACCACGCGAGCAACGCGAGCCAACGCTCCCCACAATGCAGTTCGGCGAGCGTGAGACGTCAACACCCATTCAAAAGTGAATGGGCAGAAGCGTTGAAGCTTCAACGCACGCCGCTGTGTGGACGGGCCGTTAGTGGAGGAAAACAGTTATGACATCACTTACACGACTCTGGATTTGTTGTCTTTCTAGTTGCGTATTTTCATAAAAGTCTTATATTTCAAAAGTATAACGACAAACTGTGATTTTTTGACATGGAAATTATTTTTTAAGATTGACAAACATCATATGTGTACGATTCCATAGGCACAATTCAACGGGATCGAAGATAAGTTTATCTCTCTTCATTTTACTTCGATGCATAATTTTTCCTGAAATAAAGGTCCCATGGACCGGAAGTAAGATGGGCGTGACTTCGCCACTCTATTTGGAGCAGGCGGGAGTTGAACTCTGACGTCACTGTCGAGCCGTTAGTGGCCGACTCCGCCTCACTAAAGGCCCAGATACACCGGGCCAGTCACCTGAGAAGTCGCCGACGCCGACTGTTGCGTCGCCGGACTCTCCTGCGTATTTGCCGACTTCACGCACTGGAACAACACAACGCAAATCCCGAGCCAAGCCACGTATGAACTGCTCATGCGTGAGTGGCAAGAAACTCTCCTTACCAGCAGGCGGCGGTAGTGTGTATTCATCATTCAAAAGAGGCAACAACCGGAAGACAGAGAAGAAGAACAGACGGGCCGGTTTATCTGGGCCTTAAAGGCCCGAAATCGGCAGTAAATGGGAGTCAGGCCGAACATGAACGTAGGCACGCCCTATTCGGAGTGGTGGGCGCTGCACCGTCGGGTCTTTTCTGCCGACCTGACGCCTTTTCTTCGAGAACACCACCGGAAGTCGGACAAAGGGATAACACTGATTGGCTGTTCAGCTAGCGAATCAGTGCATGAGAAGCGTTAACGGAAGTGAGGGAGGTAAACAAATGATTTAACACAAGCGTGAGTCCAAGAGCTGCTAGCTCCAGTACATCCCGTTCGTCCTGCTCCTGTTCGTTCATGTTTTCAATGGACGAGAGTGAAAATGGAAAGAAAAAAGCTATTTGTTGTTTGTTTATATCACGGAGTCTGTTCTTCTTCTCTGTTTCCCGGTTGTTCCGGTTGTTGCCTCTTTTGATTGATGAATACACACTACCGCCGCCTGCTGGTAAGGAGAGTTATTGCCACTCACGCATGCGCAGTTCATACGTGCTCGGCTCGGATTTGCGGTGTGTTCCAGTGCGCGAAGTCGGCAAATACGCAGGAGAGTCCGGCGACGCAACAGTAGGTGTTGGCGTCTTCTCAGGTGACTGGCCGGTGTATCTGGGCCTTTAGGGCTTCTCGGCAAGTCTGCAGAATCCTATGGGTGACGTCAAGGACCCTACGTCCATTCATATACAGTCTATGGGTCGAATACATTCCTGCTGTCATTAAAAGTCATCAACATCTTACAGTGAGTCAATGATCATAACCACTTGTGTTCTTTTGGTCCAAGCCTTCTGTTTGCATTGGCTGCAAGTTCTTCCATCGTTAATTTTTACGTTTTATCAGGGGAGAGCGCGAACGCAGTCCCCCACTACCACAAATTATGCAGTCGAGATTCCTACATTTGAGGGATTCGTACAGGTCAGCGCAACCGTCAGTGCAATGGCCGCGCCTCGCCGTAGGGGATCCACCTTAGTGATCATGGAGACCCCCCTGCCAGGTAAGTATGAGTTGCTCCGGGGTGAGATGGGAAACCGATTCACAGACAAACCATGCTAACTGATGGTGTAACAACAGAAATGTCTTGAATCAAGGGGAAATAAAGAATTGATAAAACCCTGTCTTTAATATAGAGGACACCATTGTGTATGAAGGCTGGACATTATTTGTTTAGTTTTGCCTGAGATTAATTGGGCAATACCCCATCATGCAATGCGGGTCTTCCATCAAACGAGCCTTAAATTACGTTGCTTTTATTGGCCTCAATCAACAGTCTGATAATTTAAATGAGTATTTAAACTTTATCACACGGTTTTTATCAAAACTTGTTCGGTTAACATTTGAACATTTCATAGGGAAAGAATTACAAAATAACATTTGTTTTCACACATTTCAGTCACTTCCGGTGTCTTCGTCCATGTCCGAGTTAACTGGCATTTCTGCTACTGACCCCTAGTGGATTGGAGTTCGAAACACATTCATCGGGTGTTATGACAACGTGTCAAGTCAACATTTGCTATCAGGAAAATATGTTCCGTTGGATGTGGATTAGAAATAAGAGCGAGAAATAACATAATCTTTTGGAATTTAAAAACACAACGTTTATTTCCAGGGTAGAGTAACTATTGTATACTACACTCATTAAAATGCTACATGTTGGAAACAATTCTGAGTTATTTGTTCTTTAATAATGATTTAAGTTAATTCTACTTTAGAAAAGCATTGTCAAGTAATCTAACACTTGTAAAGCAAGTTATATGTCTGTGGTTTTTTCAATGTTAGTTTATATTATTGTTAATACTAAAAATGGAGCTTTGTTGTAGTTTGAGTTCAAATCAAAACAATGTGAGCTCTTCTTCCACTACTGTTGACTGGTGGAAGAAGTACTCAAATCCTAAAGTCATTCAATAAATATAGTGAAGTAAAAGAAACAAATTTTTGATTCTGAACTGTAGTTGAAGTTTATAGTAAAATCTAATGGAAATTCTTTGATAAAAAACATTTATACAAGAAAGGCTTTTATTGTGAAAAGCGGACACATTCTAACCGGAAGTGTGACGTTTGTTTGCTGATACTTGGCCCCCTAGCTTGACATCATCAGTCAGGCTCACTCGGGGAATGTACATTGGCTGCCCTACGAAGTTTTCTGCAACAAATGTACGGTTTATTCAGATATTGAGACAACGGTGTACACTTCTGCTGTTAAGAAAAGGGAGACCAGATGAAAACATAACGGTAAGTGTGTGTGAGATGATCTTTACTGCCAGAACTAGCTAACGGTTGGTTAATAATATCACATAGATCTCAACTTCCTCCTGTTCGAAGCTGACGAGCAGCTAGCAGTTTTTAGCTTTGTTAGCTTGTAAATTATCTTAAACTCAACATTGGGTTAAACCCTCTGCTGGCACCAGATGATGTTTTATGACTGCTAAGATTCTTTCTTACATAAACCATAGTGTCGATTTAACTGTGCGGTGGGTTAGCAAACATCCTAGATCAGCTGGGCTGAAACTCTTTGGGCGACTAAAGTTAGGTACTAGCTTTCCTGCTAACCGAAACTGATTTGAGTTAGCTAGCATGCTAACGCTGGTTATCCAGGTGGAAATGTAAACACCATTTGGTTCTTTCTGTGCCAAGCGTCGGGTGAAACATTTGCAGCAGTTCTCCTTTTGTGAGTTTATTAACGTTGCCACTACTTATTAAATCTACGTGTGTTGTTTTTTTTCTTTGATGCGAAATAACCTTATTTTCTTTATCCTAATTTGTTTATAAGATTCAAAGGTTTTATTGTCATTTGCACAGTAGCTACAGTGTGGTTATAGCAATGAACATCTTAAGCCCCGGTCTCCTTAACACATACATATATATAAGACTTACAAATACAAATATAGTACAAAAAGAAAGAGAATAGTACACGTGACCTATGTGCAAGTCATGCAGGATAAGTAGACTATATACATGTTAAATAGAAGCAGATGAGCTCAAAACAGAATGTCAAATTAAATACTCTAAGAATAAAATACTGCTTATTGTAGTAATAAATAAATAAATAAATATGTGAAATGCAAACAGATGGATGCTTAAGGTTATGTAGGCACTTCACAGAGCTCAGACAAGAGATGGGGAGGTTTACAAATCTATTTGAATACAAATGGCAGAACTTGCTCTCCATAAATCATTGTAAGTGCTCCAGACAACATCATTAAAGTATACTTTACATGCATATTGAGCTCATAAATTATAAGCCACTTCGACTATAGTGCAAAGTCAGATGAGAGGCTGGTGACTCTAGCTACATTAATGTCCTGCTTCACAATGTAAAAATCAGGATTTTAAGGCTTAATATGTTATATGAGAGATAAACGTAGGGTACGCAAATCCAAAAACTTGTATTGGTCTTGCTGGATATAAATAATCAACCATAGCGTCAAAAGATCCACATTGTTTTGTTCTAACAGAGATCAGACGGACCCATAGGTCAGACATTGTAATTTGTGTGATTCCTTATATGTTCAATGCATACTAACAATTCAGTTCAACATTGGTCCCCCATTTTAGGTATGTAATCATTTTTGATTAGTCTTCTTTTAAAGTTTCATTTTAGTTCATGTTTGACTGTCATTTCCTAGTACAGACACCGTTCAATGAATGGAAATGTCGGTGTCATTTTTTTCTGTCATCACTTTCATAGCACAGTCCACAATATTTTACTGAAAAGATAACATATCAATTACGGGCACAGTACTTCCTTGTTTGAGATCTGATCAAAAATGAATACAGTGAGTGAGTAAGAAGGCTTTGCTTTCTCCTAGCAGCCCTTTACTGTTAAAATGCAATGAGGGTGTCAGACTTGAATGAAACTGTTATTGTGCTCTTAAGTTTATTCACATTTCTGGACCTGTGTTGAACGATGTAACAACTCATCTCATGGTCAGTTTCCGTCTCTCAGCATCAATCCTAGTGACGTGATTTGAACGTTAATGACAGACATTACAAACAATATATTGTACTTAGTTTTACACACCTAACAAATAGGCCTTTTGTTTTGTTTGGCAATTCGTTAAACTACCTGCCCTTTGCACATTGCCATTGAGTGTAAAGACCGAGTAATTGACTGATTTTTTACCAGGAAAGTTATCCCCCCCCTGTTTTCCTATAGTTGTAAACCGAGTTTAATTTTAGAGAGCCATAATCTGATTTTAGTCAACCATTCTTTCAGTCTTTCCTGAAGCGTAGCCAAGTTTTGTCAGTAAACACCAGTCGTCTGCGTACAGGAACATCTCACGTTTACACACCTCTTTCATGTCATTAATTTAGGAACAACGAGAGGCTGATTATATTCCCTTGGGGATCTCCACGGTTTAGCAAAAGGACTTCAGAGTGATGGTCAAATATTTGTACCTGCTCCCTACGCGACAAATAGCTTTCTTCATAACAGGTTTATTTAAATAAAAACCTGTTATGAAGAATGCTGCTCTTGTTGTATGTAACCCAAGGGCTTACGTTATCACCCCCACCCCTAGTTTACACATATTTTAGATTTATCCAGGAAGCATTTTCTAGTCTGAACTAGTTTTGGTTATTTGACCTACCTGTGCTAGGGACAACATAATGATCACACTACACATTTACAAATTACATTCCCTACTAACAATGGAATAGATCTGATATGTAAAACTCCTTATTCAAATCATTTAATTTGAAACTGTATTTGTGAACATCCCCCTTCTAACTTGGTTTGAGTGTAACATTGACTGACGGCCAGACAGCTGCATGTGACAAACACAAGACCCATGGGCTGTCAATCGAAAGCAAACATTAGTTTTTTATGCAATAATGTGTACACGCATGCTAACTTGTCCTGACTTTTACTTGATAAACGACCTGGCAAACATCTGTGCACCAGAGACAGATAACAACATTTGAACTTCTTTCTTGATTATGGCTTTTCTTCTTTCACTCGTGTGCATGTGCCTATGCATTACGCAGGGAGGAACACAACCCTCTTCTGAACAAGATTGGGATATGACATTAAGATGTAACAGTGTATATTTGTGCTTTCGTACTGCGGTCCTAGAAGTAGGAAGTGCATACAGTAGTGCAACGACCTCTTTGCCTCGAAATCAAGCTGTAATCGAAATGAATGGCCAGCAGCCTTTAGACTTATATACGGTCCATATCAGTATCAGCATACCTTCTAAATGCAGATGGAAAAGGGGATCTCCCACCGGCCACAGGGGCAAACGGAAGCCATTTTTAATTGCTGTCTCCATGGTGCTAAATGGAGAAGTGGAAAAATAATTCAACTTCATGTTTTAACTGCTTTTTGACCTGATCAGATATGTTTATACCGCATAGAATTGAGCTACCTAGGCATGGCTTCTCCAGCTGCATGGTTAGTTTGACTGCCTCCTCACAGGAACCAGATAAAGTGGAAAAGTACCGTGCCCTGATGGTTGTTAATCTCACTGTTTTGTAAATAGCGTGAAAGAAGCCTCAGAGGTATTCACTCGACTGCCTCCTGTTCTCTCTCTTTGTTGAACTACAGACATTATTATTATTTGAATACTCCGGCTGGCAGATAATAGGCTAAACAGAGCTTCATTAAGCTACAGGATTATTGAGATGTTCAGCTGACAGAAAGTTGGCCTACACCTGATGAATGCTTGGCTCGGCAGTCTAACAATAACTTATTTTCAAGTATTAGTTTGCTTCAGCAGAGCGATGGTGTCTCGTGCTTCACACAGCAGTGACGGTTGAGGAAAAAAAATTGAAATATTTCCTCCTAATGTCATTTCATGTGGAAAAATAGGTAGCTTTTGTATAGCGTTTGTCATGCAGTCTGTTCCTCTGTCTCAAAACATAATAACTGAACGCATTGTCATGATCAGGAAGTCTGTCGTCCAGCTGGAATGTCAACGGAAATTAGCGTACGTGATGAATTTTATGCAGGAGAGCCCTTTGAGACTCACATTTCCAGGAGTGGAAGCTCATTACTGTATGTGGGATTTCTTTGATGGTAGACATAGGCTACCATTTTCACAAAACCCCGGGAAACCATCATCTTCCAACCCTACATTTGGACTGCACCATAAAGAAATGCAGCATGGATTCCTTTTGCAATAAACTCCCACCTGAAAGACAAACTAACTCAATTACACTGATGATGGGCACCTCCATAGTTTCATTATAATCAGGAATGTAATAAACTGGAGGTAGTTCAACCACAGCTTTGAAAAATAGGACAAATGGATTAGAAAAATACCCAAAGTCCAAACCACGCACAGGAAATAACAGAGCCGAATGACGGTTGTTTAAACTACTGGACTATGCTGACATTTTCCAGAGACATGTAACACATTTGTTTTGATAAAGGTTAACTATGAGGGTGTGACCGCGATTGAAAGATTAGAGGTCGGTCCAGCACACTGAAAAATAATGTCAAAATAAGTGTGTTTGTCGTGTGAATATAAAACATTTTGTTTTGGCTTGTATATTGTGTTTGTATTTGAATAAATCTCAATTATTTATATTGGCCCCAAAAATCCAGTAACAGTATGTATTTTATAAAAAGAGAGAAACTCATTTTAACCAAGTTATTGTTTCCTCCATCATGCTCCAAAGTGAAACCAGATTACGCAAGTCCTTGAATTTCGGCCTGACGTAACATCATGAACAACTGAACAGTTACTATTAGCTTTGGCTGAAATGTAAAGTACATTTCACATTGAAGTTACATCCAGAATGTGTTTAAAACAAAATATTGTACACGGTTTATCTTTTTATATCACTATATGAGCCGGTAATCATTACTTTTGTTTGTTTGTCATTGTATTTGCTGGAAGACCCTTTGGATTCGACTGTGGCTGGGGTTGCAAAGGGGCGGTAAGTTTCCATGGGAAGTTAAGCTGGGGAATTGGAAAAATATTCCATATTGTTTGTTCAATCAAATAATTAAAACAATCATTTGTTTCATTGAAGAACAAAAACATGAATGTTGAGTTAAATATTACTTGTAGAAATCATCTGTGCATGTGGTGGAGGAATGCACAGTGCCTGTAGGGGGTGTGGTCTCGATAGCCATGCAGTAAGCAGTGTGCTATGTAGATGTGATTGAGGAATGGCATGGATATTCAAGTGTACTTGAATGGCATCTGTTTGTTTTAGTCAAGATTATGCTAAAATATACTTTCCCCAACTATATTTAAGTTCCCTACGAAGAGCCAACCTTCAATTTAGAAAATTCCCATTTATTCCCTTTAATTCCCATGGAAAGTTGTTTCTGTTTATATTTTATTAATTGTGTTGAGATGTATTTATGGAACAGGGTTCAACGGGACATTTTGCAGTCACAGATATGTAACATAAAACGTTCCATTGCAATTTGGTTATGCACCTAATTGTCTCTTTGCTAAATTGCAGGCAATGGGAACCTGGATTTATTTAGTTTATTGCGATGGAAAAGCCAACATGTCATTGTGGTCTAGTGGGCCGTACTTGTTAAAACCACCACCACTGCGACCCCAAGTGACACATTCTGTTACTATTGTTTTCCCCGTCAGTTGTGACACATACATGATAGTGTGACTTCTAAAGACGTTCAGCAGCCTTGCACTGACCTGTCTCTGCAGCAGAAAACCGCACATTTTAAATGGTACTACAATGGTAATCATGATGTAGCATCAGCTGATTTGTAAGAGTTGAAGGAAGGTTGAATCTGGTTTATTTCTGCCTCTGTGGGATTCCTGCCCCGGGGTTGTCTCAGGAACTGGGACATCGTCTCTGTGTGTGAGCTGCGGTTGCATGTGATTGCCTTTGGGAAACATAACTTGAATACATGCTTGTGTGTGCACAAACACAAACGCACACACTGACCGCAGTCACACGGAAAGTCCAACTCACTCGGAAGGCTTTTCCAGTTTGATTACACCTTGGGGGTGTAATTTCACATTCACTTGTGGGTTGCTTAAAAATTCCTCCTCTGCCTTGTTAAAAATGTCTTGGCTATTTGACCCAATACATCATCAAGCTTTGTTACGATGTGGATTTAATAGTGCTGGGCCATCACTTTGGCCTCAGTGGAAGCTATTTAGATACCCAAATGGCTCTGGAACCTCCTAAGAAGCAACTTCCTTCTTGACTATATAGAGGATTTCAATCTGAAATGTTACAAATGTGGCCGGATAATGTTAAGCTCCCATTTCAAACATTACAGGCTGCCGTTTAAAGCCACATCTCTATACTCAATCTTTGAGCGTCACTGTTGTGTCATTATTTATCAAGGGAGATCCATTTAGAGTCATGACACATCTCAAGGAAGTCACACCATCAAACTGCCTGATTTGTCACCTCACATGTCGCCTCACCCACTGGTGTTTAGTGGTGCTTACATTTCAGATGTTATATGCAGACTTTGGGTTTTAAAAAGCAAGTCTTAAACTTTCAGAACGAGCAATTAAAACACATAAGTCTTTACAACCTGGCTGCACTGCTAATGGTTTAATGTCATGCAATTATGGTTTGACTTTTTTTTAATTGTAGTTATCTTTGGTTCACAAACATTTAGGTTACTCTACATAAAATGTATGTTGAAGTCAGCTAAATATGGCCTCATAGTAACATCTAGCCCTTTCTGCATCTCAAGATCATGTGGGTTTAAGTTGTCTGCCTTTTAGATAATTGGCGATGGTGTTTCTTTGTTAAAATTATTCCATAACCTTCTGAGAAAGGATATTTCACACAGCAAGTACCCTCTATTTAACGAGTGAGGAAAATATATTGTTTTAAGTATTACCTATAGTGGCAAATTTTAGCTCTATTAAGAAAGGAAAAATGACGCTGGCAACTCAGAGAAAAACTCCAAAGCGGCTCTACTACTTTAAGTGTTGTTGCCAAGACTTAAAGGTGGTGTAGGTACGTTTGAGAAACCGGCTCGAGATACACTTTTTGTTATATTCCATGGAATGTTCTTAACATCCAGATAGCAATGAATATCTTAAGTGCTTTGACAATAAATCCATTAAAAAATGTCTGTGGAAGCCGTAGTGCTGTAAAAAGCACGACTAATCATTTTAGTAACTGGATGGCCTACCTGCCTGTCAGCCTTCCATCTGTGCACAAACTTATCTCGTGCCCTCATTGGTCATGTGCACGTTCGTGTGTGTTGGAGGAGGGGCTCTGTAAGGAAGTGGCAGATTTCTTCTGGCTGTGTATTTTCAAATTCTAGCACACTCGAGCTAGTTTCTCCAAAATGACCTACCCCACCTTTAACAGGCCTGTTGTGTAAACTATTAAAGGGAAGTTTCCTGTGGCTTACAAGTAGTGAGAAGTTAAACAATGATAGAACAATATCAATGTTGGAACATGGTAAATTGTGTGTGTCTCATGGTCAAACTATCAACTCCAAAGACATTGTTTTTCAATAACAGCTCATGGCCCTCAGCTACAGAACCTCTTGCTGAAGTCATCCATTTGCTTTGCTCTGTTGTTTTCCAAATGGGAGATGATAGGGACAAAGGTGAGGACATAAATAAAACAAACTGTTACTCAGCTTCAGCTGGGAACACATGACAAAGTCATAATAACGAGATTAGGCCATGATGCTTGATTATAAAGTAGATTTTGACCTGGGTTGCAAAAAAAGGTCCACTTGAAGAATGAACAGACTTTATCTTCTGAGTGCGATGGTTTTAGCATTGAAAAAGCTTATTTCCCAACTGAGACTCTGATAGGTAGATGCTGGAATTCAACTGTTAATAAAACTATCTTTTTACATCTGGAATATATTGGGATAAAATAGCAATGCAGCAAAGAATTCGGAGACAATGTGGAATTTTTGAAAACAATATAAATAGTGAGATTGGCTCTCGTTTTTATTTTCCTCCCTCCATTACTTTGTTTCCTAAGGTACGAGCTAAAGGCAGAGATATTCAAACGTGTACATTCATTAGCATAAGAGGATTCCTCTCAACATTAGCGAAGCCTGAATAGGACCACACCCATTAACTGTGTTGATTCATTTCTGCTTTAAATGTACGGCTTCAAACTGCAATTCTTCACATCCACTGCCAGTGCACTTGTACTGGATACTGCGGTAAAGATGTTATGCTTTAGTTGTTTGTATCGTGTAAAATAAGAGCATGTGGAAACACTTGAAGCGAGGTGTGGCTACTCAAGAGGCAAACTAACACAGCTGTGGCCACGTCTGAGATCTATGATGGAAAAAACAAAGGATTTGTCTTGTTTTGTCTACACATGACTAATGCACACTCTCCTGGGAAAGCTTGCAGAGGTTTTATGTAAGCAGTCTCACATTCGAGATGATGCGCCTAAAAAAAGTGCCTGAAGGGAAATACTTCATTATCAAAGGGACGGCCTCTCCTTAACACGCAACAACTCTCTGATAGATGTGCTGTCTCAGGTTTTGTTGTATTTTGATTGTTGTTTAGTTGTTAAGCATTTTGAATCTTCCGAATGTTTCTGTTTTTGCCGCATTCATTAAAAGTGAATGGATTCAGATTTGGCTCTGGACCTGATTTTCTCTTCCTCTTTCCCTCTCTGTCAGGTTGGTTTCCTACATCTGAACATCTGCATCCCATCACTGTGCTGTCAGCCAGGGACTGTACACCACCACAGACTTCCACACCTCCTACCAACCTCAAGCCATGATTTCCTAACCAACAGCGGTCAAGCCCCCCTCCCCTAAACCATCCTGTCCCTCTATCCATCCTCCACCCTCTCCATGTCCTTCATCTCTCCTGATGTGCTGCTCTCTGGTCGTACCATCAGCATCCCTTCTGTAGTGATGAGCATCATGCACCAGCAGCATCATGGCAGCACGGGCTCAGAGCGAGACCTTCACTCTGTGGCCTCCTCTGTCAGCCTCCCTTCAGTTAGAAAGACCCCCAAAAAGCGCCGCCTGTCCCTCCACGCACTCTTCAGTCGCCGCAGACGACCCGACCGCGACCCCAAGCGCAAGTCGAGGCATCTGCAGCCGGCAGCTGCTGCTGCGGAGGCTGTTGTCGTCGCAGAGAGCGTCCCAGCAGAGACTGTCCATGAAAAGACGTCCTCCCTCTCGGCGCTGGCCGCAGTGTCCACTTCTTCAGTGTCAGGTTCTTCGTCAGACACGCTGGAGTGCCCTCTGTGCCTCCTGCGCCACGCACGAGAGCAATTCCCCGACATCATGACGTGTCACCACCGCTCCTGCGCAGACTGCCTGCGACAGTATCTGCGCATCGAGATATCTGAGTCACGTGTCAACATCTGCTGCCCCGAGTGCACGGAGCGCTTCAATCCCCACGACATCCAGCTGATCCTGGGGGACCGCGCCCTCATGGAGAAGTACGAGGAGTTCATGCTGAGGAGGTTTCTGGTGGCTGAGCCGGACTGCCGCTGGTGCCCGGCCCCCGACTGTGGGTAAGAACCAGAGCTGAGGAATTAGAGGAAAATCCTGGGACCAATTACCGTTGTGTCATTGGGGGATAGATGGTGACCTAACAGAGATCTGTTTCAATCTGAATGTTGATAGTCTTAGTTAAAGAGGATAACATAACATTGTCTTTAAGATACATTTAAAAACAATGTGGCAGCCAGGTGTAACTAAAGTTTAGGAACGAATCTGAACTATTCTTCATATTAAGTGTACTCCCCCTCACATTCATGGCAACAAAACAACAAGGAAACAACTTAATAAAAAATCTCTATTCCAGTTGCCTGAGATGTGTTTGATGCTTGAGACGTCCCAAAATAACACTGTGAGAAGCTACAATAAGGAAACGTCAAAGCTGAAATATGGTCTTTTGAAGTTCTCCAGTTGCCTGAGATAAAAATAACTCGAGGTCTAATAGATCTGTTTGTCAGCCGATGAGTCAGGTCGAAACAACGTGAGGAGCAGGTGATGAAGAGTCCTATTGTTAACACGCCATACCTGGAATTTTTTTAAACCCTTAAATATTTAACACATATTTAACATCATTTTCACCTTTAATTACTGCGAGTCATTTTCTAAACAAAGCTGCAAAAAACATTTACAGTAACTCAGGGGAAATTATTCAATCATCTGAAGAATGAGTACCACACAGAATAAGAATGTAAAACAAAGAGGAACATGACAAAAGTGAACAGAAGACGTGTAAAAACTGGATAAATGACCAATTACTAAACGCACATGTATTGCATTTTGAAGTTTTTGTTGTAGTTCATTCGACTCAATGCAGCCACACCTCAAATAAAGATGTTTCTCTGAGGGAGGGAGAATGTGTTGTTCTGGTTTCCCTCGTTCACACGGAGGTGACGGGTGAGTTTCAGGTCAGAGTTCTGTATGTTTAGAGCTGGTCGGGATTCAACAGTTTGCTCACAGGCCTGAAGCTAACATAATGTTCTGTTTGCTCTACCTGTTGTTGACCGCACCGGGACAACCACATACGCAGCATCATCTAATCTGCTCATCCGTGTCCATTTGTTTAATTAAGGTGTAAAGAAATCATGTTAACTGCTTCAGAGTGATTGGGAGCAGTTACTAACTCATTTCAGGTTTTTATTGTTGGTTACAGTTTCTCTCTGTCCCTCCTTCTGTCTCCCTCTCCCCCTCCCTCTCCTCTCTGGGCTTTGTTTCATCAACACTGCCGACCCTGTCTGTTTGAATAATGGCTCTTTCATGAGTCTTTTTCAGCTCATCTTGCTCTCGTCATCTAATCACTTCAGCTCTGCCTCACTGTCACAGTCTCCGCCGGTTATTGCTGCCGCTCTAAATTGTTGTATAATAACAACCGTAAGTTATTGGGCTACGTTTGTCCGCTCGGCAAACGCAGGAATCCTCCGAACAGATAGTAGACATAGGTTAATAATGTATTTGTTTGCAGTGTACAGTCTGGACTTAACAGTGGTGACATACATAGTTTAATGGTTATACCAAAAGGTCCATTTGGATGTTTTCCCTTCCACTAGGGTTAGGGTTAGGGTTAGGGTTAGGGTTAACACTTGCTGTCAGTTTGCCTCACTGAGGTGTGAGTGGAGTCTTGCTGGAAACTGTCTAGACTCCCTAACCCCTGTAGGTGTACGGTGCCCACACACACTTCCCCTGATGCTAAACTGCAAAGTGTGTCAGTTTGTAGGGAAACATTTTACAAGCATTGTAAAAGGATGCCGTGACGTCTGTTACCACGCGTTTGTTTTCTGTTTCCTTCACCGTATCATAGTAGTAAAGTCCACTCTTAATCTGCTTTTTCCAACATTTACCTTGGTTTTTTTTGTGAGGAGAAATCCAGTGTAGAGTTTTTAATTATTACAATTTAGGCTTTTAATAAACCGCATCTCTTTGCTCTACTGTAGGGTATATTACCTTCAGTTTCATTCTTTCTGCCCATGTTATGCATTCTTTACATTCTTCAAAAACCTTAACGCTGTGAAATCTCAGCACATGGTAAACAAAATGAGCACTTATTATTTATCTCCCAAGTAGAGCAACAACTATTGATTTTTTTTTTCATTGTCAATTCATCTTCAGCCGATGCCCAAATGTATTCTGACTTAGCTTTAATAGTTTTTCTGCGAAGGCAAATAAGCAGCTCCATCTTGCTGCAGGCTTTGCTTTACAGAATTACATTTATAAATAAAGATATTGGAGAACGGTGTTTGTTCACAGAATTTGAGTTGATCCCCTTAGGGTTTCATTCAGGGAGCAGATTCTTATTCAATCATTTACCCAGTGATATCCAATTGAGTCCAGTTTTTTTGTCAGCCTGAGTGTTTGATTTTCCTTTTCATACGTTTCACATTTCCCCATGATGCTAGGGGCGACTGAATGTCTGCAACCATCTCAGGGTTTAGCAGAGGTTTTCATACTTACTTTATTAAAACACCAGGTGCTCTCCTTTTTCCTTTCAACAAAACCATTGTTACTGTGTCATTGTTTCCATGCCACAAGGAAATAGTTGGCTTTTATGTCAGCAAGAGGAAACAGTTGCTACCATTCATTTTTGTATTAAACCGATAATAAAGCAATTATTTGCTCAACTAATTGTGTTGGGCTATACATGGCTGCCTGACCAGTTTGTATATCATTTGCATGTTTATTAAATTAAAACAAATGTTTGACTTTCTCCAAGTCGTGCCATGTAATGCTCAATAAAGCTGCCACTGTTATGACTGATGAGGGTACTATGGAGACATGCAGTCATGCAGAATTGATTGTGTCAGTCCTCATTAGTTTCATCAAAACAAATCGGGTTATATTGATGTGTTTATGTAACAAACACTTTTGAGTTGTTAGATTTAAGATTCAGTAGTTTATTATCATTTCAACATCCTTGACTGTCTTAGTGAGAATACTTACACAAAACGAAATAATGCAAAACATCAGGACATAATACATATGTGTAAAACAAATATAAATACAACAATCATAAACCAAATTGGTAAAATCAGATCAAATCAAACACAGAAGACCATAGATAGGACACTGGCATCTGTTGGAAAGTAAGCATCATCATCATTGTATTCAAGCTCAAGTTTTTCACTTATACTATTTTCCTTTTCGCCCTGATGACCCATAGTGTTTTGCTTCAAATCCACGAGCAAATACAAACCACCCTTTTGTGTGCATCTGTTCTCTCTCAGTTATGCAGTCATTGCGTTCGGCTGTGCCAGCTGCCCAAAGATCACCTGTGGGCGTGAGGGCTGCGGGACGGAGTTCTGCTACCACTGCAAGCAGCTGTGGCATCCCAACCAGACATGTGACTCCGCACGGCAACAACGGGCCCAAAGCCTGCGGTTAAGAACGTTCAGGTCCTCCTCCCTCAGCTACAGCCAGGAGAGTGGAGCCGCAGGTAACTCACAAATACACTTCTGACCGTGTCATGCTAACACATCTGTTCCTTCAGCACACCCATCAGCTTCTTCAGCCTCAATAGAGCTCCAACAATTAGTAGACTTATAGATTTGTTCATTGGCATTCAAATCATCGGCAGCTATTACAATAATCCATGAATCATTAAGGTACCTTTCAATGCAAAAATGTCCACCTTCCAAAGGTGATGATTTCCGTCTTTTCCCTGTTTAACATTTAAAGACATCCCCTTTGAATTTGAAACTGGTATTGACATTTTTGCTGGCATTTTATAGAACAAAGGATTCATTGATGAGTCATATATATTATACATTTTTAAAGATACTATTGCAATAGGCCACAGTATAGAATATGCACAATAAATATTCCCCAAAACACTGTATGCCTAACGCTTCTCTTTCTTTCACATCAATCAACGCTCACTAGGGGATGACATCAAGCCGTGCCCTCGCTGTGCCGCCTACATCATCAAGATGAATGATGGGAGCTGTAATCACATGACCTGCGCTGTCTGCGGCTGCGAGTTCTGCTGGCTCTGCATGAAGGAGATCTCTGATTTACACTATTTAAGGTGAGACAAATGTCCAGCAGCAAACAAAACCGTTAAATAACGCTCGGTAGGTACTGCAGTTTTGTTTGCTTCAGTGATTCCTGCCTCGTGACTGTCTCTTCTGTGGACTGACAGTCTTCAAATGTGTCAAAGAACAGATAAAACACATCTACGGTATATAAATGAATAACTTTCCGAATCGAATAACCATCATTCCAGGTGCTGTTTTTACTTCTTCTACATTCCTAGTTTCATCACTTTTATGTTGGCCTTGATTTACACTCTTTATTTTTTGACAACCCATTTCCTGTCTCCCTCCACTCCTCTCAGTCCGTCAGGCTGCACCTTCTGGGGGAAGAAGCCGTGGAGCAGGAAGAAGAAGATCCTCTGGCAGCTCGGCACGTTGGTCGGCGCCCCCGTGGGCATCGCCCTCATCGCCGGCATCGCCATCCCCGCCATGATCATTGGCATCCCAGTCTACGTGGGCAGAAAGGTGAGAGCGAGCAGCCGAGGAATAATATGGAGCTAAATATAATCTAAATAATTTGTTGACCAAATCACCTTTCAATCAGGACACATGGTGTGGGTTTGACTGTTGATGTTTAAGACTTTTTCTGTGGTAGGAAATCTAACCTTTTGCTGCACAAGTCGTCATAACATTAAGAATCCCTCCATTTATTTCTTCTAAATAAAAGTGTTAAGCCTTTTGAATTTCTGTGTCACAGTTGCCAAGAAGGTGATTTTAATTCAAAGGTAATTCAAAACGATTTCCCTCTTCAGATCCATAACCGCTATGAGGGCAAGGACATCTCTAAACACAAGAGGAACTTGGTAATTGCTGGCGGGGTGACGCTGTCTGTGATCGTGTCTCCTGTAGTAGCAGCAGTCACTGTCGGTAAGAAATAAGAAGTTTCCCCTCTTTCCCTTTTGACTCTCTTTCCTTCCCGATCCGTTTCTCCACAACATTTAAAGTATTAGAACGTTTCTTCTTTGTGGGTCGCATGTATAATGCTGGAGAAAAACATCATTTAAAGATTTTAAAGATAACCACCAAAATGTGTACAATGCCGGTTTTTCTGCTTTCAACTTTCTAAACTAATTTTGATTTGAGGATTTCTTCCTTTCTTCAAAATGCTTTAATCTGTTACCATTGAGCCCAGATATATCTTCTGCTGTTAAAGTGTGTGTGGACACGGTTCTGTGCAGGCATTGGTGTCCCCATCATGCTGGCGTACGTCTACGGAGTTGTCCCGATCTCCCTGTGCCGGAGCGGAGGCTGTGGAGTGTCTGCTGGGAACGGCAAAGGGGTGCGAATCGAGTTTGATGACGAAAATGACAACATAGGGAGCGGGGCTGCAGCCACAGGTGAGCATCTCTATAACAAAAGCATTGCCACTGATTTCTTACGGACTATGCAGAACATTTGAGGTGGAAGTACTTTCTACCACCTCTGCAGTCTTATTCACTTCTTTTGTCAGTCTCTCCATTTATTGTAAGTTATTCTGTTTAATATACTTTTAAATAAGGAAAATGTTCCGTCCTGTCATACACTAACTGTAGACTGGTTCATGTGGAATTATCACTGGCACCTGAATGCATATTAAAAGCTTTTTAGCAACCATTACATCAATATTTGTTGGAGCTGTGTGCTGACACATTGGTTCACCTAAAGCCTGTGACTTTGTGTGTACACATGGATTATTCATAGCTTCCAAAATGCCAAAAGGACTGACGGGAGTTTGAGTTGTGCAGCGGTGTGAATTGACTGACGTACACTACCATTATTATTGGTACATTCATCTTGTTTTACTTCTCGCACAGCACCTGGATATTAAGTAAATGCCAGCAGCTTTTTATCAACCACAACACAAATATTTGTGGTAGCTGTGTGCTGGCATATTTGTTTTTTTGCCAACCTGTTTGGCTTACAGAATTCCCCCTACGTTGGTCAGTGGCTTTGTGTGTACAATACGTACGAGTCATGGTTTGCATGAATTGCCAAAACTGTTTCAGTTGTGCAGTGGTGTGAGATGACTGGTGCAGTGTCAGTTGTTTTTCCTGTCACCGTGTGTTTGTCACCGTCAGACTTACTTTCCCGGGAGGTGTTTAGGGAGACTAGGCTTATATCGTGTGATAATTATGAGTCCAAATGACAACGGGGACTTTGACCTTCCCAGGGAAATAAAGTGTGAGACATGTTGACACTTATTCACACATAAGAGTTAATCAATCTGTGGTTCCAGCGTGAATTTAAAACTAATGAAAGTCAGCAAAGTCATTGATGTGACTACAGAAAAATAAACTTTGTTCCATGACACAAATATCATTTTTGTTTGCTGTTCTAGGATAGCTTGCCAAAATTCCTCTTTGTGGCCCAATCTTTATTTGGTCGTTTTCAACCTCACTTTTTTTTGACAAATAGTTCTGTGTTAGACATAACTAATGTACCTTCTTTGTCCGTCAGAAGCTTCTCTTAATGATCAAAAGGACACTTCCTGACGCCCCTTTTCTCCTCAGACACAACCTCAGTGGCAGAGACTCGGCTCAACAATCCCAGCCTGGGAGATGGAGCGAGTGTCGGCGGCCTGACGGGGCTCAGTGTCAGCGGGAGCCACATGGAGCGCTGCGGCATGAGCTCCACGCAGCGAGACAACATGAGCGACAACGCCAGCACCACGGCCCTCGCTGGGACCAGCATCACAGGAAGCCTCTCTGGCAGCTGCTACAACAGGTGATAAACTGGACCTGGATGATCGCTCCAGAGACAAATGTTTAATGAGAATTTGACTGGCACATATTTCATACAATTTCTACTGCACGATTTTACTCTTAGTAAATACATTTCGTGGTATTGTTCTCTGATACTGGTTAAAGCAAACTTTCTGTGACTCACTGAGACATGAGAAATTATTTCATATTTTGTTTGAATTGTCATTTCCAGGATGGAAGTGCAGGCTGATGTCCAGAAGGAGCGCTGCAGTCTGAGCGGGGAGTCGGCCACCGTCAGTCTCGGGACAATCAGTGACAACGCCAGCACAAAAGCCATGGCAGGATCCATCCTCAGTGCCTATATGCCTCTGGAAAGGTCAGTAGACCCCTGCATCTCTACCCTCTTTTAAACATGTATACCTGTCCTAGATTCTCTAAGACCTTTAGCCCTGTGGTCCAGTGCTTGTTTGTCTGTCTGTGACAAAAAAAGGACACTAAAAGCACATAAAAACAGTTGATTCATAATAAATATGCAAGTAAATATCTTTGATAGAAAAGTTGTTGTTCTAGATATTATTATGTATTCCTTCTTTAACCTAATTAATAAAGCCTTCTATATGTTTTGCTATTTTGAAGCACATTGAGTCTGTGTTGGTGCATGAAATTCGCTATATAGATAAACTTGACCTGTTCTAAAAGGATCTCTTCTTGTTATCTGGTTTTGCAGAGACAACAGTCTGGATGCTCAGGCAGACATAGAGTCCAAACAGCAGAAGCTGAGGCACTGCAGCGTCAGCAGCAGCCTAGATGAAGCCAGCTGCAGTAGCACCCCCGGCCTCAAAGGTGCTGCGGGTGGTCCCTGCTCCTGCCCCTCCACCAGCTGCTGCGCGCAGCACGAGAACCACTGCTGCCCCTCGTCCCCCTGGTCAAAGGAAGCTTCCACATCAGGAGGCAAGAAGAGCCGAGTAAAGCTTTGGAAACGAGCCAGCAGCAGCAGCAGCAGCAGAGGAGACATGAAGATAAACGAGACGCGGGCGGACATGGACGCCCAGCTCCTGGAGCAGCGCAGCACCAACTCCTCAGAGTTTGATTCTCCGTCTCTGAGCGGCAGCCTGCCCTCCGTGGCCGACTCGCACTGCAGCCACTTCTCATCAGAGCTCAGCTGCTCCGACCCTGAAACCTCGAGACCGGCTCATGCCCCCTGCTCCGCCCCTACGGACCCCCGCTCTCATCACCACGCCACCACTTTCGGTGACGTCACCATCTTACCCATGCCCGAGGTGGAGAACGACCGCCTGGAGCATTATCTCCCTCACAGCAGCAGCGCAGCCTTCACCCACCGCCTGCTGTCCTCATCCCCCCCTGCCTCGCCGAAAGAGGGGAGCAGCGGGATGTTTCTGTACATCAGTGAGGAGGGGGGAGGCGCCTGCGCAGACTCAGAGCCGGAGAAGGACAAGAAAATAAAAGAGAGCGTCAAGAACACTGCCGTGCAGCCTGTAAGCCCTACAAGGACCCGCAGTATACAAACAGAGATCTAAAGGATGTTCTTCAGGTGTAAGCGGTGTTACCACTTCCCCACCATGCATTCTGGGAAGCCTTTGGCTTAAATGTAAGCCAATATGTTTAAGGTTAATTCTATTTTTACTTGCTGAAGAGGCAGCCAGGAATATTATGTGAATGTCAGTCTATACTGAGAGGGTCGAGGTCTACGTTGGAGAGAGATTTGTGAAAACGGGAGCAGGTCAAACGGATCAGTGGTTTCTGTTCTGTCTCTGAAAACAGAGGTTTTAGTGACCGTGAAGGTGTTTAGTGGGGAGCTGAATGTATGTGGACAGGTTGTAAAGTAGGTTGTTAATGTTTTCATCAGTCTGAGTCCTGAATGATGTTCTGAATCCAAGCTCCATGCAGATCTTATTCTTTTACAAAAAAAACAGATCCTGGAAATGTCTGATATTCTTTGATTAGTAAATTGAGCTGCTATTTTAAAGCCTGAACCCATCCTCCCGTGTGTCATCGGCACACATGTGTTTTACATGAATCAGGGATGGATATGTGATGGTCACTGTGGTCCACCGCTGTGCCGCCACTTCATTCTGTCTTAAAGCAGTCTAAAAAAACAGCTTAAGGATTGTTGAACCTAAGAGGGACCAGTCCATTCAGTAGCACATTTTATTTTTCCATAATCATCTATAAGACGATTTGCTTTTCTTTCAAATGTGACTCCTGTATTTTTTTTTTCTGTGCTTTTGTCTTTGCCTATTTTTGTTTTCCATTTTGGGAAAGTCTGTTTTTAATGTTGAAACCCTGTTTTGGGTCCAAACCTTGAGTATGACCGGATGGGAATTGTGTTGATTAGTTTAAAGTAGCCATTTTTAAATAATGTGGATTTCAGACTGTTCTTCACAAACCTCTATCTGCACTGTTAAATGTTTATTAGTGGTTTGCACATGTGAAAGTCTTCACTGCAGTATTTAGTATATCATGGATTTACGAGAGCTATATTAAAGAAAGGGAATTTAAAAGAGAACTAAGGAAAGCCCAATTTCAAAAATATAACAATGTAGCCTTTTTTAAATACTTTAACTTGTTTTAGTGATCCGTCATTAAAACTGGAAAGTCAACCAAACAATGTTTTTGCAATAAGGAAATGAAGCTTTTGAATAACTAATCAACAGTGTAACTATATAACAGCTCTGATGTACTGAGTATTTGAGCACACACATCTGTCAGTGATTTCATGTTCAGTAGTGAATGTATAATGATAATAGGATTACATTTTTGATTCTCCCTCGGTAAAATCAACATCAAAATATAATTTTTGATTCAGAGCCTTGAGTGTATTTTAACTACAATGTTTTAAGTTGTCTTTCTTAAATCATTGCAAATGAAAAATGCAAATAATTTTATATTTGTTGGACCCACAGTGCCTTTTGGAGGAAAAAAAATCCTTTGTACAGTGTTTTCACTTTCTTTTTATTTCCTCATAAAAATCCTGAGAGAATTTATCGTATTTTCCTCATAAAATGCTTGAAATGTAACTTGATCCGAAGTACTGCCCCTACCCTGAGTGCTAACGCTAGCTGTCACACTAGCATGCTTAGCTGACCAAAGACTCGGGCCATTAGCCGGGTTTTGGACCAGTCATTTAAAACTAAATAATATTTTTAAAATGTTACTGTAAAGTAGCCAAAGTCAGTTCACCTGTGTTTAGAATCAGCTCCTGCTGGAAATAAAAGCCTGTTCATCCAAAGCAATGAGCATTTTGAGTATCAGATGTTGTTGTGAATTGCCATCCTCACTACAGATTACTTTGCTCTGATGTCAACCTGCCGAGCTCAGCAGGAGCTGTGTGGGAGGAAAGAGTCGCTCATAGAGAAGTGATGTCAACTCAAACAGTGTAGGTGTATTCCAGCCCTGTTAATGCCCCTGTGTTTAAAAAAAAAAGAAAAAAAAAAGCCAGTTAAGTTTCTGTGAGTTTTACATTATTATTTGAAGACAAGTGCCAGGTCTATTTCTGACTTGGTCAAAAGAAAACTGCTATTTGATAAAGTATATATTCCCTAACTAATTGCTTTATAATGTGCATGTTAATGCATATCCTTACAGAATAAAAATCTCAATCAAGCTTGTTGTCTTTGTATTTTAATTCTTCATGCTGACTTTCGAGTTTATGACAGAGCAGCTCAGCTGTGATACGTTTTTAAGATTCGAGAGATGATCAAATCAACAACTCCTTGTTTGTTTTTTCCCTTCTGGCTACACATTCAGTTTACCCATCAAGTAACAGAAACATTGCTCATTATATCATCCATGTAGCATTTTATTATTTACATTTGCATCCAAACTATTTACATACAGTACATGCTCTTACATTCCACGAAGCAACACTTCAAGCCTCATAGCAAGTGTTCTCATTTAGTTTTTTTTAATGCTTTTATTAAGACAACGCAAGGGGGAAATAGTTAAAATCAGACAAACCAAATGAATACATCAAAGTATTAATGAAATACATTGTGCGACTCAAATATTTAAATAGTTTGCAATGTTTAAAATAAAGATATTGAAATGCCCTGCACACTTACACGGGTCATGTTGGTTAAATAGACCTATGCTCCTATTGAAGTGAGGGCAAGAAACAAAAAGAATCATTTGTCCCCCCCAAAAGGGTCATACTGGCCTTTCACCAAAATGTCAATGTCACAGAGACCGTTGTGGCTCTTGATCTCAGTCATTTAGTGTAAGATGGTCATTAGAGTTACACAAGTCTTTTTTGTCCCTCCCTCAGGTGTAAAAATAGAAAGAGATAGCGGTCAATCGAGCACTTTCTGTACAGAGACCTGAGGGGAGCTGTAATGAGGCAGAGGAAGTAGAAACACCTGTTTGTTGATGGTGTCTGCGGAATAGAATACCTTCTGTTAAGAGACTTCAACCAGACAATGGAGGATCCAGACTACAAGCTGTTTTAGTTTTTCAGACTGGACTGCTTTGGGTCATATCGAATTGTAATTCACCACCATTCAGATTTATGAGGGATTCCTCAATCAGATCAAAGAGTTCGGTGTTATGAGCCATTATTCAAACTATAATACTCTGATAAAGAAACTTTCCAAACATAAATACGGTACACCTATTCACACACAAGGACACGTACGCATCATCTTGGTTACATTCAAGATTAGACCTGAGACCCACTTACAGTACAGGATTAAGTAACGCTGACTTCAGTTGCTGAATATTACCTAAACCAAAGACGTGACCATTTATTATTAACAATAACTGAGCTCATGTGATATTCTAACTAGGAAATTATAATTTTACCATCTTAAATTAAAGTTTTAACAATATACTTTAGAGGAAAGGTTGGCTTTAGTAAATAGCAGCGGAAAAATACATGTAAACAATGACAAAGGTCTTGAAAAGCTGGAAGAGCTGGATATATAACAGATAATAACTTTCTTTCACCTTTAAAGTCTTTTAGGGAGTTGTCTATCTTCATATACAACATAGTTAAGTTGAATCGGTGCTTTAGTCATGAGCTCAGTGAACCAATTTGCAAGCAAACACAATATTTTTAAAAACAAATCAGAGGAAAAATCTTGGCGTATTTCAACCAAACTGCGGTAGAAATCTCGGTAAGGCACAACATATTACACTCTCACTTTCCCCCCTGCTACTCCACCATAAAACATGATTCTGTATAAACAGTACATTACATCATAATGTGAATGATTTATAGTGCAAGCAGGTCAAGGGTGCCTCGACTTTAGCCTTTTTTGAATAAAGCTGCCTGTTGTGTTATGTAAGGTTGTGTACTCAGGAGTTATGGTGCCGTTTGCACACGTTGCAGATGGTGCAGAGCAGAAAGCTGGTTGTCCAAGAAGTCAACGCCAGTCATTTCCAGTTTTACAGGTGTTACTCACTACAGTCGATGGCTTAAAGAGTCCTTTGCCTCCACAACTGCATCAGTTCAGTGAACATGTTAACTTCCTCTGCCTCCATACTTCTCCACAGAAATCAAACCTGAAGGGAATGAGAAAAAGTTATTTGTGTCCGTCTTAGTTAAACACGTTATGGGCACTAAATACATTTGGCGATGTTCTGTGTTTCGTTTTAAAGTAAAGAAGGAAGATTTTGCTTTCAGTAATCATGCACTTTCTCAATTTTTAAAGCCTATTCCTTGAAAGTTATGTGTCTTACGTCTTGTGGTTTTAAAGAGGTAGACATGTTGAATTATGAACGACTAATGTAGTTTCCTGTCTCTTGTGTCATGTCAACAGTCAGAGATTTTTAGTCTAGAAAACAAAAACTGGTTGATTCTGGTTCCTTAACAGATGTAATTTAATTAAAACAATATTTCATATATAAAACATTTTAAATGGTTATTCATCCAATTGGTTTCATTGTTTTTTCTTGGGAATAAAATGCAAACTAGGTTAATGTAAAACTTGTCAAAGGGAAGCCATTCCAAATTCAATTAAATATGTTCATTTAAATTCAAGTCGGTTGATAAAACTAGTCTTTCAGTTAAAGACTAGTTTGGGAAATTTGAAAAGAAGAGAGTCTGATGGTGTTGACAAAAAAGGGATAGTGATTTAAGATATTCAGAAATAGTTTAAGGTAAGGATGTTTCAGTTTGCCCCTTATCTTTAGAAACACTGAATTACTCCTTGACGGATTGTGTGTGCGTGTGCGTGTGCGTGTGTGTGTGTGTGTGTGTGTGTGTGTGTGTGTACAGTCTGTTACCCGTGGTGTGTGTGCCGTGCTGTCCATCAGGCTCTGTCTCAGCAGGCCCGTCACCACCTCCAGCTCCAGCTCGGCCTCCCGGACGTTGGGGTCCAGCTGGAGGACTTCCTGCAGATCACTGCTGGCAGACAGGTAATCCTGCACAGAGAAATGAGGAGAGAACGTATGAAATATAACATCCACAACCCGACTGCTTCAAATAACTGAGTGTTTACGATGTGGAGTGACCGGCACCTGTAAACCCTTGAAAGCCAGCGCTCGTCTGTAGAAAGCTTTCTTGTTGCCCGGCTCCAGCTGCAGCGCCGAGTCACAGTCCTTTTTGGCCTCTTCAAAGCGATTCAGTTTCAGGAAGCAAATGCTCCTGGAGGAGAGTAGAGAAGAGGACAGACGTCAGATAGAGCAGCATGTCCATCTCTGTCTTTCAGGACACTACTGCGGGTCATTGAAGCTATGGATGATCGTGTGGTGCCCTCTACTGTTTCCCTATTAAACTGCCCCTATAGGAGATTCTAAGCCCGTTTCAAAATCAGTATTATGTTACATCCTGAGCTTGGTTTTCCATTTGATCCGTTTATCGATCTACTTAGTGTCTATAGATGTAAAAGCAGATATTATAGGCTTATACTACTAATACCACACTGACATATTTCACTATATTATTATACCTCCTCCATTCTAAACCTTACTTAAGTAAAGGTATGTTAGTATTATCAGCTACATGAGCTTAAAGCAGGGGTGGGGAACCCCCGGCCCCCGGGCCGTATACGGCCCGCGAGACCAATTGGTACGGCCCTCGAGGTAATTTATAAACACACACAAAAAAGAAAACAATTAAAGAAATCTAGACCGCAAACAAATTAAACAAGCGAGTGCCTGTTTTTCCTGGCCAAGGTCAGGGTCCTTGAACACAACACGAGCCTAACGTGGTATATGTCTCGTCTCTGACAGGGGTGCAGTTCTGCTGGAGAGCACCAGAACGTCGCTCCGGCACTTTCACAAATTGCAGTACCCATAAGGAGCCGTACACATGCCGCAGTTTTTGCGTGGCTGTGTCTTAGTTGTAAGCCCAGTGGCGATTTGTTCATCTGTCATACTGATCATACAGTCAATAACTTTGTTGTTATTAGCATCTGGTTAGCTAGCTATGCTAACGAATATAAGCTTTTTCTACAAACAGTGAGGTAAAGGCACATCTTTATATGATCATTATAGTTATAAAAAAATAAGAGAATAAAGTAAACAGGTATAAAATACTATATGACAGTAAAAAAAAAAAGTTGTTATTAATAAACGAATACAGTTTGAAAGGGGAGTGATTTGTNACAAACAACACAGACAGGGGGAAACAAACAAACACAAAGGAGACGGCTGGAGCAGTACAGCCACCACAGCGTTACCTAATGCAACTCCACACTATGTCTTACGTTGCCGTGTACCGGAGGGGAGAGAGAGAGAGCAGCGAAGGGGGGGGGGAGAGAGATGTAATACGGTTTCCTGATAAAGCTGTGGAGAGTATGTGCTGCAGGGATGTGGATGCACAACGCACCCAGGAACGAACGCTAGCTCCGGTCCTTTTTACTGTGGACTCGATTTCCTGACAGGATGGAATTTGTGCAACCTGCACAAACACAATACTGCACCATGATTACAAATGGTGAAATACAATGTAAAACTACCGAAAAATACCAGCTCACTAAAACACAACCGCTCAACTCAAAGCAACTACTAACTATACCCGCGGTCAGAGAGCGGAGATGCGTCCCCTTTGTGATGTAATATGACGCGTTTGACGTATGACCTTAAAAAAAAGCCGTTTTTAAGAGCAGAGCTCAAAATTGCTCCTTTCCCTCTGAATTCCTGCCCTTATGTCTCGTAAAACATATCAAATCCTACATTCACTTTTTTAATTTTAATTTTCAAGCAAGTTTAAGCATAAATGTAGAAAAAAAAAAAAACCTGCAAGATGCTCTTTAACATCGCGATAGCAATGAATATCTTAAGTGATTTGACAAAAAATCCATTAAAAAATGTCATCTGTGGAAGCCGTAGTGCTGTAAAAAGCACGACCAATCATTTTAGCCGGCCCGGCTAAAATAACTGGATGGCCTACCTGCCTGTCAGCCTTCCATCTGTGCACAAACTTATCTCGTGCCGTCATTGGTCATGTGCGCGTTCGTGTGTGTTGGAGGAGGGGCTCTGTAAGGAAGTGGCAGATTTCTTCCGGTTGTGTATTTTCAAATTCTAGCGCACTCAAGCTGATTTCTCCAAAATTACCTACCCCACCTTTAACTTCAGAATTAGGAAATGTTCCTCAAAACATGATAAAGGATTAAAATATATAAATCACCCCATCTAGATTTGCATGGTTTTCACTGGATAGGAAGGGTATAGAGATTGTGTATTCTGTGGAGTATCTAAAAGTACAATATTTAAAATGTAGTGTAGTGTGTAAGGTTGCATAAAATTGAAATACTCAAATACAAGTACAAGTAATCTACCGGTACCTGTGGCTTTAAAGCAGGCAATGTTCTTTTCAGAGTTCAATAAGGACATATCCTTCTATGTGAGAGCAGGTTAGGGTCCCCGTTGCACGCTATGGTTGTTTCATGCGTACCTGTTTGTGTAGAGAGCACATTCTTCCGGTTTTAAAGCCAGACATTCAGTGTACTTCTCCATAGCCTTTTGGAAGGTTCCTTTCTTCACCAGATCGTTGCCTTCACGTTTCAGCAGAGTGAATCTGGCCTCTTTTTTTGTGGCTGTTGAAAACAATGTGCAATTGATTACAAAAACCGGGAAGACAGAATATTTTATAATCTGGTCTGAATTTCTTTTTTTCTTCACACAAACACTTTCAAGAGTGCTCAATAAATACATTCAGCCTGTCAGCAGCGGTCTAATTGGACCAGAGGGAGTGAGTCAACTTCTGCTTACTGAGCTTACTGCTGTGCTGAGAAACACACACACACACACACACACACACACACACACACACACACACACACACACACACACACACACACACACACACACACACACACACACACACACACACACACACACACACACACACACACACACACACACACACACACACACACACCTTTATCAAGCATTGTGTGAGTAACTGTATTTTAACAACCTGTTTGCCCTGTTTTTTTTTTTATAACTGATGAATAAAACTTAAGATGGTGCAGGTGAAATGCTGCCCCCTATTACTTTGAGCAGGTGGCCAGGTATTACACGTTGCCCCTCTAAACACTGACAACAGGCTGAGCCACTTCCCATCTGTTTCCCCAGCAACAGCAGCGTGCTATTCAGAGATTAGCTCTGATCTGTCTGTGTGCTATATTCATTAAGTGTTTATGTCTCCGTTTAGCTCAGCTGCTTTACCCGTGCGAGTCCTCCGGTGTATGGGTGTATACAAAGCAGCCATTTAGATATGACAATGCATGAGTGTTTTTAAAGCGCATACTTCATCACAAGTTTTTGAATATAGAGGTAATATAATGTATATATATTGAGATAAAAACTAGGGGGATGGTCGAAATAGATGTTTCTGGACTGCCATATGATTTGTGTTTATTTTTTTACATTTCTATTTAAGTCTTTTTAAATAGCATATACACATTTATTTTGTTATCATGTACTTTTTTAACATTTTCCTTTATCTTTGAACTGGGCTTATTTTTACATTATATTAACTTTTGATCATAATGTGAATGATTTAGTGAGCATTGACGCACTCCTTGGCTCCAAAAATATAAATAAAACAAAATATATTTGAGTATATGATACATGTGAAGCCTTCTGGCCTGTGTGATAAGCTGAAGCTGCCTACAGGAAACCTGACCTGGATTGTTCCATTACAGCAGCGCTACGCTCTGTGTGGATCGCCTTCTCCTCTGCATTATTGATGACACACACACACACACACACACACACACACACACACACACACACACACACACACACGAGATGCTCTTCATCGGCATTGACAAACTGATTCTCACTGACCGACTTCTTTTAGAGACATCATAATTTACAGGTTCAATTTCAAATGTTACCACCCAAAATGCATCAGGCAATATTTAAAGAGACAGTAAAGAGCTCACAGATGATTTATCTCATGAATGCCCGTACTGACATTAGAAAACGGGGAATTTGTATATTCTGCACCCTTGGCATGGAATATGTTGCAGAAACACTGGAAACTGAATAAAATGACCCTGTTAAATGCTTTTAGATCCAAATTCAATTTGTATTTACATGGTGACAAAACTGACCATTCCATTTCTTTTTGTGAGGTGAGGTCAGTATGCTTAACCCTTTTTTATTTTTATCTGTAACTATATTTGTTGTGTATGCTGCTGTCTGTTATAGACAGTGTCTCCCTTGGGTCACTACTGTTTAAAAATGACATTGAAAAACAACAACTATTGTCCAAGTAAGAACAAATAAACGGTTCCAGATCTCTCCTCTTAAAAAAGGAGAGCTCTGGAATAGCAGTTATGCATTACAGCGATAGCTATCACCCTGTAGAGAGTGAGTAGCTTGTCAACGGTTTAGGAGAAAGACTAGGAGGTTATAAATCCACTTAGCACAGGTTTGTATTTTTAAATGAGTCCGCACTAAGCTAAGATGCCACTGACCCTCGTCCTGCACTGCTCTGGCGGCTCGGGCCTGAGCTACTTCAGCGCTGACTGGTTTGTCTCTGTGTTCCAGCTGCACGGACAGAGGGACGGTGGGAATCTCTGGAAGATTCTCTCTCCACTGGGGTCCTTCCTCATCAATAAGCATCTTGGTGATCCTAGCAGAGGACACAGGGAGTAAAACATGCAGCGTAAGCACAAAAAAGTGTTTTATAAATAGCTAGATCAATGCCCCAACCGCTGCAGGGTTAAGTCATCAATTTACTATTAACATGTGTTGTCTTTCTACCAAGACATGTCAATGTGTCTCCTGTGAAAAAGCCCTCACCTTCATTTTAGAAGATTAGCCAGAGAGAGTGAAATCACCTGTGTGGGTGGATTTAGGTAAGTAGGCCCTTTCAAATGTGATGATACATACTACACACTAACTTTATATTAATATGTTTTGAGTCTGTAGTGTAGTCAGACTGGAACGTGATGATTAAAGAGGAGACAAAACAGGTTCATAAGTTATTTTAACTAATAGAAAGCAACATGAAACTTCCACTGTTGATTACTTACATACAGGCAATAACTTCGGAAATGTTATGTTTAAATATTACTTATCATGTTCTGACTTTTGACGAATTTAGGAGAAATATACAGACAAGTATAGATACATTTAGTAACACCTCCATTTTTTGAGGATGTGGTCTTTCGACTACTCATATTCAAAAGCGTGTTTTTGACTTGAGTCTCCCTTAATGTAAACCTGACTTATTGTAGATGGTGAAAATAACTTCTTTAAATGTGTGATTAGAAGAATAATACTTTAAACCACATTTTCTCTTACATAAGAGGAGCTGTTTCTTCTGTGTTTGAAGGTATGAAAATGTGCAAATGATCAGGACTTAATCATGCCCAATTAATACTCTCTTAAACCTTTATTTAATGCATTGTGTACAGTGTAACTCTACATAAAACTGGCATTAAAAAAGGTTGTGTTAATGTCTCAACAAAACAATAGCTAAAGTGTGAGATGTGCGACTGTTTTCAGCTGACCTGTGGACGCTGTCGCGAGCCGACTGCACCCCGGTGTCTACCTGCAGGACGGTTTTATAATCCACGTAGGCCTTTTTGTAGCGCTCCAGTGTCTCATAGGCCATAGCTCTGCGTAGCAGGGGCTTCAAGGAAAAGGGTTGCAGCTCCAAAGCCCTAAGAGGATCAGAGACACACAGAAACAGAGGATAAAACTGTCTGCACCGACATGCCGTGTCATTAGTGTAACCTTGCTGATCTGTAGCTCTCCATTCATAAACATGTGACACTACAAATACTCACATAGTGTGTTGATATTCTATTAACTGATACTTAAGTCATACAAGCTTACCTGTTGTAATGATATTTAAATTAACTACATAAGCTGACATTTATATTTTGAGAGGAGGAACTCCACAGATTTTATACATCAAATTGTGCTTGTTAGAACGACTGCAAATAAAGCCTTTTGTGGATAAACTGACTCAAGTGATGTCATAGTTAGAAGTTAGAAAAGGAAGCAATGTGGGGGAGTGGATAACAAATAAGTGAGATTACCAGACCTAAATAGCCCACTTCTCATCTCTGCTTGAAGCTAGATGGGCAATGCTACATTAGCCAATACTAGCATAGCATTTCATTGTGGGTTATGAAGGTGCCAGTGCAATGCTAAGTCTGTTGAGTACTCCTTAAAAAACAGCCAGAAAGAGATGCATTGATTGACTATAGAATAGATGGAGTCTACGTACTTGGTACAGTCCTGTATGCATTCTGTGCTGTTTCCGTCCTTCAGGAAACAGGCTGCTCTGTTCGAGTAGAGGATGCCTAAGTCTTCTGGACTATCGATGCCTGCAGGAAACAAATACATCACACTTATCTGAAGAAACAATGCTTGTAGAGTGATGTATGTTGGTGACGTTTAAAATGTGGACTGTCCTGAGATGCTGAGGCTCTGAGGGGTCGACAGATAAATGATGGAATGCTTTCTCGCCCTATCCTTTCTTCTCTGAGCCTCAACAGCAGCTTTAAAAACGCCAGTGGAGCATCAGTTATTATGTGCTGCTTCAGTGCCTAGAAACTGATGTCGACAATGCTGACACTCCTACTGATTGGGTTTTTACAATAAGAAAAAAGGACTTGATCAAATATTGTGTTCTATGCTTTCCTTTGAGGGTACTCTCTGTTTAGTGTGCTATGAAATTAAGTGTTGTCAGCCTGTCTCCGGTGCTGCAGAAAAGACTATTCATCTTGCCAGCTACGAGAGTAAAGTTGGCTGCGTACTCTTAAAGGTGCAGCATGACATTCAATCTCACCTAAAAGCCCCCATGCACCAGCACATTCTACTCTATCTACGGTCAGCAGTGTTGTCTCGTGCCAACACTGCATTCACAAATCAACAATGATGGCGATGTTAGACTAGAAACTTGTGAGGACGACGTCACTAATTCACACAGGTGATAGATATTAAAAATGACCTGTACTCATCTATAATCATTAACATAACGAAGGCCAAAAAGAATGGGAAATTGTGCAGCATGAAAGGCATGATGCATTTCAAATTGACATGGGATACTGTGGATTGTGACGCCAAGACACTGAGTCAACTTTTATCTGATACCCCTTACAAACAGAGATGCTAGAGAGGCTTTCTCTCTGTCCCTGTGCAACCCATTTGTTGTTGTTGCTACATCATTGACTTGACTTCCTCTAAAGTTGCCTAAGAAGACCTTCTCGCCACCCAAAAACACAGCAGTGACACATTTTCATTCTAAAGATTGCTTTAAAACAGCTATAAAGGGGAAAATATGCTGTAAGAGTATCATAACAGTGTTAATTGTATGATTCTTGTTTATTAAAGGATAAGTCTGGAATTTACAGAATCCATCTTCTCAGATGACATTTGGTGTAATCTCTATAATTAAAAAAAACAAATATCTTTGAGCTGTGGGTCAGCCGAAATAAGAACTTTGAATATTTAAACATCTGCTTTATGAAATAGTCATGGGCATTTTCACTATTTTCATTTCATAGACAAGATAATGACTAATTGATTAATCAAGCACATAAACCTCTTTCGTGATACTGTAATTTACTACGACATTAAGCTCTCATTCAGAATGAAACTGTATTCACCCTGACGAGGTCAAATCAGGTTATTTTTATTGTACTTGATCATCTACGTCAACATTAATAACTCCGGATTGCTTCTACAAATCTAAGATGTCTGAGAGTTAAAATATAATTTAAAACCTAAACTAGCCTAATCAACAGAGGTGTTTCTGCTCTGATAAAATGCTGCTCATGCTATGAATTCTCGGACGAAATACACAACATATTATTCACTTTACTTCACACCCTACCTGCTTCAGCACAGCCATCAATGGCCTGTGTGTATTTTTCCAAGGCGTCCCCAAACTGTCCATTTTTGAAGAGGTGGTTCCCTGCGTTCTTGAGCCGGGCCAGGTGAGGAGGCAGGGCTCCAGCAGGGGCATCCAGATAACTTGTGTCCACTGCAGGGCTGTCCTGCCGCTGTTGTCCACCAGCAGGGCTGTTTTCCCTCTGTGAGCCGTTCACCACCCCCTTCCCCGGAGCTCGGTTGGGCTTTTCTGCGCCGCCCCGGCTTCGCGTCCCGCTCCCCGCTGCGGCCTGGTCCGATCTACCGCCCCCTCCTCCGCTGCCTGGGGGTTTGTCCTGTGCGTTCCCCATGGCTGTACTCCCTCCGCAGTGTGTTAAACTCTTCCTCCCTCCCTGTCTTTGCCTATCTCTCTCTCTCTCTCGCAGAGCCGCAGCTACATCTGAGCCTGCTTGGCTGGGGATTTCTGATGGACACGCCTCCTGGATGAGGTGTCGGAGGTGACGTCACAGATGGGGGGAAGTGCCACAGCGATGCAGTGCTGCAGCAGGATCTGATGGGAGAGCCTCGGATTAGACCTCAGAGTAAAGGGCTCTGCTGGCTGGTGACATACAGGAAAACGGACAGAAATATTAAACTACTGAATAAACAAATGGACAGATACAGAAGCATTGGACTTGTGAAATAACAGGAAAACAAACTGTTGCAGTTTTGGTGATTTATTGTTTTATGCTCCTTTATTTGCAAATGATCAAGTTAAGATACTGAATATTTGCTCTTTACGCCTTATCAAAAACAGAAGCAAAGCTTTAAGCATGTCTCTATTTGACTAGAACTAGCACCATCTTCTTTAGATATTATTTATATTCACCAAATTATGGTAATTTTTTTATGTGTAATTCAAACTCAGTTTTTATATACGTTTGTTATTGCAATTAAGGGATCCCTAATGGTATTTCAGTATTGATTTAAGCTTTCTTTTTTAAATCAGTCATTGGTTAAACTAGTTAAAAGTGGTAAACGTATGCAACCAGCAGGGGTCACATCACATTGAGTTTGTTTAAAGGGATATCAAGATGTTGGAACATCTTACAATTAAATAATCAAATGGTTTACTCCCTTTATTATAGCGCAAACAAACTAAATAATAATGTAAAAGAACAGAGGAAAAGTTAGAACTGCAAATATTGTTATATCCATCTGGATGTTATCATTCAAATGTGATAATGTCTGACTTGTTAAGGGTAGTGAGGATACGTAGGTGAAAAGATGTATGAATCATGCAATCAAATGAACAAAAATTGTGAACAGTCTAGGTCATTGAAAATATTTTTTTAATAAACAGAAACCTTTCATTTATTACTGAACAGTACACTTTGTGTGGCAATGAAAATGCTGAGCTTTAACCAAAATGCAGAGATCTGAAGCCAGGACTGGAGGTCAGATCCCATGGAGTCGTCAGTGTAATTATTTACAATGTTAAAAAAAAAAAAAAAACAGTACACATGAGAGAAAATCAAAAGGGCTGCTCTTCTCTTCTTCAGCGGGCATCAAAGACAACCACTGTAATCAAAGAGTCAAGGAAATGGACAGTATTATAGTATTCAGTTAATACATTGATTTGTAATAAAAAGCCTTTTGCCATCACATAATATTACATTTTTAGAATAACATTTAAAAAGGATACATCTCTTTGTTCTCTTCTTGTACATGATCCTGTAACCGCACTCTCTGCATCGGATTGGATCACGGGCCTTAATTTCATTTTCAGTGTGACATTCTGCAAATGAAGAAAAAATGTTACAGAAAATTTCAAGTGTATCCATAAAAACCTTGTAGATCTAAATGATAATCTATCAGGCTGATATATAACCTTGTTGCAGATATATCAACATCTGTTATAAGTCTGCACATTTTTCAGTTTTTGCCTATTGAGCTTTGTATCCATAGTTGGTTGTTGGGGGTTTATTTTATATGTTAAGTCTTACTTTTGAGAGTAATCAAATGTGGTCTTAGCATTACATAATAATATAAACTTCAAAAAAGTTAATTAAAGCTTGGTTTTTATTATCCAACCTAAAAACACCAGCCCAGTTTTGACGACTCTTTTCCAATAAAAGTAGCTAGCAGCACTAGCTCTAAAGTTGATAAATTTAGCGTGGAAGTCGCCAAGCTGGCAAACACGTCTCTTTAAGCCTCCCTCCAAAGCAGCATTCAAAAAAGTATCTTTATGAAGGTAAACATATCAAAACGGAGCTAAAGAATGAACAAATCTATTGTAATGTACTCACAGCTGTCAAGCTAACATCTTGTGGAAGACTTCGGTGACGCGCAACGAGTTTGCGCGGGTAGGAGTCAGGTAGGTTTGAAGTTAGACAGTCCAATCATTCTCATTTGGGCTTAATAACATGTTCACAAACTTATTGCAAAGGCCTATGGTTCAAGATTTGTTATTTTTGTCTTAATATTTTATTTATTGATTGTTGTCCGGATGTGAGGAGAATTTCGACAAACACATCCAGAATTGTTTCAAAAATACTTCACCTATCCTAGCTTTAGCCCTTATATCATGTATTATTTGGAACACATGATTATAGGTCTTTATTAATATTTGACAATTGTTTGGTAGATATAACATCAAAAATCCTACTATCTTGATCTACTAAAACTGTGTGTAATTATACTGTAGTAGTACACCATAACAGAAATAGAGATAGCAGTACTAACAGCAGAGTGGACAATGTACTCTGATCTTATACTTAGTAGTAGTAATAGTAAAGTAGTAATACTACAGTGTTGAACATGTCTGTTACATGATAAAGTCCAGTTGTTACTTAAGTAAAAATACAAAAGTATAAGCATCAGATAAAAATAAAGAGCTCAATGGTAAAGTATTCATTATGCAGAATGAATCGTTTCAGAATAATACTTATTATATTATTGGATCATAAGTTTTGAGGAAGTATAGACATACTTTATATATTGACAGGTAACAATGGGATCAATAAAGTTGTATCTTCCCCTTTGAATAATATACGATAAACTTGTTGTTGATTCTTTAATTATTTTGTTTAATCTCATTCCTCAAAGCAACGAGTTCTTGATTAATATGTAGCGCAGTATAAAGTACGATTTTTATCTCGAGTGGTATAAAGCAAGCAAGTACATTCACTTAAGTAAAGTTTGAAGTACTTGTACTTTACTTGATAGTTCTATTTTTGCTACTTTCTACATATACCCCACTACAATTGGAAAACTGTGTATTTTTACTCCACTATATTTATTGTATACCTTTAGTTACTTTGCAGATGTGGAATAATGATAGGAAATATAATAAATAATTAAAAAATACTTAATAAATGAATGAGGGTACTTCTTCCACCTCTGTTAGCCTCTGAATTGTAGTAGAGTATAAACTAGCATATAATATAAATACTCAATTCAAGTACAAGTACCTCAAGTTTGTATGTAGCTACAGTACACCACTGATTAGCAGATATGTAATGTAATTAAATGTAACAGCTCCAAGTAACGTTAGCATCGTTAGCCGTAGACGCTGTGACTTTGGCTCATTCTGCAATCATCACAACACAAACTGTAACGTACCTCCGCATATGTAGATCATAGGTTGCTGTTTAGGCGGTTGAGCATCTTTCTGTGGGTCCATGTTATCCCTACAAAGGACAGGAGAAGCAACATCTGTAATGTTACAGCATGCTAACACAGAAAGAGCATGGTGGTATCTACATGATTATCCTGAACTGCCACATTCGGCATACGCAGTGAACAACAAAAGTATTAACCCAATCGTAACATGCAGTATCAGTATCATATGAAATAAAGGAAAATATATTAAATAAATAAATAAATACGACAACTCACCGTTATTAACAAGCTAACTGTTTACTTATCTTTCTTCACATTCGCACGCACTTCTCTGTGTGCTGTAGTGATGTGTTGGTCGCGAACGAACCGGCTCAAAGAGCCGCTTTTTTCAGTGAACGACGTGAGCCGGCTCGCGCCCGCGAACGAGACGTTTTTTTTTGTTTTTGTTAAGTAATACCAGAATGATATGATGATCTCCGCGCTACAGCTGCTCCGTGCATGCATGCAGTGACATGTAATATCCAAGGATTAGAGACTGCTGGATGCTGCTGTTTTGAGCATTGCAATACATTTATTTTTATTATGTTTTTTTTTATGATTAGAGACGGTTGGATGCTGCTGTTTTGAGCATTGCAATATATTTATTTTCACTATGTTATTTATTAAATCTTTGCTGAGCCTAGGGTAATCATAAATAAATAACATAGTGAAAATAAATATATTGCAATGCTCAAAACAGCAGCATCCAACCGTCTCTAATCATAAAAAAAAACATAATAAAAATAAATGTATTNTGATTTCCCTTATGGGGACCTCCATTATGTCCCCATAAGGGAGGCGAGTCCCCACACGTGACTTTGTAAACAGATGTAGGTCCCCACAAGGATAGTAATGCTAGTCCTCACACACACACACACAC
>NW_011333040.1:3603383-3609890 GCF_000735185.1 Notothenia coriiceps
CTTTTTTTCTATAGTTAATAGTTACTGAAATAGAGCCCTGCTGTTTTGTCAGGGCCTTTTCTTTAAATATAATTTTAAAATGTCGATACAGTAGCCCCTTTTTTTAAATGTCTATGCTTAAGTTTTTACAGGTGTTGCTATCTGCTTTGTGTAGCCTGGTTCTACAAGCAAGTCAGTGCATTCATGGGGTGGTATCAGAGAGTTACTCTCTGATACCACCCCATGAATGCACTGACTTGCTTGTAGAACCAGGCTACACAAAGCAGATAGCAACACCTGTAAAAACTTAAGCATAGACATTTANAACGGCAGCTCTCGGAGAGTACGGAACATTGAGCGGCCCGGCCGACTCCGTCCCTGTTAACCACCCCCTGGGCGGTGCCAGCACGACCCAGGGCGGGACACAGTTCGACCCTGGTGCCAGCACCGCCGGGTCGGCGCCCGTGTCCCCCGGGGGCACGACACAGTTCGACCCCGAGGGTTGACTGAGTGGTACCAGAGTGGTTGCGCCTCCCTACAGGACCCGACTGATAACTTCCTCCTGCGGTGCTAGCCGTCGGCGGAGGCTTTTGGCGGTAAAGCGGGAACAATGCCCGCACGCGCCGGGGGTGTCGATAGCCTCCTGGGCATGTTGCAGCCCGAGGCAAGACGAGCAGACCTGGTGTGAGTCAGTACTCGATATCTTTAGCCCGCAGCCGCAGAGCCGAGCCTCCGACACTCCGTCTCCTCTGGTGTGAGGGAGGGAAGAGTCCATCCTAGCTAGCCTTGGTGCGGCGTAGAAGGGACAAACGAGCAACAGGCGTGTTACCGTTTGTGGGAAAAAAATCCAAAACCTTACCGTTATCCGTTGGAAAAAAACGGCAGGGTAGATTCTGATATTAACTGGAGTGTTAATAAAGAGAATTCCCGTGCGAAGCAAAAGTAGCTGGCGAGCGCCCGTCGACCGAAGGTTAGCTTCGTAAATCAGTCTGTGGACCGTTAAGCTAGCTAGCTACTGATCTTTCTCGAGATGTGCTCCGAAGCGAGAAGAGGTGTTTGAATGACGCCTGCGTCGTGGTGCAAGCTACTTATAGGGTTGGTGGATTCCCTGACGTTGGCGTCAAGATCACCAGCCAATCAGGATTGGCGTAATGAGATTGATGCTTCTGGTGCATACGCGTTGAGGCGCATCCCATAGTGAGACATCGAACGGAGTGTTATGAATGAGAACAGTGTTTGCAGTTATGAATATAAAAAAAAATATGTATAGGTTTAACAGTTACAGCTTAAGTAAAATAATTTACAAGTTAGGGAATTCATTGTCCCTCAAAAACTCTTCTGTACTGAAAGAATAGTAAACCAGCAAACATTAACTATATGTGTTTGTCTGTGTAATTGATATATTCAATAAGGGCAAAACTAACAGTTAGAAAATGATTAACACTATTTGTTTTCCCTTCACAACAACACAATGTTACATCTCGCTGTCAACAAACGAAACACAGTCATTCTGACACAGTTAGTTCTGTGTTACCTTCACATCGTGGCAGTGGGTGATTCCAGTTCCTGCTGATTCCGTGTAAACATGTGAGCGACGCCTCGCCGATCAGAGAGTATCCGGGCAGACATTCAAACGACACCGTCATCCCTACGCTGAAATCTGTGCCAATCACGATGCCATTTCGAAAAGGCCGAGGGTCTGGACAACTCTGAAGCTGGTAGGCTGGAGACACAATAACCAAGATTAGGCCGAAAACTAGCACAACTAAAAACAAACAAGGTCAAGTTTGTTCAGGGAAAGGAATAACAAAGACATCAGTTCTAGCACTGAACAACTAATATTCCTAAAAGACTAACTCGTAATTCCTCCGCCTGTTCTTCCAGCTGCAGATATCTCATGCAGGACACAGAAAATAACAGCTGCAGATCTCTAGACACAAATTAAGATTACTAACTTTTTGAAAAGGGTGTCATGCACCAAACAAGCTCATACTTGTTCTTTTGATGTTGTCAACATTCTCCCAATTTAAATCTGACAGTATGCCATATAACTGTTTTCGTCCCAGTGAATGTTGACAGACAAAGTAAGATGAGTCAAGTGTTTGCATGACTGAAGAAAGACAAGTGAGTGAGAAAGAAACACGTTAGAAGAAATAATAGTATTCAGATTATTTTTCCTGTTTTAAAACACCTTGGCAGTGCCCCTGTCACGAGATAAAAGGTATTATTCATGAGTCACTGGAATTTGCACATAAATGGAATTAGCCGTAACACATTGAGGCTATCTAGGAGATATGTCATAATAAAAATACAAGCCTGCTGAAAAACCTTTTTAGTGTCAGATAGATTAAATAGAAAACTCATCTCATCACCAAAAAATCATTCAAAATGAGTTTTCGACACCCTGCCTTTTTTTGGCAAGTGCTTTAGAAGTCAAGAAATGTTTTATTGTAGCCTGCAAAAAGGAAATCATTTTATTCTCAGACACCTCCTTGGAAATAAAGTAAATAAATAAGTCAACAGTTTCCACTTGAGGAACAATCGCTGTTTTCAACAAAGCGCAGCCATCAGACAGTGGCTCTTGTTTTCTCGATGAGTGCACACAAGATGTCCGACGAGAGCGTGTAGAGACAACCTTTACCTTGATATGTGATGTGGAACCCTGGCTTGTTTTGTGAGTAGTCGCTGTGGAAGAAGAAGCTGGTCTGGTGGGTGGTGCTGAACAGAGACTTGGGGGTGACCGGGCCGCTGAACCGGTCGATCACCGAGCCCATCTCCAGGGTTCCACTGCGGATCTCCAAGTAATCGTGGATCGCTTCGGTGGAGAAGTTTAGAAACGCAAGGTGGATTCCTGAGAGAAATGTTGACATTTGAAGCGATTAGCAAAGCCTGACTGGCAGAGGAACCGGCAATAAAAACATTTGTAGATGCTTCAGCAGCAACCAACGACGTGAATAAAGGCCACCGATAATGATTTATTGAGTGAGTAATTAAATACAATTAACAATAAATACTATTGTTACATGAAGGGTGATACATATACAACTGAAAGAGAACAACACACACTTTTTCCTCAACTTCAAAGTTGAGAGTGTTTCTTACCAAAGCCCACAGGTAAGTTGACTGTCCATGTGCAGTCTAATCCACTGGGGTAGTTGCCGGGGAAACCAGGACTTAAAATCACTCCACTTACTTCTTTCCTAGACCCACCACACTGAGCTGGGGGCACACACACACACACACACACACACACACACACACACACACACACACACACAGAGAAAAAGGGAAACAGAGGTTCAGTGTTGAAAGCAACACATCAAAGGCTGGAGGCTGACCTCAGACCAGCTCACACAGACTGCCTCTCCCTTTTTTAGGATGCTGCTGCTGACTGGACACATGAGATTCTTCAACCTGATAGTTTGCATCATTTTGAATAACACATTAATATTCTGAGTCTTCAATAAATACCCTTCTTGAATAAATTACCATTGTGCAAGTAGAAATGTGTCCAGGGCTTGTTTTCCCCAGTTTGCCTCAGTGCATGCTGATGCTTTGGCACACTGCATGTTTATGGCAGACTCTGCCTCAGCTTTGCATCAGTTTAAAAGCTTAATCGTATTCTGCACAGAATACTAAATAATCAGCTCATCACAGAACAGCAAATTGATCAAACGTCCTATTTTACAAAGAGTCAGGGTAGGCAACGGAGACAGCTTGCATCATTACTGCAGCACGGAAGTTCTGCACGTATCTCAGAATATCCAGGCTGCATGTATGTGTGTGTGTGTGTGTGTGTGTGTGTGTGTGTGTGTGTGTGTGTGTGTGTGTGTGTGTGTGTGTGTGTGTGTGTGTGTGTGTGTGTGCACATATGTATTGTGTAAACACCTACCGAGACATAGTGGCACAGGGTAGTTCCATCTTCTCACAGGTCCAGGCATGCAGGTGATATGAGCATTGCCCTAGAAATGTGAAAGCAAACACAATCAATTAATGGTAAACATAAATTAAGTGCTGTTTATCTACAGAGCAATAATGAGTATGAGTACAGTAGTGCTGTATCTCAAGCGGGATAAAGGTAAAGCTCCATTTGAGTTGTATACAGTCCTCCAAAGAAATTGGGCATACCACACCAGAAGCATACATTATTAAAGAGTTGTGCAGACCGCACTAGAGTTGTATGTTTAGTAGGAAGTAGAGTAAACCATCCGAGAGTGGGGTTTTCTTCCGATTTACCATTTACCATTGTGCAGCCGTGAGATAAAAAGAGTGAATAGCCCTTAATGAATTTCACAAACATGGCAGTGTGTTATGCATTAAACAACAGTAATCTGTAGTGCATGTGTGTGTTCTATGTATCTATAATGACTATCCTTCAGTTCCTCAGTAGCTAGCGGGAATCTGTGCATAAAACAAACAAAAAATGTTTTACCTGAAGAGAGTATCCTTGTTCACATAAAAACTGTACGACGTCTCCCACCATAAATCGGTCTCCTTGCCTTATTCCATAGTTTGGCGTCTGTGGCTCGGAACATGACTCCAGACCAATAGCTGATAAGAAATGTGTAATAAACACGGTTGTAAAACGTTCACTCCTTTGTATGTTAATACAGCATATGCTGCAGATACATCTGTATACAAAACAAGTATGCTACCTGTATATTCCAAGTGAAAACCAGCAGCTGAGACACTTATATCCGAGCTGAAGCTTAGATGGAGGTTGTTAGATGTGCTATTCAGGAGAGGGGGAATAGTCGTGCCTGGAACGAAGAACATGATCACATTTTTACATTTTTCAACCGAGCCTTGAAAGCAAATTATATTAGTTATCTGACAGCAAAGGAAACAACAAAGGCCTCCCAAATCTACATTTTCATATTTTGTTGTGTGTGTAGTGTTCTCAAAGGAGAGAAAAGGGAATTACTTTTATATGAGACATCTGTTTTATTCAAAACTACTTTTCAAATTGTTGCTTGACCTACATAGCACGGCAAGGGAAAGTACAAAGTGAAGAATGGATGCTGCACTACTGAAGTAAAGCTGGCACCATGCAACAGTGTGGTTCTGTCACAATGAGACAGTAGATGCTGCACTCTATTGTAAAGGAATATTAACCTTCACAAAAGTCCTTGGAAATGTAATTTCTTGGCTAGCCTGAAGACTATAAAGTAGTAAAAGTATTTCCGAAAGTAGCCACTAGTGGAACATTTCTCAGAGCCCAGTTTTCACTGTTATGTTTTTTGTTATGTGGCAAAACATATCAAAGTCAAGAAGATACTGTAGAACTCTGAATTAGAAGTAATTCAGGCCAATGGATGTTATTGGTTGCCTGTTGCGAGGGGGCAATTTTACATCGTAGCCATCTGGTCATATTCCAGAAAAACTCTTGTTCATCATCAGGAAATACAAATAAACGGTAATAAATGATGAATGATGATGAATAATTAGCTGCGCAGATTGAAGCATTACACAGATCATTTGTGGATTCACGACAATATTAGATAACACTTAAAACATAAAAAAAAGTGCATTATCATCATTTATATACTGAAGAGATATAAAGAAGAACTCTGTCGTTTCCTTGCCAACACTATCATCTCTTATCCAGTTTGCCGTGGGGATGTCAGGCCCTGCCATAGATTATTTAACAAAACCCGCAGATTATCATGACTTTGCTCTCCTAAAAGCAGTACTAATACCCCCAGAAGATGCTGACTCCAACTTTGGACGGCTGCTTAAACTACAAGAGTTACTGAATTTAGAGGATATCATTAAATATGAGTTTCTGGAGCACTGGAGCAGAGGGACTCCCATTGTACTAAGCGCCAATATTTGTAAGAGACACATTTCGTTTTTTAATATAAGATCAGTAGAGAAATATTTTCCACTAGATGTTTCATTGCCTGTATTTAGTTGTAAATATCAAACATGCCTTGATAACCATTGGTTTCCAATTACATTGATTAAGCTAACAACGTTCTGAAATACATTTTGAGAGCTTTTAGAAATGTGAATGATTGTATTGTTGTTTACATTTCTATGTTTGACACATCATGTCATAGGTTGCTCAGGGTGTATCTATTCTGAATGGGGATTAGAGTCATTTAGGATCAATTTGCTATGCCACAACATTTCTCATATGTCTTTAAAGGAATCACAGACAACAAGCAGGTGTCAGTGGGTGTGTTCCCGCCTCCTGCAGCAAGTAGTGATGGGAATTCCAGCTCTTCTTGGTGAGCCGGATCATTTGGCTCGGCTCACCAAGAAGAGCCGGCTCTTTCGGCTCCCAAACGGCTCTTCAGTTTACCACATATTAAATCAAATGTAGCCCTGTTTTGACTAATGATTTATATGTGTACACATATATCACTTAAATTATTCAATACATCCTTTGTACTGAAGTATTCAAAAGTAAAAATTACATTGCATTTACAGACCCTTGTAACTCTCTGATACCACCCCATGAATGCACTGACTTGCTTGTAGAACCAGGCTACACAAAACATATAGCAACACCTATAAAAACTA
>NW_011333040.1:3609908-3617596 GCF_000735185.1 Notothenia coriiceps
GTTGCAGCTCCGTTTTTAGAGATTTGGGTATGGAGGAAAATAGAGAGGGTTGTGTTTTCTGACACTTGGGGAGTTCCCTGACACACCGGGGACACATATTCATGTATAAAAGGTAGGTCACCTTTAAGAAAGAAAGTACTTTCTATATTTGGCCAGAGAGTGCCTTAATCAGAGATACAGTGGTAAAGGGGGGGAGATCGAGGCGATGACATTGCCTGACATTTTCCGCGTACTTGGCAGTGGACTCCACATGTGAAGTACACACAGGTATGTAATGTACTGTATCTATGTGTAAAAGCCAGGAGGCATCTGTAACCCATTACTTTAAGAAATGACAATAATAAACAATAACACATTTGGTTAGAAAGTGCTTCACAACATCAATCAGTGTCTGTAGTGAGGACTCACAGAGACAATGACTTATTTACAGGGTGTGTGTGTGTGTGTGTGTGTGTGTGTGCGTGCGTGCGTGCGTGCGTGCGTGCGTGCGTGTGTGTGTATCTACCTCTTGCTATCCTGAGTACTCTCATGATTCTGATGATGGTAGGATTTATGGGCAGCGCTGAGCTCATCTTCAGCTCCTCCAGCGCGATGCCCACGATGGACAGAGCCACTATACCTATATCCAGCTGATTCCACCTAAACACACACGGAGAAACATCTTTCAATAGGAACAGCACATAGAAGTACAAACATGAATTCCCTGCTTATACTAACATTCAGTATAACAAACTACATGTGCAGCCTCTTACAGACTTCCCTGATGGCAAAGTCAGAGTGTCCCTATCAAGGAACGTGGCTGCCTGTCTGTTGGTGCTGATACGTGAGCCTACCCACTACTCTCTGCAGTAGGTAACACATTGAGTTTACTCTGTGTGTACCAGGTTCAGAGACAGCTTCATCCCGCAGGCAATAAGACTGTTAAACAACTGAACTGCTGAAACAATTTCATAACATTCATCTGCTACTTAGTAATTATGTATCTATTATCTATCATTCCAATAACTTGTATATTTAAGCAATAGCTCACGACAGGCCGTGGTATATGCTCATTATATCACAGCTATGGGGCGTGGTTCGGCCCGACGCCCAGTTTGCTTTTCAGCCCGAACTGTATACTGTTTTTCTCAGGCGCGGAGGGATACTGACTTGTTGTGAAAAGTAACTTACAATTCTACCCGTGGTATACGCTCAGTATATCACGGCTAAGAACCAATCAGATTGCTTGACTTGACTTGTCCGTTTTATAAAGACTCGTATTTCACTATTCCACTTTTTTTTCTCACTTTTAAAAAAAACTATTTTTCTTTTTGTATTACTTTTAATATAGTATATTTTAATATTGTTTTAATATTGTCTGCTTATCTGTATTATTGTGTTGCATTGTTGGAGAAGCCTGTGACCTAAGATTTTCAACGACATAATCTGTAGCTATGTTAGTTTGACAATAACACTCAATCACTTGAACTGAGCGTACTGACAATAGGGAGACATGCATGTACTCAAGGTATTAATAAAACAAAATAGATTCAAACGAGGAAATATTGAATAATATGTATTCGATATTACAGCAGGGGGTTACCTGTCTTTGAAGAACCGTTGTATGCCGAATGCCGAAAGTTTGAGCAGGGCCTCGACGACGAAGATGCAGGTGAACACGTAGTTACAGTACTTCAGAACCTCCTCTAAATACTGAACACACACAGGCGGAGAATTATTTCAAAGCTTTAGTTAATGGTTTTATGTGGCAATAGTCAATACTTATTTTGTATTCAAATGTTGTGAGAGCCGTTAATGGTATTAATAGTGGAGATAGAGCTCCTAAGAAGCTAAACAAGTTGATCATTGCTCTCAAAGGAGATTATGGCATCCCTCCAAAAAATACATCAGAAACTTCTGCTTATTAAAATCCAAATGCTTCACGGGAATTACAAATAAATAGTGTTTAGCATAGTGCCAGCGGTGATGCCGACTTCAGTGTATAACTAAGGAGTTTTATCTGACAGCAAATGTTAAATCAATGCGGTACGGTTATTTTTGGAAGCACACTCACTTCCCAACATACTTGCACTGACTGTTGAGCACAATACAAACTAAACACTGCAGATGTATAGTGCTACTAGCTAAAGATAACCAAAACGTTAGCCATCATTGAGAGGACAACTAAACATGTATGGAAATAGGATTTTACAGTGAGCAAAGTTCAAATACATTTTAACATCCAAAACCTTCAAATCTCATGTCTATGTGCAGTAACCTTACCTTTGGCTGATTGTAGTGCTCGATGCTCATGGTGAAGACGTTGATGCAGATGATGAAGGTGATGAAGAGGTCCAGGTAGTGGCTGGTGCACAGCGTGTGGATGTACAGACGCACGGGGGAGTAGTCCGCATAGTACGGCCTCTGCTTGGCTTCTGGAGGTCACAGACACACACGTACAAACAAATATAGGGAAGGAGGACACGGAGAGAGACACATATCAGAACGCAGACAGACAGGAAGAGTGGAGCTGTGAGTTAGAGTGATCTGACATGGAGATATAACATCTGTCCAGTGGTGTGCACGGGGAGGTGTAGGGGCTAAGGAAGGGGAACCACCACTGTTTTCTTTTAGACAGCAGAAAATCACTTCTTATACCTTTATTGGCTTATTATTGATTTCTTTTTGCCCTCACATCACCTCAAAGCGGCAGCCTGGGTGCACCGCTGGCTTCTCTACTGCGTCATAAATAGGCACGTTCACACCAAGTACTTTTCCCACTAAGGTTCCTGAGAACTACGATTTAGTTGCGTTCACACCAAAAAGTCAGAGGAACTAAATTAGTTCTAGAGAACCTTTTTCTCCCACGAAAGTCCCTGCTAGAGAGGGACTTTCGTGGGAGAAAAAGGTTCCTGTGTCTGATTGGCTGAGCGGAATGCAAACCGCGCCCCGTCAAACTCCCAAAAACTTTTGTGAAGCCGCCATTTTATTATCTTCCGCATTGCATTATTAGCATTAGCATTAGCACAGCGCAGAAACGCAGAGACTAACTTATGACAACACAAAATAAAACATGGGAGCGGTGGAGATGAGGAGGTGTCGGCGTTCTGGCCGTTTACTCTGAAGGCTTCAGTAGAAGCTGCTGGGAGTCCCAGCAGCTTCTACTAAAGCCAGTCCCTAACTCCGGGGACTTCCGGCCGGGGATTTTGGGCGGCAGTATACGCCGTGAAGTTGTTTGCGGCCTGCCAGTAAACCCAAAGCAGAAGAAGAAGAAGTGACGTCAGCGGCTTTATTTGCCTAATCCACCCCCAGGTAGGAACTCATTTCCGGTGTGAACGCGATCTGTACTTAGTTCATGAGAACTAAAGAGTTCTCAGGAACCTTTGTGGGAAAAGTACTTGGTGTGAACGCGCCTAATGTTCAATTCTCATATCGGGTGGTGCCCCTTTTATTTGATCACGGCCCCTGCGCCTCACTAAGTCTGTGCACACCACTGCCTGTATGGTATGTTCAAATAAGAGAGGACATGAGAGTCACAGCTAGCCTAATTGATCAATTTTATGTTCAAGGAATACTTCCCTACAAAGCGATATCAATTACTCACTTGAATTCTTAAAGAAAACGTCACTCAAGCGATACTCACAAAGAAAATGACCTGAGCAGAGACTGAGAGGGTTTACCGGTGTGTTGCAAATGTTAAGGTTTACGTAGAAATGCATTGGTCTGAATGTATTCAAGTTTGATTGTAATGCAAGCGCTGTGTAAGATTAAATAGACTTTTGATATCATTTTGTAGTTGTTAAAAAATGGTATTATGTACTAGCTGCCCTTACTAAGTATGTACTATTACATTCAGTCATTATACTTTGGACGTACTACTTTGTCCTAGAATTGTATCGTGATATGTGACCCTCTTGTTCTTAAAGGATTGTGGGTGAGAACAACTAGAAAAGCATACTGGAAAATGTGATCGGATGCAGTACAACATCCTCGTATTTTGGGTATACTGCATTTCATATATCGTGTATTTGGACATACTAAATATCTTACTGGCATAATAAATAGTATGGTAGTCTGGGTATTTGAACGTTTGAAATTTGAAAGTAAGACTTCTGTGTTTTCCAAGAAGGCATGCAAGGAAAACAATGTTTTCTTCAATATTTCAATTTAACACCAGGTGAGTAATTGACATACAAATGGGCAATTTGTATAAGTATTCCCTCACTCGAGTTCAAATAACTCAATATCACTTTTTTGTACCCTTTAATTCTTCCTTCAAACAGTCTATGGTAAACATATTCCCGAACTAAAGGGAGTGGCAGTCCTAATTCTTTCAGAGGGCTCCTTTAATGGGAGCATTATTGGAAGAGTCATTGGCTCTCTAATAATGATATTCTTGTCAAGACTTAGAGGTCTCGCCCTGCATCCTGACCTAAAAAGAAGTCTACATTAAAGCCCAGACTAAAGAGTATAATTTGTGATAGGTGCATTACAGCCTCTGAATAATTAAATAGACTTTAAGTGAAGCTGAAGTAATGAATGAAGCTCAGAGGTGGAAAAACCTCGCATCCATTAAGCTTAAAGCCTAGGTTCTGATAGACTGTGTACTCACATGTCCATACATGACGATTGATGATGGCTTTTATGGTACGTGCATGTTTATGTCACAGTCCCAAGTTTACACCATGTCTGCTGAATGCTTACATGCCTTTGATGTACAGGGTCTATGGGTGAGAGGGGCTGCGCAGGGCACGTTCAACAACACAATTAGTATGTGAAGTATCTATAATCTTAATATTCACAACGTTTCACTTTTCAACTCACCCAATTTGAAGGTTTTCGAAAAAAGACTGTAATGTTGAACATACGCTCGAGCCACTATTCTCTTTGATGACATCACTACAGTCATTTCAAACCCCTCGGAAAAATCTCAATAGTCCAAAACGTTTTTTTTTCAAGACTAGACTTATTGCATGGCCAAACTCTGGAGACAGTTAATTAAATGATGTTCATCACCATTAGCAGTTTTAGACCAGAGAGACATGTTTTAACAATGGAAAGAGTGGCGCTCTGCTCACACCTTGTACTGCCTTCTAGTGTAATTCTGTAATTTAATATTTAAGCCAAATGGTTGATCTCTTTGATGAAGCCATGTGCTTCTTCTAATTCCCTTTTTCTCCTTTCTTCAGCTCAACATATTAACACAATAAAAAGGCTTCACTCTTTTTTAGCATGAGACTTTTTTTGCAATAAGTGTTGAGTTTGTGATGTGTCTACCTGGGGGTTCAGTCTCGTATTTCCCACAAACTAACCACAAATCCTTCTTATCTAACAAACAAATCATCTTTATGTCCCAATGTATTTGCAGGTTTAGCAGCCTGCTATGTTTCTGAGTCTGCCAGTCAAAGCATGTTCACAGGAAATGTCCTTCTGGCCTGTGTCGAGAGACGCCGCAGGCTCGGGTTGGTTCATGCACCCGGAGAGGGAGGGGGGGGAGTTGGCGTTTCACTGATCAAAATTTTGATAGGCAAAATTTTAGGAGACAAATGGAGGCAAACAACAACCTCGATCGGCATCACATGCATTCATTGGTTCTCATTGTTAATTAGCAATGTTTGGTCATTTAAGAAATTAAATAGAGACTAGTGAATACTGTTTTTTCTTTTTGCATGCAATGTTTGGGGAGGGTTGGAGGGAGGCTGCAGTCATGCAGTCACATGCATCAGACTGACGTAGCCTACGCCTTCTGCCAGTGATTAGTCACTGTTTGCGTGAGCTACCCAGTCTTTTAAACTCTCCCTCTTTATTTTTAAATCTCTATAAATGTCCCTGTTTTTATTTCTCTGTCATTCTCTTTCTCTTTTTTCAGGCTCTGAAAGCAGGCAGTGCTCAGAAAAATAGACTACCGACCAGCCCCTCCATTCTCCTTACTCCTGCGCTTTTTCTCTATCATTTTCAGCCTCTTCTCCTCCCGTAAGCGAGTCTCCTCCTCCTCCTGGTCCTGACGGCACTTGTGGAAGTTCTCCACCACCACGCCGACAAACATGTTGAGCACGAAGAAGCTGACGATGAGCAGGAAGGATATGAAATAGAGCAGCATCCAGGGGTTGTGGTTCCTAACAGGCTGAAAAGACAATGGGAGAGCAGAGCACGTTTTCACATGTCTCTATTTGTGCAGAGGTCTTTTGTTTTTGACAAAAGACACATTGCCCTTGTAACGCCTCACATTATTATTACATACAGAAAATCCTTTGGTAGCCTTGAGTAATCTTTCCAGAATTCAAAAGGATAATTTCACGGTCAATGCAGCAAGATCTCTCCTGATGCTATAACGAATAAAGCCTGTGCTCCTTTGGTTTGAACACTCTCGTTTTTGCCAATAAGTCTTCACTATTTCAGCACATTACACCACAGGCAGTCCTGAAATGTTGAAGAGTTAAAGTGCCTGCTATAAAATCACATTTAGAGCCGTGCTTTTGCTTTGGATCATTACAGCACCCCTGCCACTCTGTCCTTCTATTATACTCCAAAGTGTATTTAAGATGTTTTCAGGGCTGTTAAAGCTTTCAATACAAGATTATAGTGCCACTATTCCCCAACATGCCTTAAGGTTCAAATGTCTTGAGCTGCTTTACAGTCCAGGTTAATACCAACACTATCTAACTAGATCTGATATGTAATGTTATTATATCTGATATGCAACTGCACTTCGCCTAGAGTAGGTGTACAATAAAATAAGTGGCACAAATCACAGTTTCCGTTTTTTTTATCCCGAGGGGGAATTGGATTTTGTCACAGTTGCTCCAGTTAAGAATATAAAGAAAACAAGTGTCATACAAACATGAGAAGTTAAAGTAAAAAAATGTCCAATAAAAGATCAAATCAAATGCAATATACGTATTTATACAATCAAAAGAAGTTAAGTAAAATGTGCAATAAAAGATCAAATCAAATGCAATATACATATTTATATAATCAAAAGAAGTTAAGTAAAATGTGCAATAAAAGATAAAATCAAACAAATTAGAAATCCGATATTTATATACCTTTTGTGAGACATAATCTGTCGAAGGAAACTCATTTTTGATACACACAGGATTTGAAATGGGTCAGGCTTCATGTATCTCAAACCGTCATTACCTGTTGGTCCACTCCCACTGCGTCCAGCCCGTCATACATGATGTTGACCCAACCGTCCTTACAGGACAGCACGAACAAAGACATCAGAGCCTGGAGAGGAAACAGAGTCAGAACACAGGAATGTATCTGGTCCAATTCCTAACGAATAAAGAGACTAATTCAAGTTTAAATACTGACATCTTAACATCAACATTAGCATGTGTTTTGTCCTCTCAATGACTATTAGTTCCTGTAAATAGAAGATGCACATTCACTGTTGATAGCTGAGTAGAATTTGGTTTGAATATCAAACTAATATTTAAATGTTTAATAGTTTAACTTTTAATAAAGCAAGTTAGACAGGTAAACCATATTTAAAAAAGAAAGAAATATATATAGCCATGTAGAGAATATTGTGTTATTTAAACTGACAAAACATATTTTGTATAGAAAATGTTATGTGTACTGTTCCAGCAGAACCCAGTCATTCCAGAATTGGAGGACAATTTAGACACCAACATTTTTGAAAAATGAACCTTTTATTTTATAATGTTTTTTTATGTATTTAGGAAAAACAGATAATAAACCAT
>NW_011333040.1:3617617-3621780 GCF_000735185.1 Notothenia coriiceps
TATTTTACTTTTCCAAGGAAAGAAGTTTTACTAACGCAGCATTTAAACAGAAGGTAAGACCATTAACCTGACGGTATATGTACATTATTTATATTACATATAAACTTTATTATAATCCTATTACACAATATCTGTTCAGTAGGACCTTACACCCCCCCTGTAAAAATGCCCCCAAAAGCCCCTAGGCGGGGGTGCTTTTTTTTAACTGATAGGACATAAGACCACGTAAAATGTCCACAAGCTATAGAAATACACCGATATGATCGTTACTCTTTTACTACCATGTAAAAAGATTAAAGGTAGGGGTCATCATTTCTTTCTTGTATAACACTAATAATTAAGTCTCGGCAGAAACTCAATTATTTATCGTCGGAAATTTCTACAGGTTAAAAAAAAATGTAAAATATGTTGTTTATTTATAACGACTCACGTAACCCTCTATAACCAACACCCTCACAGTAAATATATATTTAGCGTTTTAATGAAACACGTTCAGGAAGACACTCATAAATAATTATAACTCTGACTGACTGAGGTATGTCATATTTATGTATTTAGGAAAAACAGATAATAAACCATCAAAAAAAGTGATTTGCCCAGGTTGGCATCAAATGTATATTTTCCAATGAAGAATTACCCCTGTTACTCTAATTATAGTAACAGGGTTGAAAGTAACAGGGTTGAAAATCAATGCTAATTTGAGCCTTTAACCTCAGGAATTATTGCTAGATGTAGCATGTAATGCTACTTTCCAAGGCAATGACAAACTTGGATATCAATTGCAAGAAAGATAACTTTGAAATTAATATGCTTTATTCTGGTAATATCAGTAACAGGGTTGAGTGGGTCAGAGTGCCACACTCTTTTACGACTGAAAAGATTGTAAAAATATGAAAAATAAAAGAGAGGACTTAGTTTTGGTCTACCCATGGCACTAGCACATGGCTTGCTGATGTCACTTCCACTGTGTCATCTGACTTACAGTTTTTTCACTTCCTGTGCCAATCTAAAAAGGTTTGGGTAACAGGGTTGAACGCATGTTGAGGGACACACCTTCTGTGCAAAATTATTGTTATTTAAAATATGTTTATGATTTAACAAATAGATTTTACCATTACAAGAGACATATATCAATAGAATAATACCAAAAAAAGTAAATAAAATCCCTATTTTAAATGTTATATTTGACATGCAAGTTGGTCACCAAGAAGCGGGGACAAGAGAAAAATGCCATTTTAGGGGATGTTCGAGAGCTATTTGATAATTTAAATAATATTTTGAAACCACTTTTTCTACAATTTTATACACATTTTGTCTCAAGACAAGTATGTTTAACACAACAAGTGCATGTTTTAGCATTTTGGGCATGGATTATTAGATTTTTTATATGGGGGACATGAAATGTCCTCCAATTCTGGAATGACCAAGTTTATATTTTTGGTGCAACCTCCCTATCCTCCCCTCTCTCTTCCTCTCACACTCAGTCCATTAATCTGTACCTGAACCAGGTTGTCAAAGTTGTACTTCCTTCTGATCCAGCGGTAGTTGGCCTGCAGACAGTCGGACTTGTTGGTGACATTCTTTGTGTCCAGACCTTCACAGTGGTAGAACTTGCCTTTGAACAGCTAGAGAGACAGAGAGAGAAAGAGAAATCTGTAAGGCGACTTGGCTGCCATTCAAACATTATCTCAATTACACCGGAGCTCACAGCTTCTTAAACGTCCAACTATTAATGGCAGTAATAAAAGGACGTTTCATTAAGCACACTCTTATCAGACGTTAGTGCGCGGCTAAAAGCTAGCCTGGGGGTCATGTTGTCCCTAACCTAATGGTCATTCTTTCAAAACTCACACTCTTAAGGAACAATTACCCATTGTAAATTCAAGACACTTCCATTCCCCCCCCGAGCCACAATCACATATTCAGCTGCTCAACGACACTGACATTTAAGCTAAAGAGGCTAAATGTATTTTGTCCTCGAGCTTAGCAAAAGCAAATGACAAAGCATTATGCAGTGTAGGCTTTGGATTTCAACCTAGCTTACATGTCTGTTTTGTCAACTATAGCGTTGCAGGAATTCGTTTTAAACTCCGAAATGTGTTAGCATTTTAGCACTTCCTGGTTCTCTCGTCTCAAAGTCAAGGAGGTTTTTTTGAATGGTCAGTGTTTAATCAAGGTTGCCAACTCTCCCGCATCTGGCGTATGACACACGCTTTCACTCTCAATCTCACGCTGCCCAAACTATTCTCACGCTAAGAACAAGATGAACCGTTGATCGTTTTTGGTTTGTTATTTACAATGTTGAGTTGACAGCTGCTCAAGCTCAAGCTGTCGATCCGCTCCCTCCCCGCCCCCACCACTCTTAACAACGTTAACAGACAGCAGAGCAGTGGGAGCCGCGTGGTCAATCCGACCCGTATTGCGCATGCGCAGATCTAAGATCCAGTAGAATAGAGTCAAAGAGTATATGAGAGTGAGAGTGTGTTAATTAATATATCTGGCAGTTTGGAGTAGGTCTGTAGATTTGTTTGTGTGTGTGTGTTTCATGTATAGGCCTCTCACGATAATTTCCCCGTAAATTATTGCGTTAAACGATTAATATTGTCGCGCACCGTTGTATGACCATTTTAGACCCACTGACATAATGATAATAATAATTAAGTCAATCCTTTCAAGACTGCTAGTCACATCCTCATTGTTAAAATGGACATTTAGTCGAGTTCATTTTTATTTAATGTAAGATAAGTTCAATTTAATTGCTTATCGCGGACAGCACACAATAAAACAGTAGAAACATGTGTTGACTTTCATTAGTGGAATGAAACTTTGTGCCCTTTATAGTCTGTTTCCAATATTGTGATATTCTTTAGGTATTTATTAAGCAATAAGCTCACGACCAGGCCGTGGTATATGCTTCATTATATCACAGCTAAGGGGCGTGGTTCGGCCGACGCGAAGCAGGCAGTTTGCTTTTCAGACCCAACTGTATACTGTTTTTCTCAGACGCGGAGGGATACTGACTTGTTGTGAAAAGTAGCTACAATTCTACCCGTGTATACGCTCAGTATTCATGCTAAGAACCAATCAGATTGCTTTGATTTGAATTGTCCGTTTTTATTAAATATCCTATATATGCTGAAGGTCCCGCTACTTGACACTGATAGCAGTCATTTAGTGCGCATTATGTGTTAATCAAACCCCATGATATCAAAATTCACTTCCAGCCAGGTAACCAAAGTTGGCAACCCTGGTTTAATACAACTTTATAATGATTTGTACCATTTGTTTTAGTTCTTTAAAAATATGTCATGTAAAAACCCAATCATGAATGTCAGATGTTTAAGTTTCTAAAAATGGCAAAGACGGTGCCAAAGTGCTAATAACCACAGCTAAAGACCATCACTTTACAAACATTAGCCCACATTAGCTTTGCGATGTTCACTCGTGATGTTGTCTGTTTATAGCATTACCGTTAGCTATTTCCTTCTGCCAATTGCCATGTGCTTTAACTGTCATACAATGATCCCGCTGAACAAAATGTTGTAAGTTCATAAATTTGATTGCTCAAAGATCTTTTTTGAGTGAACCCTTGACGCTAGTTCGGTTTTTTCGCCTTAAAAAGGTTCAAACCACAGCACCCGTTTTGTTTGTGTTATCTGAAAGGGATTGCACAATACCTGCCTCCCAAGATGCAAAGACAATGAAGAAGGGCGCAGCAGATGAGGACAATGTTCCCGATGGGTCTGAGCGAGGTGAATGGAGCGTCTCCACAACCAACTTCAGCCCCGGAGCTCGGCTGTCACCCTGAAAAACACAATAAATACACATTAATGTTTGTTACAAGCACACTGTAACATTTAAGTTCCGGAAAAAACGTATCAACTTTTTCTCCATGAACTAAGACAAACAAAGCTGTCCGTGGAAAGATCTTATAAGACCAGATGAAACGATACAGCAAATAACCAAATAATAACAAACAAAAACAAAAAAACAGAAAAGCAGTCAGAGAGGAATGTTGGTTCAAGAGGGAGGGGGGTTTAATGGAAATAAGCAGGTTGAAGAGGTGGGTTTTGATGAGAGGACTGGAGCAGGGTGAGACTCAGACTCACGGAAGGTCTTGGGGGAGGGAGCTCCAAGCTTCGGGGCTGCCACAGAGAAGGCCT
>NW_011333040.1:3628941-3633068 GCF_000735185.1 Notothenia coriiceps
CCTACACTTTGGCTGTATAGTAAATGTCCTTTAAGCAAAAGTAACTTATACACTGTTCCTAGTACTAGGATGGGTTAAAAGCAGAGAACACATTTCACTGTGTGTGCTGTGTGCTCTGCATGTGTGACCATTAAAGAGGGTTTCATCCCTCCCATTCTATTCTTTTCTTTCTAACGCTGTAGAAATGCCTACGGGAACCATGTTGGGGTAAGTATCTTAGCACTTAGACATTTTGACGACACTGGTTAGGGATCGAACCACTGACCCTCGGATTGGTGGTACAAAGCAAGGTTTATATACTTCCAGTTCAAGTATGGTGATAGCTAACTTGCAAGCTGTCACTTCTAAAAATGTGTAATGTTTTTTGACAAGTCACTTTTGAATCAAATCTCAATCAATGACAATACACAAAGCAGTTAAACCATAGGCAGGCAGAAGTTAATAAAACAACTATTATCGATAAAACATAAGAATAGCTGAGTAAAATCTTACATCAGGTCAGTATAAGTGCAGTTCTGGCAAATCAGAATGACTAAGAACAAAACTAAAGTCAATGTGTGGATTGAAGCCAGCAGACTCTCAAGCGAAGTAGCAAAGTGTGAAATTGAAATCTAACCTGGAACACGGTGACGATGGCCCACAGCAGAGAGTCAAAGTTCTTGCGGTCGGGGACGGTGTCTCCGTTCTCCATCTCGTGACTGAACTTACAGCCGAACAGATGCATGCCCAGTATACTGTGGGAGATAAGACGATGCAGTCATCCTTTGGGGGTCTTAACAAATGAGGAAGTTTGATGTGTGTGTGTTTGGTGTGTGTGCATACCTGAAAGTGAAGATGAAGAGCATCAGCAGCATGCAGAAGGTGGCCACGTTGTCCATGGTCTTCATCAGCACCACCAGCTGTCTCCTCAGGGCGGGCAGGAAGCGGACCAGCTTCAGGACCCGCAGCAGACGAAATGTTCGCAGGACGGACAACCCCCCGTCTGCTTGACCGATTATCTCCCACACACTGAGGAACACACACCGAATGTGAGATACAATACTTTAGGGGTACTGTAGTGCACAACCACTATATGTAAACATAACTCTATGGAAAAGGGCAACATTACAATGTGTTGAATAGAAAGAAGATGTCTAACAAATTCCAAATACAAGATCATTCACAGGCTTCATGTTTCATATGTGCTCCACATTTTGTTCTGGGATTAGACACCAGTTATGAATGCAGACACAGTTATAATCTAAGAGTCTCCTATTAGCATGGTTTGAACAACTAATGTCCATTTTGCCATTGGAGAGATTATCATATGTTTAAAGAGGAACTCTATGAGTCTGTAAGGGGCTGGTAAAAATAGCATTAACCATGAGTGTTGGTACTATTGGGGTAACAAATATAACAGTACTCACTTGTTCACTATTTTTGTTCAGTGGTGTTTTGCTTAAAGTGTAGGTCCTTGTATCGTATAATCTAACAACTGTTTGATGCTAATGTGTATATTTTAGCATTTCAAATCAATGCTTATATGAATATGCTAATAATATGTTACATATATTATTGTCTTGAAGATACTTAGTTTGAGTAAATCATTTCATGTTCAGAACCACAAGTAACCCAACTACACGTATACAGAAGTCCCCTGATCCAATATGGGCTCTTTTAAACTCGCTGACAGCCACACAGTACACCTCGACTCCTATCAGGATCCAGGTCTCCTGCCCCTGTGTGTCAATCTTAAAAGGTACACACTGCAGCAGTGAACCCAATGATTGACAGTCAGGAGAAGAAATAGGATCAGGGACTCAGTTGTCTAGTTCAGTGATTCTCAAATGGGGGTACGCGGACCCCTAGGGGTACGTTGGGGTACTGCAGGGGGTACGTGAGATTTAAAAAAAAAAAACGAAAAAAAGTTAATTAAAAAAATACCATGCATGATTACAAAAATAATCTTAGTACAATAAGTTAAATAGAAAACACAATTTTATATAAAATATTCCTAGAACCACCAAGGGGGTCCTCATATAAACATGTCAAATGTGTGTATTGTATTTTATAGTTTTGCATAACATATCATTTTGTTCATTGGTTTGTTAAACAGATATTACTTCAGTTGAATGTCGTTATTTTTTTTCATGCATAAAATGAAAATATCCTTAGTTTGTTGTAATGCATGAAGGAGTTAATACATCACACACTGAGGGAACATCAATATATTGGAATTATTTGTATAGGCTTTTTCGATCAAAAATGTTCGGGGTCGGTCAGGGGGTACTTGGCCGAGAAAATGTTTCAAAGGGGTTACATTACTGACAAAGGTTTGAGAAGCACTGCTCTAGTTGGTGAAATCTACACTGATGGAGCCATTGTTCTGGTGTATTTGCATTCTGTTCTTGTTTTGGATTTTGATGATATCAAATGTTATTCTCAGAGATATTTTATTACCTGATGATCACGATGACGCTGTCGAATATATTGTATGGGTTCTTGATGTATCCGAACAAGCCAAAAGCCAGCAGCATGAAACCCATCTCCAGGACGAACATGCTGGTGAACACGATGTTACTGATCTCCAAAACATCAGTCAACTCCTCGGGCTGGGGGAGGGGGGAGAGGGAGGAAGAAAATAGGGATGGTTAAAAGAAGTAAGAAAGACAAAAAGAAAGCAAACGTGAGCAAAATAGAAAGCAAGCAAGACAGTAAAGGAAGCAAGGAGGCAAGAAAGTGTGGTTGAAAGAAAGAGAGAAAGACATAAGGAAAGAGAGAAGAAAGAAAGTGCGCAAAAGTAAGAAAGCAGGAAGCCAGAAAGAGAAAACAAGCAAAAGAAAGAAAGAAAGAAGGAAAGAACAAGTTAGTTAATATCTCCACACTTTATTTTCCCTGAGTTGTAAAAGCCTGTGTGTTTTTGAGCTGAGACTTTATAAATCCAGTTCAGAGTACGGTCTCGCCCCATCACTCAAACAGGACCGGCAGCAGCCATCCATCAGTGTTGATCTGCTCCGCTCACAGAACAGTACAGTCAGTGATCCAGCCCGTCGTTAAGCATGTAGTCTTTTCAATGAAAACACAGCAATTATGTGCTCCGGTAAACGCATCATATCATTTTTTATTATTGAAACATTTTGCCATCATTGATCTCAACGTGCTGGTTCAGGTTGAAAGCTGTGAATTGGGTTCTATTTCTTTCTCATTTCAATATCCATCTATCCGAATCAAAGCATTAAATGAACCAATAAATTGCATCAAATTGATTTTAACGCTTGTCTACAAGGTGGAACAGAGATCCACAATTAAATCTACATATCTAATCATTGTGATAATCTGTTGTAACAATCCTACTTTTCCTTTTCCTGGAGTCTTTTATTATTCAGTGCAGATGAGCTCTTAACTATACATGCTTAAAGTGAGCCTGGAAGTTTAAAAAGCCATTTAGCTTCTGGTCTCACATTTTATTTTCACGCATGGCAGTCTCATTAAAACTCATTGGGATTCTTTTCATGTGGGGATCAACTGGGAAAAAGAAAACACTTTGTGTCCCAGCCCAGACAGAGTCAAATCCAGCAGACCCAATTCCCAACTAATAAACATTGAAGTATTAAAGGTCCCATGTCATGCTTTTCTGGTTGTTACCCGTCCTCTTGTGTGTTATGAAGCTTTTTCTGCATGTAAACGGTCTGCAAAGTCACAAACACTCAAAGTACACCCTGTAGCGAGTAAAACTCTAACACAGAAAAGACCTGTCTATGCTGCCCCAGAACGCCAATTGTTTTCTTCCCTGGGTACGGTGACATGCCCATACCCAAATGGACCCATTGGTCCAAATAGACCAATCCCTGTAGCCGTTACGTTACGTCCGCGGAGCCGTTACGTTAAGTCCGTGGATTGGTCCAAAAGGATCAACCCGCAGACTTCCTCACACACACACACTCAATCTTTTCTCAGCTGCAGCTCGGCCGATTTCTCGCTGTGAGTCGGTGCGTGAGCACACACACAAACTCCCAGCCAGGCTGCGGGTGTGTGTGTTCGGGCTGGGTTTCGCTGTGTCTCGCTGTCTCGCAGACGGCCACTGGGCTCACAGGGAGGGCGGGGCAGGAGCTCCAACAAGCCGTTTAGGACAGAGAGTGAATACACAT
>NW_011333040.1:3633075-3646582 GCF_000735185.1 Notothenia coriiceps
CTATACAGAGATGCTGTATGAGAAACCAATGTGATTTTGGAAATTACACAATATAAATCTATTCTAGTAGACCTCAACAATGGAAATATGATCAGTAGAAATGGCCATGACATGGGACCTTTAATATATAAAATCCCAGATGTCCTGCTACAGCAGCAGATAAGGGTTAACCTTCAGTTTGTGTTATAGTGCACTATCAGTAACCGGCGGAAACATCAAGAGTTGGCCTATTTTCTTCGTTGTTTGTCATTCTTAAAACGTGTTATACACATACATATGTTGAAGCTGAATGAAGCTGGAGGTAAATGAGGGGTTTCCCTTTCACAAAGACACTAGTCAATTCATCATCGTCATCATCCATATTGATAATTTCCTATTATATTAAAGATGATTCATTCAGGCATACTTGCAGTACATTCTACTTACTGTAAAATCAATGTTTACATCCAATTATCACAGATAGAGGGCGCCAGACTACACTGCACACCTCCCCCCCTCTCTCAAACCCTACACACTCCAACAGACACACACATCTCTCCTGTGAAGATGTATTTTTTACAGCCACATTTCCAGACCCAGACTTGTTTCCTTTTGAAAGACAAGCTGTTTAAACTAAGTTTATTTTATAAACCGTATGTTTGGCATTCTTCACATTTGCTCCAACCACACTGCAGTACTTCCACTTTAAGGCATTTAACCGGAAAATAATGTACTTTCTTTACTCCACCACAATCAGCCTTTGTGGATGACACATTCTGCATGATAATGAACTTGATTGTAATGCTATAAGGAAGTTTCTTTTCTTTACTTACTTAAGTCTCGGCATGAATAACTTTCAATTGTAATGAGGGATGTTCATTTTATAGTGTATTTCATTCATTATTTCAATACTTATTGTATTTGAATACAGCTAATAAAGGTAGATGTTGAGATGTCACTGCATGACAAACAGATAAACTACAACTCTCTGTATCTTTATCAATTTCATGGATATTTCTTGTAAGCCAAATCCATCACTGTATGATTCAGTGTATTGATACGTGACCCAATTCTATGCTGTGATACACCCGCACACAGACACACACTTTCTCCCCAACAGCCTATTGGACATGCTGAAACCGAGCCTGTCTGATCCATTGCTTAGCTGTCTCTTATAAAGTGCAGTAAAGGGTAAGTGTGTGTGTCTGGGTCGAGCCACCATGCTGAGCTATTACTTCCATTACAGCAGTAGTTTGACGGCGCTTGAAACATTTACTGCTATAGCTTGTATAACTGTGACCTCAGTGTCAATATGAACTGCTGTATGTGCAGTGCGGGGTTGTGTAATCTAACGCATGCAGCTTCCCTTTTTTTTTTTGCATTACTATTTTTGGGCTGATGAGCTTTTGAGTTAATTGGGACAGTCGTGATGCTTTGAAAACCAAAGCAGTAACACCAGGGGACCCTATTGCAACTTTTGGAGTTCCGTATGGTGAAGTAGAACAATGGTATGTTTTTATTTTATTTTTGAAAGAGCTGGGCAGACAATTGAAAGACTTGCCGCCTGGCTGTTTGTTCAAATTGTCTTTTACTGACCAGCCAGCGGCACATAAAAAACTTTAAAGCTCCTCACCAAAGCTTTAAAAGAGCTCTCTGTCCGCTATCTAAAACCGTCACAATACTAGAGTCACATACATTATTATTTAACAGTGGACTACAGGCTTTTTCATTACCTCTGTGGTCGACACACCGGAGAAATTAAAGAGCTTATTGCTGACTTGCAGGGCAATCATTTCCATACGCTACACAGCAGTTTTTATTGCCGCTATACTTATCTTTACAGTGTGTTGGGAGGGGAGGGTGCAGAATGGCCAACAGGAGAATTCAAACACTACAACATATAATACAGCAATAGCCAAAGGGTTGGAGGTTTAAAAATCTCAATAAGCATGCACGACCCAATAATCCTAATGTCTTCTCTGCTTTTAGGATTTACTCAGCACACTGAATTCTGCTTCCTGTTCTAGTGGGTTGACAAACGTGTGAAAACGTTCAGTAGCTGGTTGAGTTTAAAGGTTAGAAAAGCCGATTGTATTCAGGTCCAGCGGCGAGGGAGGCAAATGTGGGAGGGGGGGAAAAGGAAAAGATCTCTCCCCTCTGTTAATACATCCCATCAACCTGCCTTTGAGATGTCAGCCTAATACAACGGTGCACTTTGTTTTATAGTAGCAATAGATTGCCGTGATCATTAGCAACTGAGTGGCTTTAAAAGTAATTAGGACGGCCTCTCCTTATGTCAATATGTTTTATGTCATCAAGCACCCCGAATGAGTGTTCGGAACTATTGCTTTAGACGCTGCTTTCCACCCCCGTCATTACGTTTGACAGACTGAGTGCTCAATCAGAATGAACTACTGTGAGTGCCCGCAGGAAGACGTTTCCAATGTGTTTGAATGCCAATCTACGAATGACCTTGCCCTTAAGAATATGAGGAACAAAAGCACAACTGAGATATGCACCTCCCCCACACCCATGCATTCATAAATGCAGATATGTAGAATTAAGGGTTTAACACCTAAGCCTTCAACAACATGAGTGTGTTAATCAAATACAGATTGAGATATGGTGTTTGTTTTCTTTTTTAAACAACAAAAAGCTCATTTAAAACGTTTTGTGAGGGTTAAAGTGGTCTTCTAATGCTTTTGGGGATTTTCCCTTTCCTGTAAATGCCTCCACTTGACTTCTTTGTTTACTTCACTGACATCATTATGTAACACTTCAATTCTATTTTCTAGCGCTCCAACACATTATACGTGATAGGCTAAGGGGCGGGACATCTTTAAGCAGTTGACCAATCACAACAGAGCCAGCCAGCTAACCAATCAGAGCAGACTGGGCTCTGGTTTCAGACAGAGGGTGAAAAGAATACAGGCAGTATGAGAAAAATAAAGAGCTTTTTGAACATTTCAAACATATGAACGTGTCAAAATAGAGGCACACAATACAAATGTAAACATGAACATTTGCTAGTTTATGAGGGTAGACAGGTTACCTTTAGGATTATTTAAATGTGAATTACACACAATAATCTTAAAGCATATATTTATTGGGCATTTATTTGTGATTTTTGTGGTGTACACAAACTACCAGGAAAGAGGTTGTGTTCATCTTGCAGGCAACGAAGAGTAATATAGTCCTAAAAAAATTAACTTTGGGATTTATCGTCGATGCTGTTATTTGTGAGTGATCAAGTTGGATTTGTGTCATTCATGAACAGCATGTGGTTGCGTATTAAAACTTCAAGTCATACTTTTATAGTATCCTCAGATTCGAGCTTCCAGACGGTGCATTTGAAATCGATTTTTACACTCACACGATCTACACTCAACCTCCTACACCACCTCACACACACTTATACACTCGTAGTCTCGTAAAGTTTGGCTGGGTGTCACATGAGAGGGATGAAGGGTACTAAGGGGAGGAGGAACTCTTACATAACTCTTCAGTCCCTGTGAGTGTGTGTGTGTGAGTGTGTGTGTGTGTTATTGGCCCAATAAGGCCATGGCTCTCCCAGTCGCTTCTTGTGTTTATATCACAAAGATAGAAGCACACACACATACACACACATCCCCTGGAGAGGGAATTAGAGGAGATGGGAGCAAGAGGACACAGAGAAGAGAAAGGAGTGTGTGTGCAGAAGAATCTTGTCTTATGGATTCTACCCATTTGCTGTGCTGCTTGAAAACTAAAAGGTTGTGTGTGCGTGTGTGTGCATTTAAATGATATTTGGGTGTGAAAACTCTGCAGATGAATGTGTCGGCACAACTCTACAAATGTGTCAGAGTGTGCGAAAGTGGGTCGAGGGAAGCAGGAGTTGTATTATTAAGCTGTTATTTTCCAGATGCTGGCCGCACACGGTAAACTAGAAACATAATCCTTGAGTGTGACGGAGTGTGTATTCGTGTGTGACGGCCCGTCCACACAGCAGCGTTAAAAGAATCTTGAAAATCTTGGAGGTGGGCGTGTCTGAAAGCTTGGGGATTTTTTGCGAGCAACGCGACCAACAACCAATCACATGAATATCCCGCCCCCGACATACAAAGCAAAAAACCCAGGGGATTTTATGCGAGCAATATATATATATATAAACTCCCCAAACACTGTCTCTGCCACCTCCCTCCATGCCTGGTATCCCGGTAAATAGTTACTGGTCGTAAAGAACCGGGTGCTTTGCTACCGTTTGGAATATGAGNGACCAACAACCAATCACATGAATATCCCGCCCCCGACATACAAAGCAAAAAACCCAGGGGATTTTATGCGAGCAATATATATATATATATATAAACTCCCCAAACAAGCGAAAACCTACCAGTTTCACCCACTGTCTCTGCCACCTCCCTCCATGCCTGGTATCCCGGTAAATAGTTACTGGTCGTAAAGAACCGGGTGCTTTGCTACCGTTTGGAATATGAGGAAATGAACTGCGGTCTGGCTCTCCCAGCTTACACGCGGTTTGATTGGCTAGCGCTTGTACTGTCAGATTTGCATAAACGGGATTTGATTGGCTGACGCTTCCACCTCAAAAGTTGAACATTGCACAACTTTTGAATCCTGAAAATCCTGGAAATCCTGGAAACCTTCGCTTTGCTTCCCCACAATGCAGTTCGGCGAAAAGCGAGGCAACGTGACCACACCATTCAAAGTGAATGGGCAGAAGCGTTGGAAGATTTTTTGACGCTGCTGTGTGGACGTCAGAAGGAGACAGTTGGTATACTTTACTTCTCCACTCTCTTCCTTTGTTCCCTCACCCCTGGCCACCTCCCCTGACTTTTGCCTAATTTCCTCTCATTATACTCTCAGGCAGCCAAATGCCAGTTTCACAAACAAATGCCGCGTCCGACAGTTCTCATCCAACTACTTGTTTCTCTACAAAGGTCAGACGATTGGAAACAATGATCTCAACGGTTCACATTTGTCTCTCTCCCACATTTCAGTTGTGTCTTACCTGCTTATGGTACTCTATCCCCATGCTGAGGGTATTGACGAGGATGGCGATCATGATCCCCCGGTTGAAGTATTTACTTTCCACGATCCTCTTCAGTTTGTCCCTGAAGCCGACCCAGGCCCCGACCACTCCGTTTTTATACTCCCTGACCCCTCGCCGTCTGCTCCGACCTCGACCGCTTCTCAGATCTCCCCCCTAGAGCAGAAAAGATAGGGGAGGTATATGAAAGTGAGGCACTAAAGGGATAAACGCTGATAGAGAGTATTGAAGAGAAACTTTCTTTAAATGTTTTTTTGTATAATTATGATATATATATACAACAGAATCTGAAAGAAAACCTATAAATTACAGTATTTTGTGTTTAGTGTCAAAACTTTCAAGTTTGCACTTGAAAGTTTTGACACTAAACACAAAATACTGTAATTTATAGGTTTTCTTTCAGATTCTGTTGTATATATATATCATAATTATACAAAAAAACATTTANGGCAGCCAAAGACATCGTTTTTCATGCACTGGTCAATTTTGAGATTTTGTGCCATTTTGATTCAATAACATGTTTTCTTTCAGGCGTTTGGAAGGAAAATGTACAAAATACAAATTTAGGGGATTATTTGTATTATAGTTTGTCTATTTGCGTCAGTAGATTTCTCCTAAATTCACCAAAAGTTGGCATTCTAACGTAACGTAACGTAAAGTACCGTGACCGCTGTGTGCACCATGTCATCAGAGATATTGTTCGAAAGCTCTGTCTCTCCTGCACAATCTCATCGGATCCAAATATGATCATTTCCTTTGTATCAGCAACCAATCGTGAAAGCACAAAAGGGGTCCTAAACCAAGAAACAAAATCTCATTGGCTGGTGTCAATTTCTGACAACGTGATTCGTTCAGATGCGTCACGTGGTGTGCTAAAACACTTCCTGGTTAGCTTTCCGCTAGAAATTTAAATCTCAAAATGGCAAAAGAACGGCGAAAAAAACTTTCACAGAGAAGACGACAACAATTGCCACTTGCACGAAACAAGGTTAAGAAAAAACAAATGACACGAAATACCTTCAGAGAGTGCGTCGAGGCGCAAGCTGTCATTCAAAGAACAGGAGGGTTTAGCTAGCGCCTCACAGCAATCTTTAAAGGTCTTTTTCTCAAAATGAGTGAGAAATGTCCACTTCAGTAGCACGTAGATACACCAAACCTTCCAGTTATATTCCTCTCAATATTCTGAAGGTTTTTACTGAAGGGTTTGTTCATATCATTCATAGCCTGAATGATATAACATTGTATACCTAAAAACATGGTGAAAATTGATATTTTAGGGCTGGTGACAGTATTTTCTGATTTATGGAGTGATAAAAAGAGATATCCAAAATCCCTTCTGTAAAAACTTTAGATTCTAATATGACTACAAAATGAAACAATAATTTTGAACCTGAACGGACACGTTTCTGTTGCGTGTGGACGGAAAACTTTTTTGATAACGATTGCGGTCCGTTTGCGTTATCGTCCTCGTGTGGCTGGGGCCTAAGACGTGTCCGGGGATTCATTTATTTTTAGATATGAAAATCTCTGCTGCTGCTGCATATCATTCATCTTCCCATGCCCTTGTTTCCAACAGGAGCTTCTCACGGAGGAGACGCGTCAGAAACTGTCTCACAGCACCCGGCTGCGTCAGCTGGAGGACGAGCAGAACAACCTGAAGGAGCAGCTGGAGGAGGAGGAGGAGGCCAAGAAGAACGTGGAGAAGCAGCTGATGACCGTCCAGGCTCAGGTGAGAAGAGACGACACATGAAGACACTCACACTTTCTGCTAGGGACTCATTCATCGAATAACTCTCCTTGATTCCTCCTCCTCTCTCCTTGCAGCTCCTGGAGATGAAGAAGAGGGTGGAGACGGACGCTGGGTCTCTGGAGACGGCGGAGGAGGCGAAGAAGAGATACCAGAGAGACCTGGAGGCTTCCAACCAGCGCATGGAGGAGAAGTGCGCTGCCTTCGAGAAGCTCGACAAAACCAAGACTCGCGTTCAGCAGGAGCTCGACGACCTGCTGGTGGACCAGGACCACCTGCGGCAGATCGTCTCCAACCTGGAGAAGAAGCAGAAGAAGTTTGACCAGGTACGAAGACGGAACATTTGATACACTTATAGTAAACAAATCAGAATACCTTTATTAGTCCAGAGGTGGGAAGTAGTGGAGTACAAATACTTTGTTACTGTACTTAAGTACATGTTTCTGGTATCAGTACTTTACTCCACTACTTATTTACTTTTTACTTTGACTTCCTACATGTTGAACACAAATACCTGTACTTTCTACTTCTCACATTTTCCAAACAGGCTGGTTCCTTTAGTTTCTACTTCTTACATGTTGAACACAAATACCTGTACTTTCTACTTCTCACATTTTCCAAACAGGCTGGTTCCTTTAGTTTGAATGTGTGTTTGGTGGCGTGATCATTATTATTTAGAGTCATTGCGTGCCTATTGATTTGAACACGATCCGTGTATCCATCATTTCCTGGTCTTCTCTAAAGAAGAGGGACCAATGGAAACGTCATGTTGCCGTTGTTCAGCATGGAAACATTCATTAGCTAACAATGACATTATTGTTCTATTAATATAAAGGGAGGTCAGGTACTCTTTAAAACAGCTGCTAGTTATGGGTACTTTTTACTGAAGTACATTTCAAAGCCCTCTTTACTTTGACTTGAGTAAAGAAGTTTAGTCAGTACTTCTACTTTCACCAGAGTATTTTTAAACGAGTATCTGTACTTCTACTTGAGTACAGGATGTGTGTACTTTGGCCATCTCTGGTAGTCCCACAGAAGGGGATATTCTGTGTAATATGATAACCAATTTAAACTCTGGATAAAAAAGGATCTTGTGAATGAACATTTAAATACACAACCATGAACATTTGAAAAATTAAGCTCATATTTTGATACAAAATTGACGATTCACCTTTCCGATTTTGATAATTTCATGTTTAAAAAACAAACAAAACACTGCTTTTGGATTTTGGGATTTCAAAAGGCATGAAATAAAGTTCATATTTTTGATTAAAGATTTGCCTTTCTGGTTAGATTTAGGGTTAGGCCGACCATTTCATGTAAAAAGCAAAACTGCTCTCGAGTTAAGGGCATGTTAGACATTTTAGAATAAGCTCCGCCTCCGTCCTCTTTACTTCCTGTATGCTGTGTTAAAGGCATACAAAAAGGCATGTTGTTTTGTAATATATTTTGTATTGACATTTGGCAGCAAACAATTACACGGTATTTTTTCAAGATATATTAGGGTACATCTTAAGTTTGTCTTTCCGAACTGCCTTAAATGAAAACGGTAAAAAGTACGAGCATGGAGTGATCAGGACTACACAGTAAAAGCCTACGTTCGTAAAACCTCACAGGCCAGATTTGATTTTTACAAAGTCCAAAAGGCATGTTAGACATTTTCGAATGAGCTCTGACTCTGTCCTCTTGACTTCCTGTAGATGCTGGCAGAGGAGAAGAACATCTCTGCTCGTTACGCAGAGGAGCGAGACAAAGCTGAAGCCGAGGCCCGAGAGAAGGAGACCCGAGCTCTGGCTCTGACCCGAGAGCTGGACACTCTGATGGACGTCAAGGAGGAAACGGACCGCAACAACAAGCTGCTGCGCGCCGAGATGGAGGACCTCGTCTCCTCCAAGGACGACGTCGGAAAGAGCGTGAGTGTCGAGATTCAAGGCCTTTATGGTCATGTGTGCAGAGCTACAGTGTAGATATGAACATCTGAGCTCACAGGCTCCTCCCACAGAGCAACACAATAAGACAGAATAGAAAAAGTGCAAGTAGAGTCTATATACAGTTGGAATAAGGTGCCAAACTTAATGGATTCAAGTGAAGTCTTCAAAACGGATTTATGGAAAAAGGAAAATCTTTATTCCTGTTGTGTGCTCCGTTCAAACTTCATCACAAACTGCTATTTTTGACTATCTTTTTTTAATGTTATTATAGCCAGGGTTCTTACGGTCATTAAAAACCTGGAAAGTCATGGAAATTCAAAATGCTCATTCCAGGCCCTGGGAAAGTTATGGAAAACTATATTTTCCCCAAAGTTTTGGAAAAGTCATGGAAGTGAAAAGTGCATCAAATATAATTTATATGTTATCTAATCGCTGAAATAGTAATACTATAAGGATAATAAATAAATACTGTATCGTAGTAATGAAACGTAAAATGGCTTTTAACTGATGAGGTGTTTTAGCTGGTGAGAGATTTGAGTTGCTTTAGCCTGTAGAAGCTAGTTAGTCTACTATTGGATTTGTTTTAGATAGGCTCAACATGTTTCATAGGCAGACCATATTTTCCTGTTCCATGTTAAAATAAACCATTTTCAGTGGTACCGCAGAGTCATTTCTTTGGTCATGGAAAATGAGGTAATGGTCATGGAGAATCATTGGTGAAAGGTGTATGAACCCTGTATAGCTGTTATTTTGATATATATTTGTTTCTATATTCTGGTTTGTGGGAAAAGGTCTTTCGATCTCTCCGTCTGTACACACATTGAAAGATTGACATTAAAGTTGACTTGGATCGTTTTCTTCAAATAGTTTTCCATCTGTGTTTTTAATCTTTGTTTTACTTGTATGACCGCAACACGACACCAAGTCAATTCCTCGTATGTGTTAACCTACCTGGTAATCAACCTGTTTCCTCTTCCTCCTCCTCTTCAGGTGCACGAGCTGGAGAAGGCGAAGCGTGCGATGGACCAGCAGCTGGAGGAGATGAGGACGCAGCTGGAGGAGCTGGAGGACGAGCTGCAGGGCACGGAGGACGCCAAGCTGCGCCTGGAAGTCAACATGCAGGCCATGAAGGCTCAGTACGAGAGGGACCTGTCCGGGAAGGACGAGATGGGCGAGGAGAAGAAGAGAGCGCTCGTCAAACAGGTCGGTTATAGAATAAAAACATGTGAAAGATATTATTTATTTGGTTTTTTATAGACTTTAATTGTTTTTTTTAAATGTTTTTATTGAATTTTTATTTTATAGACTTATTATTTAATAAATGTTTGTGTATAAAAATATATATATATATCTTTTTATATATATATTTACTGTAGACTTAACAAAATAAAAATAAAATTATTTAGTATTTTATAGACTTATTTTTTAATACGTGTGTATGTGTACATTTTTTAATATATATTTATTGTAGACTTAAAAATATATATATTTAGTATTTTATTTTTTAATGTTTTTATTGGGTTTTTAATTTTATAGACTTTTTTTTATTTATCTTTTTATTTTTTTGTTATTTATAAAGTTTAGTATTTTTCTGGCCACCAGTGCCTTTTTTCTCTCTCTTTACAACAAACATAAGTAACACTTGCACATAACGACAAGGAGAGAGGAACGAATATACTTATAATTAAAACTAGGTATATAGGTATATACATATTTTTATATTCAGGATTGTGGGAAACGGTATTTCGATCTCTCCGTCTGTACACACAACCTGAAAGATTGACAATAAACTCCATTTAATCTAAATCTTCAAAGTGCACGTCACAGTTTCTTGTTCGTTGCGAATGGCTGACCTCCGTCCCTCCTTCAGGTGCGTGAGATGGAGATGGAGCTGGAGGACGAGAGGAAGCAGCGTTCTGCAGCCGTGGCCTCCAGGAAGAAGCTGGAGCTGGACCTGAAGGAGCTGGAGGCCGGCATCGACATGGCCAACAAGAACCGAGACGAAGCCCTGAAGCAGCTGAAGAAACTGCAGGTGAGCCGCTAGTCTCAGTTAAATAGGAACTATGAATCTCAGCAGTGTGATGGCTTCAATGACACTCAAAACGTGTAACGGATATGTGTTACTGTAATCATTTTAAATGGTACATACGTTATTTAGACTACAGTGAAATGGTACTTCAGTTAGTCTTAGAAACATATTCATAGTATTTAGATTCAAAGGTTTCAATGTCATCTGCACAAAGCTACGGGGTAGAGAAGGCAATGGAAGTCTTCTGACCCGAACGCCTCCAACAACGTATTTAATAAAATAAAAAAATATTTCAAAGGACTAACGTAACGACGACTCTGTGTAACTCCTTGTGTCCTCAGGCCCAGATGAAGGATCTGATCCGGGAGCTGGAGGACACTCGCATGTCCCGAGAGGAGATCCTGGCTCTGAGCAAAGAGACGGAGAAGAAGCTGAAGGGCATGGAGGCCGAGATGCTGCAGATGCAGGAGGTCAGTGCCTACGCCTCACCCATCCTCCTCCCCCTCCCCCTCCCTGTCTTCTTTGATGCAAACTGAACGTTGTTTCTCGTCTCCTTCCTCCCCTTCAGGAGCTGGCGGCTGCAGAGAGAGTTAAGAGGCAGGCGCAGCAGGAGAGAGACGAGCTGCAGGACGAGATCAACAGCCAGGCCAGCAAGAAGTAAGACCTCTACCACACATACACACATACACACATACACACACACACACACACACACACACACACACACTGGCAAAAGTACACACATCCTTTACTCAAGTACAGATACTCATGTTTAAAAATACTCTGGTGAAAGTAGAAGTACTGACTAAACTTCTTTACTCAAGTAAAAGTAAAGAGGCTTTGAAATGTACTTCAGTAAAAAGTACCCATAACTAGCAGCTGTTTTAAAGAGTACCTGACCTCCCTTTATATTAATAGAACAATAATGTCATTGTTAGCTAATGAATGTTTCCATGCTGAACAACGGCAACATGACAACGTTTTCATTGGTCCCTCTTCTTTAGAGAAGACCAGGAAATGATGGATACACGGATCGTGTTCAAATCAATAGGCACGCAATGACTCTAAATAATAATGATCACACCACCAAACACACATTCAGACTAAAGGAACCAGCCTGTTTGGAAAATGTGAGAAGTAGAAAGTACAGGTATTTGTGTTCAAAATGTAAGAAGTAGAAAGTACAGGTATTTGTGTTCAAAATGTAAGAAGTAGAAAGTTCAGGTATTTGTAGTCAGATCGTCATCCCGCGGTTGTCGCGTTCCACTTAGTGTGTAAGTCTCTTGTGTTGTGTTGTGTGTGTGTGTTAAACTAGTACGAAGTACTTTGTACAGACTGAGAGATATTAACACACTAACATCATTATGTTCTTAAAAATACATAGATACCGAGCTTTCGACGTTATTTCATTTTTGGACCATCTTTGTAGATTAAAAGTGTTTTTAACCGATTATGTGTTCAACAGAGCACAGGACTGTAACTAACAGGTTGGACTTGTCGCAATTGACTTGATCTACGACATCCGATGTGTGTGCATGTAGTACTAACAGTCTCGCAATGAGATAGTGAGATTAAAGTTTAATTGTACTCAGGGTCCATAGATATGTAATAGATACTTGCTCGACATAAAGCTCCTTCATGTGTGTAATATATATCTACTTTTTAAGTACATATATTGATTGCTATAGGTGATGTTTACTATAGATCGGCTGCTGGTCTGTCAAAGTACGTCCGTACTAAGTTTAACACACACACACCAACACAACACAGAGACTTACACACAGTGAACGACAACCGCGGAGACGATCTGCTTTTACTTACTCAGACAACTACGGGACCTCGGGCCCGGGTACTTCACTGATAGGATATTTTCTTACCACCCTTTCATTGAAATTAAATGTCTTTGTCCCTTGATTTACGTACGTTTCGAGGATTCCACATATTCACGTCACATTGCAGTAAGACTAGGAGGACGTCGAGTGACATGGTCCGTTCTACCCGTCGACCTTTGAAACAGGCAACCGTGCTGCCGCACTATGCGACGTCCAGGCGTCTCGGCGCGGCACTAGGAGTAAGTCCTTCAACGCACCTTCTACTTCTCCCTCCTACGGGCTCGGACGTCCCCTTCTTCCTGTCTCAAAACACCCTCTCTTGTTAAATCATCCTATTTTTTCTACCTCCAGATACTCTGGTTTACCCACCGATTTGGGTATTCTACTTACTAGTGTCAGAATAGGATAACCTCTTCTTTAGCTATCTAGTTATAAGTGGTTAACACACCAGATATTATATGTTATTTTTTTTAGTGTGTGTGATTGAGATTTAAGAGACTTTGGACTAGAATTTGCGTTATAGTCAAGTTTTACTTCCATTCACCAAACAGAAAAATGTAGTGAAATATTGGAGGTCTACTTTCCCCACACAAAGGGAGCACAACACCGACACTAACTTCGGCTGAGGTGCTCTTCAGCCCGGGGAGTGTCTCGTGCACCGTCCGTTCTCCTTCTAGCCCGAGGTCGTCGTGGTCCGCTCTAGAGTTTTCTGCGCGCACTACCAGCAGGAGGCGATGTCACCGTCGTGGACTGCTGCTGCATGCCTTGCTTTGGCAGTGAAATGCCTGTTTTATCTAGGACCAGTGGCTCTGCTCTCCCCAAGGATACAACTAACATTGTATGACCATGAGACTCATTGCAGTGTAGCTCCGCACTTCATCTCTCTGTAAGTATATAAACTGAGAATGTAAACTTTGGACATGCAAGTAAAGGATCTATAGT
>NW_011333040.1:3646627-3653740 GCF_000735185.1 Notothenia coriiceps
CAGCATTAATCACATCACAGCTCCGCACACTCCATCTACCACACGCAGACCTTTCCACTCACTGAGCCTGACGATCTCATACAGATCCTCTCAGTCTCGACAGGAGAGCGACTCCATCCTCCACCTTGGTTGTTAGAAACCACGCTCTTTTATATCCGATTAGCATGCTAGCTAAACACAGATGCCAAAACACATTCCCGCATGCCGAGCTGCGCGCACTCACAAAGCTGCGCTCGTGCCACACACACACAGAGCCCGAGCTTGAATTAAACACTTAGCAGCGCTACTTGTACTGTACTCGGTATACTCATCCATTATCTTCGATGCTCTTACTGTATAATCAGTATACAAACAGATGAACACGATCCGCCACTGGGCTTTCATCTACACACGGCACAGCCACGGTAATGATAACCACGCGTCGGGGGTCATTGGTCAAGCAAACACCAATCAAAGAGCAAGCCAGTGGCAGTGCACACCCTCAGGCTCCGCTCCGTATCACTATATTAATGCTATTCTTTATTTCTGATGTATATATACCACAAAAAACCCTTTAGTGCAAGAAGTTTTCACTTATATCGAATTAAAAAACGCAAAGTGGCAGGCTTCCGCGCCACCCTGCGTTGGCGGGCGCGCGCCTCACAGTACCCTGGGCGGGGCATGGCCCGCGAAGACCCATGACGGACCATCGTCTGAACACAGAAGACGTCTGCTCGACTTGGTTCAGCTGGCCGGCTCTCGCGTTACTATTGGTCAACTGTTAGAGCTGCTCCTGCTCTTTGCCTCTCCCTCGCTGGCGGCGCTGCCAATAGAAGTCGCGAGTGTTACAAAGTGATTATTATGTTCATGAGGTAACATCACGTACTGAACCGTTTAGCGCAGGGGGACACTTGATGGGAAGAGAAACTCCTCTGCGATGAAACATCGTGGGCAAACTTTAGCTTTGCAGACCACTTACATGCACTAAACACATTTTAATACACGGAACACGGAGAACCTTATATGAACATTTATTGAAAACTATAAATAATCAACAACCATGTATCAAGTATCAATTATTAGATCAAAAGTCATAAATAACTGAGATAAAAAGTCATTAATTACTGCAGATAAAAGTCATAATGACGCATAAAAAGTCATAATTCATGGAGATAAAAAGCGAAATACATGACATAAAAAGTCGAATAATGAGAATAAAAAGTCCATAATTATGACTCAAAAGTCATAATATACTGAGATACCAGTCAATAATTATCGACGATATAGAAAGTCCGAAATATATGAGATAAAAAGTCATAATATGAGATAAAAATTCATAATGATAGATATAAAAGTCATAATTGGATATAAAAGTCATAATTATCCCGATAAGACAAGTCGAAATAAATGAGATAAACAGTACAATTATGGATCACAAGAACAGTCGAAAAATGAGATAACAAAGTCATAATTATGAGACTAAAAGCATATAAACTGGCACTACACAGTCATAACTTATGAGATAACCGAACAGTGAATATAAGATAAAAGTTGAAATATGAGATCCAAAGTCTACATTACCAACTGAGATAAAAGCTCATAACTCATGAGATAAAGTGACATGCGCTGCAGTGGCGCTCGTCTTCAAAGGTTTTCTCCTTCATTTGCTGCTCTCACCATGCAAACCGGCATCCTAGTCCTAAATAAGGTGCACTATCTCGGTCTTGCAAACTATTACAGTACGCATCGAAAGATGTCACAATCACGTTTATTCTCTCTTTGCACAATCAATGACCACAACAGTGAAACACGTGTTCCCCTAGTAGAAGCAAGTAGACATTACGCTTATCACGCATCGTTGACACTTTTACCCGCACACAAACAGCAATATAAACATGGGCAAGAGGTCACTGATTGAAGACACACTCTTATCATTTTTCACAAAATAAAACAAAGTTTCAAGCATACATTAAACACATCTTCAAAAAGGACAAAGACAATAATAAAAGGACCTTTGAGCACTCAGCTACATAAGGTAACTATTACAGGTGACTTTTGTAAATGTTAAGATGTTATCCAATATAGGCCTAATTGGCAGCTAACAACAAGCAGTTCAATAGCTTTGACATATACCTGTTATCGAAGCAATACATATGGGCCTAATAGTTTTGTGGTAACGTTCACAGGTTAAGAGTTAGAGCTAGCAGACCTCAGACAGTCGCAGCAGTAATGCCATATGTCCCATTAGTGGCGTGAACGGTTTAACCAGCAAACTATAGGCATATATATTGATAGTTCATAACACGTCATCGTCAAAGCTATGAACTGGCATCTTGTAGTTTTAGCTGGAAATATAGGCTAATATGTCAAGCCATCTAAACATCTTACAAAAAGTCACCTGTAATAGTTAGCCTTATTAGGACTAGATGGCCGTTTGCATGGTGGAAGCAGGCAGTGATGAAGGGACCATTCTGAAGGACAGGCGCCACTGAAGCGGCATGCGATTTATCTCATAATTATGACTTTTATTATTATTTGCTTATTTGACTTTTTTTTTATTTTATGTTTTTATCTCATAATTCGATATTTCATCTCACCATTAGCATTTTTACTTCAATAATTTCGACTATTTTAATCTCATAATTATGACTTTTTATTATTACTTATCGTTTTTCATTCACACTTTATTATGAACTTTTTATATAATTTCGACTTTTTTATCTCATTATGACTTTTCATGGGGGTTTAATTTTTTTAAGTGCGGAAATGGCTTCCATACTTAGAAAAACCACACATACGGCTTTTCAGCAATAATTGTTTTAGGAATGATCATGGTTCGATATTTGATAAATACGCAACGTTGTTTGGCGTGTGAAACTTGAATAACTAAACTAGCAGTTTGTTTGAGGTGTTTTCACATAATGATCCAAACAGATTTAGGAGGAAATGATGACCTGTTTTGACTTGTGTATGTTGAAGTAGACAACAGCATCATAATGTTTTTCACCTGTCGTTTGAACTGGTTGAATCATCGGAATCATCAACTGGTACTCGTATGCGAATCTCTACATTTTTCGGTATTGGTGACATCATTCGTTTGGAATCAGAGTGGAGGCACCCGGTTCTCTTCATACTATATTGGTGTCCTGCCATGGATGGACGTCTTTAAACATGTTTTATCTAGTGTTTTTTTATCTACGTTTTCAATAGAGTCTGCGTACGTCATTAGTGTCACATTTGGTTAAATGACATCTGCTTACAGCAAAAAGTCAACGGGCACGAGAGAGGGGAGGTAGTGAATGACAGAAAGAGAGGAAGAGATGAAGCAGGCAGGTCACCTCGTGGAGCTTGTCATCAGCAAAAACCAGACATCGTTCGCCTCTGCCACAGGTTTCTCTGCACACAATGTGGGAGGAGTTTGGCATTTTTTTTTTTTTTTTTTTTTTTTTTTTTTTACCTTTTTTTTTTTTTTTAAAAAAAATTTTTTTTTTAAAAAGATGAGTGACTGGGCATTACCATTGGCTCTGAAGGGCAGCATTCCATTAGCAGGCTGCATTAGTTCCTAAAATCGCTATTCAATCTTTCAACGGGCGCACCCCGTGGTCTAATCCCCGCGCGGGGAAGGACAATGGGAGGCCATGAAAGGAGAGGAAGGAAGAAAGATCGCCAATCGTCATGCAACAAAGAGGCTGACACTGCGCTTGACGTCAAGCAAAAGCAAATACAACATCTGAGGAGATGCAAGCCCCCGCTCCCCTGGGCACACTAAGCGACAGGTATAGAGCTTTGGTGAAAGATGTCGCACACACACTTCTCAATGCCACATTTCGCATCCCCTCCACCCTGATTATATGAGGCCAACCAAAAAAGAAAGTAGGAGATTGCTTTCCACGAGAAGGAGGAGAAAACATATACCAGCTACCACACACACACACGACACAACACACACACCACACACACCACAGCACACACACACACACACACACACACACAAGCACACACACACACAACCACACACACACACACACGACACACACACCACACACACACAGCACACACACACACCAACACACCACACAGCACACAGCAACCACACACACACACACACACACCACCACACACAACACCACACAGCAGCACACAACCAACACACACAAAGGTGAAATGGAGTAGGAAAACAAATAGATGTGCTAGCGGTAAACCAGCTGCTCGCGGTGAGCCAGCGACCAGGGATCAACTGTCGGACACACACACACTCGGATGATTCTTTTTTCCATCTACATCCAGCAATCAGCGGGACAATAAAGATGTAGAGGTGTAGAGATCGCACCTGACCTAAAGGTGTCAAACGTTCAGGATATTATTCCGCCTTGCTTCTTTAACTGCTGATGATGTTGGACTCCACCTCCATGAGCTTAAAACTACTAACCATCCCAGAGCCTTTTTTATATTTAAAGGCCCGGACACACCAAGCTGACACCAAAGAACTGACACAGACGGACCCCGACTGTTGCGTCGCCTCGCGTCTCTGCGTTTTGGCCATGTTTCGCAATGGAACACACCGCAAAGACTTCAGCCGACGGCCAAGAAGCACGTACAAACTGCGCATGCTTGAGTGGCAATTAACTCTCCTTACCAGCAGACGGCGGTAGTGTGTATTCGTCATTCAAAAGAGGCAACAACCGGAAGACAGACTGCGTGATACACCGAGAGAAGAAGAACAGACTGCGTGATATAAACAAACAACAAATAGCGTGTGCGTTCCATCTTCACTCTACAGCGAGAAGCTCACTGGGCTTTCCCGAACCTGTGTCGAGAGCTGGAGTTCAATGAAATCTCAGATTTGCCTTCTCAATAGTTTGTTTGGGTCCCTCACTTCCGTTTCGCTTCTCATGCACTGATTCGCTAAGCTGAACAGCCAATCAGAGTGATTTATTTTTGCCGACTGCCTTTGGCCGACTGCCCGCCGATTCAACATGTTGAACAGGTGGGTTTTCGGCCGAGAAGGTGTCGGCACAGCTGAAAAGACACGACGGTGCGGGAAACACCAATCTGAGTAGGGCGTGTCGACGCCCATCGACGGCCAAAATCGGCTTGGTGTGTCCAGGCCTTTAGGGTAAGACTTTTGGTCAACTACAGTTGAAAAGGTTCAGGCATTCTGGGGATATATTCAGCTAAAAAAAGCTAATTTAAATCCCTGTGGTAGGCAGGTATGTCAGTGTTTTTCAAAGTGGGGGCCCCTACTCCAAGGGGGGCCGCCAGGGGGTGCCAGGGGGGTCACGCAAAGTTTGAGGGAAAGCGGAATTTTTTTTTTTTTAAAGTTACCTTTTTTTTGTTGTTGATTTTATTAATAACTGCATATCATCTATCTATCAATCTATGTTTCCTTTGATGCCAATCTTTTAATCTTTTTTACTTATTCATATATATATATATTTTTTAAATCACACGACTGCCCTGCAAGCCAATCAGAATCGAGCTGCCGCTACTGAGAGTGAAACTGAGTATCTGCTCAGCTTTTGGAGCAAGTGAGGGCTTGTGAATATTTCACTCTGCAGCTGGATGAGAGCACGGATGTAGCAAATATTGATGTTTATATATATATGACTATAAATATGTTTATTGTTAATATTACTGTTGAATATTATATATAATATTATTAAGGCATAAGTAACTTTCAAAAATGCTAAAAATATATGTTAATTGTTCATATTACTGTTCAATATTATATAATATTATAAAGACAGAAATCACTTTAAAAATGCTTTAAAAATATGTTTACTGTTGATTTTACTGTGTAATATTGTGTTAAGAATGTTTATAGCAGAAGACACATTGAATGTAATGAATTGAACTGAATTGGGGGGGGGTTCAACATAAATGTCTATTTATCTATGACATTTTGATTCATGCATGGAAGTTTATTTCTGTGATGTGACAAAAATGGCCCAAAAGAGACCCAGATGCCCTTGTGAGTGTGTGACGCAAAATAGCAGTCAGCCAAGAACCCGTTGTCAAACTGTTACTGAAGACTGATGGTGGCTCATCTGTGTTTCTGTCTATAGGTGTGTCTATGTTGTTGTCTCTCCCAAAACAGAAACACATAACCTCTAATGTCCAGAAATAGTCTTCTGAATGATAATGTCAGCATGATCTGTGGTCTATTAGCGTCCAGCCAGCAGGCTCAGCTGCTGCCTGCTCTGCAGCAGCAGACAGTGCTGCTGTGGATTAGCCTACATAACCGTACATGTGTTAAAGGATGTAATGCAGGTATTTAGACTTTCTGGATTTAGAGCTGCTGTCACCCAGAGGGGGAGCACATTTTGCTTCCTTTTGCATTCTGAAATTAAATCTTGCTCAGCACAAGCACACACAGATAGAGTGTAGAGTTGACAATCCTGTCTCCTGAAAATTACCTCCACATACAAAGAAAAATGAATTCTCAATGATGTTTTGAGGAAATGATATCCACTTGTCAAGGTCTTTTCAGCCAGAGAGTGACTTAAGATGTCCGCCTTGAAAAGGAGAGACAGGGGAGATGACAAGCCGAAATACTTACACAGGCCGGAGTCAAACCTGCAAACTTGGTGGCGTGGTGGACCGCCAGGCGCCAGCCCTGAAAACGTATTTTCTCCAGGGTTTCCATCCCATTTTCAAACATGTGGTTTAAATGAATTTTTATTTCAAAATTATTTGGTTAGGTTTAGTAAAAGATTATGGTCTGGGTCAAAATAAGGATGTAACTGAAATGACCAACATGAGTCAAGTACGCTAAACGCAAGTCAACGTTGCCTTTTCAATACCAGTTTTGAAAAAAATTGTGGATTACATAAATTGAAATAAAAATAATTGGTTAAGTTTTGTAAAAATGACCACTTCACTGAACCAGAATAACAGGATGTTCAGCTGTGATAACGCTTCAATACTGTCAATAAATCAGCCAGCAGTTTATATAAGTGTCCCTCTCCTGTTCTGCTCAGGAGGATCATTAAAACAGTGTGTGTGTGTGTGTGTGTGTGTGTGTGTGTGTGTGTGTGTGTGTGTGTGTGTGTGTAGTGTCGTAGTTGTAGTAGAGAGAGTAGTAGTGTGTGTGTGTGTGTGTGTAGTGTGTGTGTGTGTGTAGTAGAGTAGAGT
>NW_011333040.1:3655887-3669586 GCF_000735185.1 Notothenia coriiceps
GCAATTTCTCCCACTAGTTCAAGCCATCATACTGTATGTATGTATTGAATGTGTGTGTGTATACAGGGGCGCCGTTTACCGACAGGCAAGTGCTTGGACCAGAAGGGGGCCCCCAAATAAGGTAGATTAATCCAATCCAACTTTATTTATATAGCACTTTAAAACCTCCAGACCAAAGTGCTGTACAGAGAGATACATAAAATATAAAACCACACAGCTCAGCTCACAAAACATTCAATAAATACATTTTAAATAAAAGATACAAACACAAAACAAACCAGAATAAACGTAACAATTTCAAAATGTAATTTTCTTTTAAAAAAAAAAGAACATAAAAAAAGATTAAGAAGGTCCACAGGACAACATGAAACACCCTTTAATTTACTGCAACGATATGTCGGGAAACCCCCTCAATGGGGCCCCAGGCGTTGCGTGCCAAAACTGCTTCTTAATTTCAGTTTCGTTGCTCCGCTCCGGGGGTGGGGGGGGGGACTTTACTGGCATTGATCCGGACCATTGACCTTGTATAAGATTCACAAGTGGACCTTTTAACAAAAAAGTTTGAGTACCCCTGATGTAGGCTATGATTGACTGTAAGGTAGCCTTGACTATCTACCAACATATTCAATCAAACAAGCTCATATGTCTCAGTCAGTTTCATTCTGAAGATGTCTCTATTGAAAATATCACCAAACATATTATGCCATTATTTATAGTTTAAAACAAGTATTTTCAGAAGGACTTTATGAACATAAAATGTAATTTGAGCTTACGTAATCATTTAGTTGTTTTCACATGGTCTTAATCAGGGTCATGCTGAGCTCAGCTCTATTTAACCCTCTGAAAACCTCCAAAGGGTAACTGTTTTTTATTAGGTAATGAAACTTTATACGTAGGACATTTTTAATTGGTTCTAATACAATTTGAGTGTTTCTGTGGTGAATTCACCACTCATACAGTTATTGTAACTGCAATGGTAAAAGTATTCTGATGATTTACTTTGTTTACATTTATTCTATGGTCCTACTAGTAAGTGTACTCAGTATGTAGAACTGCAACTCTCATGGTATCATAGACTATTAGTATTCTGTTTACCAACTAATAACTGTCATATTTTATTCTTGTAGTTGTGTTAAGCCAACTTCATTACAATTCCTTTTAAATACTGAGTAGAGGAGAAGTTCAGTATAGCATCATATCATACAAGATATTTTTGTATGCACAAAGTAGCTAGTAGCTTTGGCTAATAAATCTATGCAGTGTAAAACGTTCAATATTTGCTTCCAAAATGTTGTGGAGTAGAAGTTTACATAGCATAAAAACATGTATGGCAAAATAGTACAAATGAGTGAATGTGGTTTGTAACATTCCACCACTGCATGCAGTGACGTTTTTATGTTTACAAAACTGGTGAGGCACGAACAACTTAGATATTTATGTACAGTATAGGGTTCTGGTGCTTTTGAGACACATAGCTGTAGGCTATCAATGGTTCTGAGGCAACAGCTAGCTGATCGTCACAAAGAGAGGGGGAGTGTGTGATTGGGGGAGAATGGGAGCAACACATAACACACCGTCGGAAGCCCTGAATTAACAACAGAGTTACACTTACCTCCAGTTTTTCTCCTAGAGTAAGCGTCTCAAATTTGTGCTCAATAGATGGTCAACTTCACTCATTTTCTGTTCATTTTCTATTATTTATCGCTGGTGATGTAATACAAGTTCTCTAGTGTCCTCTTAACTAGACCTTTCCGCTGCACATTTACAGCCAATCAGCTCTCTGAATTATGAGATGACGTTTAATTGGGGCTGCGAGTGCTTTGCCCAACAAGTGATTGTTTTTTTGCCACACACATTGAATACAAAAATGCTGTGAGCATACACATTGTAGTTTTCACAGTACACATTCACCCTGGAGCTTGCCCCAACAAATGCGATTATTCTGACTGATATTACAAATGCAACATGATCTGCGATCTGATATATTTTAGTTAGGGAATAATCTTTTTTGAAACAGTTATCACGATTTCCTAAAAAAAATCTTTTAAAATTATCATGGTATGACAATTTCCAACAAGGATCTTTTTTTTTTAACATGTCTGTTGGCCGAGACTTCTCTGCTGCACATAAATACTTTATTCAGATATTTTACAAACTACAACAAATTGCGATTTTGATAACAATCGTGCAGCGTGTTAACAACGAGAGAGTAAGCTTCACTTTGAACGTAACATATTCCTATACTAAGTTAAATACAGTATTTTCAGCTACGTATTGTATTTATAACTTAGTTCACTGGGCCTTAGCTTTACCTTTTCTGAGGTCTATCTAGCTGGTCATTAGAGCTAAACCAGAGTTTCTCACTTGTTGAAGGGATGTTAAGAAAGCTCTCATCGTGTGTTTATATTTGTGCACGTCAGTCTTTGTAGTCTAACACGGCGTAGCACCTTTCATCTGTGTTTGTGTTTTTAGAGGTACATGCACACACAGATGCAGACACGCTCAGTGACGGGCTGTCTGTATTTTTTTTAGGCACTGTAGCGCTTTCATCTTCCCGTGTGTCAATCAACTTTGGCCTGTGTTTTTATTTTATTTTCGGATGGACACACATACACACAAGCATCCAGCAAGAAAAGCTTTTATGCCTGCGTGCCTAACCTAATATTCAAGCCCCTGAAACTTTCCCAATGTTTTCTTTCACTTACTGGTATAAACAAACCAACTTGAGAGGTGCTGGGTCTAATCTTTAGGCCCATCAGAGATGACAGTGCAGAGAAATAACAACAATATATTTTTTAAAACATCTACAGCCGCTCTGCAGATACCCGCAGTTATAAAGGCCAAAGATAAAAGTATGCCTTTGAAAATAAATTCTATGCAGAGCCACGTATATATGTATTTCTCACACACACACACACACACACACACACACACACACACACACACACACACACACACACACACACACTGCCAGCGTACACATATAGGCACCTACTGTAATGGAAAGGCACACAAGGGCATGGTCATGCATGGATGTACAGAAATATACACACTCCTTATCTGTGCAAACACACACAGTCGCACACATGCACACACGCGCTTGCAGGCAATGCACTTGTCATTACTCGCTCCGTCAAAGTAGATCATACAGGCATTAATTGAGAGTGCAATCATGCTCTGAGCCCACGGTTCAAAGGAGCTGATAATAAGCTGTGATAGGTCCAGCTGATGGAAAAGCCAGGAAGGCTGCTGGAATGCGCAGACACACGCTGGGTTTATGTGTGTGGGTGTGTGTGTGTGTGTGTGTGTGTGTGTTTGCCTGTGCCCTTGTGTTTCTGCCATCGTGGAAAAGTGCAGGACTTTTTCTTTGTTTAATGTAAGAACAGAGTGGTGCAAGGACGACATATTGTTGTAGACCGACCCTGAAGTAAGGATCGTTATCTTGACAAAACGCCTTAATTTGTACGTCTGATTTTAGAAAATTATAGAAAGTCATTTCAAATATAGCTAGGGATCCAAATGACTGTTTATGTAACATTTAAACTGACAAAACATACATTTCGTGTATTTGTCCTTCTTTTTGCACATACTGCGTGACGGAAATAAATTCAACCTCTGTGACATTTTCACCCTTTTAATTTGCCAAAAACTAAACATATTCAACAAGCTCATATTTGTCAGTCAGGGTCATTCTGAAGATGTCTCAATTGAAAATGTTGCTAAACTTATTAAGGAATTATAAGGAAAATAAGCCAATCTTATCTGGCTGTTTTGTTCAGCCAGATAAGATTTCTTATTATTTTATTTTATTTGATACTTTTAGGGACAAAGCACATAAATACACATTTCTGTAAATGCGCCAGTTAGCCAAGATGGCATCAGTTTTCCAATGAAAAAACAACTATGTAAATGCAATCGGCAAAACATGCAACAAATAAGGTTATTACTAGAACTGCTAATAAAGACCATAAAAAAGAACATGCATATTATATAGCAAAAAGATAGCCACATGTTAACCGTAGTCAGTAGAGTGTAATAATGTGTTTTAGTGTTGACAAAGACACTACCTAACTAAAAATGCTTTTATATTAGTTTTAAAATAACTGTGAGTTCCATTGTGGTGCAGCTTAGAAATAATCACTATTAATCATTTTTGAGGAGTACATTCAATATCATTGCATGGATAGCGTCACCAACAATAAGCTATAGGAGGACTAGTGTTGATGCCGTAATAATCTCATACAGCAACTTGTTAGCAACTGCTTTTAACGAAACACCGAAACGCTTCATAAATCACAACTGGGGAATTTACTGACATTTGTTGATGCTGTGGTGCAGAATGTATATTATAGCTTGTTTTATCACCAACTTGGTTACATTTCACCTGAAACCCATTACAAAAAACTGACTTTGAGATGTTGGATATACTTAGACTTAGACATACTTTATTGTCATTTCAACAAGACACAGAGTGTACTATTAAAACAAAATTGTGTTGTACTGGCTTACAGGAACAGGACAATATAAAAACTTGCTAAAATTGTACATATAAATAAATAATAGTTACATGGTGCTGATAAAATTAAAGACAAAGTGTGCGTTTAAAATATAAAGACTTACTATACATATAAATCAAATAGACATACTGTATAGAAGATATGGATGTTAACAACTCTAAACAATCCTTTAGGCTAACGTTTACAATGTTTTTAGGGGATGTTTTTTTTTTTGTGGGTTTTTTACCCACGGGAGACGCAAATCTGATATTGTGACAGACTTAATTATCTGCGATTTTCAGTCCTTGCGGTGTCATTTTCAGGTGTTGCAGCTTCTTTCTGAAATATTCTTGAATTGGTTAACATTCTCTGTGCTGTATGTTGAGGAAACCTCATATTTCCCCCTGGATTCAGGCTTGGTGCACCACACAACCCTAAACCAATGCCACCAAAGCCACAATCTGGCTTTGTAGCTGTTTACCTCTATATATATATATATATATATATATATATATACACATGGTATATGTGTGTGTGAGCGAGCAGCCACTCTCGCCGCTAACTTGTCTTGTAGCCAGCTCTGTATTCCCGGCATTGCTGTGGTCGATAAGACAGTAGCATGCAATATTAATGCAGCCTTCCACTGTGGTTGGTAAGAGCCTCGGACAGCCTCCGCCACTGTTTCAGAGGGCTGAGAACAAACAGAGAGCCAGAAACACAGAGGTGAGGACAAAGCAACAGACGAGGGGGTGAACAGGAGCAGGGAGTCTAAAAGAGGAAAAAGTTGATAAAGACAGAGGATGGAGGAAAAGATCAAAACACAGCCAGGCAGGCGGATGGAAAAGTAGAGCAATAAAGAGGAAGGGGAAGTAGCTGAAACACCAAGAGATCCAGAGGGCAGACGCAGGTCAAGAGAGGCAAAGCAGTGGATGGAAAATAATCGATGGTCAAGTCAAATTGGAGGCATGGTCAGTTGAAAACGAGAAGGGGATAACATACTGATTTAGAGGATGAGTGGGAGAAAGTGGAGTAAAAGGAAAAGCTCACAACAAGCCAGATGAGGGAAGAGAAAGCAACGGGAAAAAGGAAGGATTGTAAAAGCAGTTAAAAGAAGACCAATGATGAGAAAAGCAATGGGATCACCATGTTTGCAATAATGAGCGGTAGCGTGGACGATCGAGCAGACAGATGGAGAAAAATAATTACACATTGTAAGGTCACTCAATATCAATACAGTCATAAATACAGATCCAACTGTATGTGTGCACAGGCGAATTACATGGAAAAGAGCAACGTGTCACTTCCAAATGAGAGTGCATGTGATAGTTCTCGCCCCGGCGTAGCCTCTTTAGTGGTTGCCTGGCAACTTTGAAGCAATTAAAGGAGAGGGGCGCCTGTAACCTGACAGAATAAAGGGGTTTTAGGGGAGAAAATTGCTTACATTTTACATGACTTTCAATTGACAGCACGGAAAATCCTTACCCAAATGTACACTTTGTTTTCCTGTTGCACCAGGCTTTTAATGTGGCATCCTTGAGAGGAAGTGTTCAGAAGTCAGTTATTCTTAAGTGGGTTAGGGTTAGGGGATGTCTCTCATTTAGTGGGAATGCTGTTAACAGCATTCCAACTATCTGTTCTTCAACGCAGGAAATTCTTTAAAATTATTCCGCCCGTTATTTTGCCCGTTATCCTCCCGCATTGAACATTGCAGAAACTCCGTTCAAACGTTCAGCTCAGTCGGTGAATCGAGGGCTATTACTTTTATCATTCATAACTTTCTTAATTCCAGAGATACATCCCATAAACTCACCTCTTCAATCTGGCTTTTAATATGTGATTGTTTTTGTATTATTTAACTTTAACTTTAACTGTATATTTATTTGTTGTTCCTTTCTTTTCTTTTCTCCACTATATCTGCAAAGTGTCTTTGAGCACCTGTAAAAGCGCTAACAAATTAAATCTATTATAATTATTATTATTATTATTATTCATCACATCACACATTCAGAACATCTTCAGACTTGAACAATCTTCATGCGACTTCAACCGCTTCAACTGCTAACTGTTCCATCATACTACTCACTAAAAAACCTAATTCCAACTTTAAAATGTTACACATCTTTCTGACATTATTCGTGTAAGGGTACATTCACACCTAATAGTCCGCTTCTCTGGTGCGCACCAGACCACAGTTTGTTCAATTGTTTCATTTTTCAGAAGGTTCGGTTTGCGTTCACACCAAGCGGCAAACTCTGTGGAAGAGCCGGGACGCCAATACGGAAGTGGCACACACTGCAGTTCATATATTGTCCGATAGGGACTGACTGCAGAAAGGAGCAATTTCCATAGACCCCCATGTTAAAATGCCCAACTTTACAGCAGAAAAAAACATGTTTCTACCCATGGATGCAATAAATATTATATGAATATAGTTAGATTCCACTTTCATGATTATGGATCTGTGAGTGAATTGTTTTCTAACACGACCCTTTTATTTATATTAGGTCTTAACGTTTTTGCATAAATTAGGGCGTGGTCACATTGAGTGACTGCTCTGTCAAGTGACTGCTGCTGCTAGCTTCTTGTCTCTCTGCTAGCTGCTCCGTGAAGCTACAGCATGGATGTATAATAAGAACTGGATACAGCGTGGGAGGCGGGGCCTCATTCATTCCTATGAAAGTTGCTCATTGGTGCATGACGATAAAATGGCCCAACTTTTGAGAGAGCGAAACGTCACAGATTACCCGGCATGCCTGAGAAGTACCCGTATGTGCGCTCATAGCACATGCACAACTTTAACCAAAATGCTCGTTCACACATCAAGCACGTCAATTTGGGTACACGTAACAGCACCACACGTTCATGACAGCATGGTAATGATTTGTTATTATGATGGATTTGATATTAACGAGGCGGCAGTTAGCAGCTAGCGGCTAGCTAGTAATTATGCTAATGCACACATCAATCGTTATGTACTTATATTACGCTGTAACATGATCTAGTGATATCCAAGCAACAGAGCTTCATTTAGCATGAAATAATTATTGCACTGTATATATATATGTATATATATACAGTGCAATAAGCTTCTTAGTGCAATAAGAAGCTACAGGGACGTTAATCTAACGTCGGTAATAGTAACTTTATTTAATACAGCATTTACGGCACAAGATTTAATCATACAACCCATGTAGTATAATATGTTACAAATGATGAATTACAGCAAACATGTGCAATATATCCATTATTACAGCTCCGTGGGATGACAGTGAGACGATATGGGTCCGTTCTTATTGTGCATCCATGGGTAAAGATAAAACTCATGAACGTGCCGGGCGGCTCGGTCCCGTGGGTTAGATGCACGTTCATAATGCAGAGGGATATAACTCTCAGAATAACGTTATTAGCACATTTTTACAACTTGAGGAACGAATGTTTTTAATAAGGGCTATACAAGTGTTCATACTGGGTGGTTTATTTAGTTTAAAAAAAATTATCCAACGATTTACAGACCACTCTTTCCCCATGTAAGTAAATGGGAAAAAGTGTTTCCGGGCCTGGCAACCAAATGTAAGTGTAGTACCGCCGTTTGGCCACCATGAATATTTTCATCTGAGTCCGGCGCACTTCCTGGGGGCTTGAGCTACAGGCCTCTTTGCCCTTATTTGGAGCAGGCTGGAGCAGGCGGGAGTTGAACTCTGACGTCACTGTCGAGCCGTTAGTGGCCGACTCCGCCTACTAAGGGCTTCTCGGCACTGAGACTGCCAAGGCACACNCCTCTTTGCCCTTATTTGGAGCAGGCTGGAGCAGGCGGGAGTTGAACTCTGACGTCACTGTCGAGCCGTTAGTGGCCGACTCCGCCTACTAAGGGCTTCTCGGCAACTCTGCAGAATCCTATGGGTGACGTCACGGACCCCACGTCCATTTATATATACAGTCTATGATAAAAACACATGAAATTCTTATATGATATGATGCAGTACAAAAACAAATCTAAAATTAGCACCAAATTGACAACATTAAAATGCTCATCTATTGGCTATTGATAATTGAGCCTAATTGTAGGATAATTATAAAAACATAATATTGTGAAAAGTGCATTTCTGTATTTAGATTAATTATGCTGTTGATACCATACATTTAGCTGATATTAAGTATATACCTCTGCTCAGCCTCTTCTCACATATTCATTTCCTGTCCTGCTAAAGTGTTTCTAGTCCTAATAAGTAAAGCATTTTGGCTTTACGCACTGTTAGGAGGATACCATGTAATTATCCTGTACCCTCAAAAACAACTCACTTTTTGTGATAACATTTTAAAATAATACATCTGGCAGCAGGACAGAATGTTACATGCAGTGCAACTCTGTGACAATAGAATAATATAAATGATGTTAGCATTGCATGTGTAGAAAGATAACACTATCTGATGAAAAGCCCACCCAACAGTTGAGTAAACACTGAATAAAGCATCAAGCAGGATAGCTCAGTCTGCTGGCTCATTATGTTCCTCTCATCAACATTCAGAAACTACACTTCCTGTCACAATCAACAAATGTTACATGCTTGTATAATGTGCCTTTTTCTATCTGTCAACCAAAAATTGAATGTGAATCATATTATTCATATGTAAAATAGGCTTTTTGCAAATGCATACACAAACACATCAACAGCATGTTTACGAGAGAGTAAGGTGACCAGATTTTCAAAATGAAAACCGGGGACATTTTGAGTTTTGCGGTCAATATATCATTAACATATCCAATTGTCTTCACTGTTAAAGAAAAAAGGGGGACAATTCTGGTTCAATGTAATTCGAACATTTGAGCTGTTGGATACAAACAGAAGGAAGATAGCTCATATATGAGACTTCAAAGGTCTTTTATTTTGAAACTGTACATCAGATTGTCCAGATTCTCTCTGAGTGACTAGATGGGGTGTCCTGCTATCACCCTGGAGTGAAATAAGTCTTTGACACTGGACAGTTTTTTATTTATTCTTGTATAAAAACAGAAGGACGATAGCCCNACACTTATACTGTAAATGTATGGCACATGGTGGAAAGGAGCAGGGAGAAGAACATCTTATTTCATCTGCTCCTTCTTAAGGTCACCTATCATGCTATTTTTAGGCAATAGCATAGGTCTCAAATATATAACAAACATGTCTATGAAGTGTTTTGCTCAAAATACCAAACAGATCAACCATTCTAGCCATGCCTCATATCCCTCTATTTCACTTCCTGTTTCAAAAGTGCTGAGTTTGGTGTAAAGCTTTAAAAAATAAAAAAGGGGGGGCTGAGCTCATGCGGGACCCGGCAGCTACTGTCTAAACTAAATACTGCGGCGATGAAATGCCATATCATGGATTATCAAGGATTATCTCTGAAACAGTATGGAGCTCAAAGGCTTTCTCTCTTGCCGGTTATACCACAAGGTGAGTTCCTTTCTATTTCCTGCTTCTTCATACACATGCTCTCCAGTACAGGTTAGGTCTGAGTGTTAGCGATGCTAATGTAAACACCGACCATTTTACGTCCAAAACAGTCGGGCATTGTTTCTGATAGCAACGTTTCTGATAGGGCCATGGGTCCACATTTCAGATATTACGTCATATCGGACGCAAATCTGGATCAGCTCCGTTGTTCCCCCGTTTTTAGAGATTTGGGTACGGAGGAAAAGAGAGAGGGTTTTATTTTTTGACGCTGCGTGAGTTCCCCGACACACCGGGGACACATCTTTATGTATAAAAGACATCAAAAAGTTCATTTTGAATGATAGGTCCCCTTTAAAATTAAATAACCATAAAAAAGTCAAATAAAAGCAATATTCTTTCAGTAACAGTTGCTTACAAATACTGAAACATAAAACCAGAACACAATCAGAAGTCAACTTCATACAGTCTAATTACGCTTTCTTTATACATTTTCTTAAACATAAAAATGTTCTTACAGCCCTTTAAATCATTCTGCAAATAATTCCACTTCTTTGCGCCAAGAGACACTCATCTGCTTTAAAGTAGTACGTGCAAACTGATGCTTAACATTTCATTTCCTCCTATGATGATCAGTTAAAAAATGTGTTTTGTATATTTTCTGGCAGTATTCTGTTTTTTGTTTTAAGTGACCTTGGGTCCCCTGAAAGGCGCTATATAAATCTAAGTTATTATTATTTATGCAGAACTAAAGCTATACTAGGATCAGTGTGTATTTCTCCTGTTACCTCTGTCTGAACTCCTGGAAGACGATGCGGTTGGGGAAGCCCTGTCTGCAGATACGGATCCCCTCCAGAACTCCATTGCACCTCAGCTGGTCCAGAACCAGAAAAGGTTCCAGTTTACCGGCCTGAGAGAGGGGACAACAGCTGATTAGGATCTCGATTCAACACAGTGCCTTAGAGACATCTACAACCACAAGAATGGAACCAGAGGAACTAGACACAAGAACTAGGAATTACAAAGGTGCCTTATGCACATTTCTGGTTGTCTTTCCACAGCGTCTAAACTCAGATGGATTAAACACAATGGTAGCATTTGTTGAAAATAAAGTATTATTCAAGATGGGGCTGCACGATATTGGAAAAAACTTATATTGCGATTTTTCCCCTGCGATATGAAAAAAATACAGGAATTGAAGAAAATAAAAAAAATTGTCCGCAAACCTTCCGTCTGGATCTTACGTTATCAGAGCAACAAGCTGAGCTAGCTCGGTTAGCAGCACCGAACTGCCCTGGAGAAACACATGAAACTACTTTATTCAGTGTTTTTACCTTTAATCACGTTAGTCCGTTTGCTTTGGAGATTTGATTGTGATTGGTGGTTTGCTGTCATTCACTCAAGTACCCCTGACATGAGAGCCGCACGAGTTTTCATTTTGTAGCAAGCAGCAAAATAATTGTAACATGACGTGCTTGAGTTAATTTGCCTACTTAAAGGTAGGGTAGGTAATTCACTTCAAAAACACTTTGTTATATTCCATGGAATGCTCTTAACATCCCGATAGCAATGAATACATTAAATTCTTTGACAATAAATATATACAGATATTTCATCTGTGGAAGCCGTGGCGCTGTAAAAAGCACGACCAATCATCTGAGCCGGCCCGGCTAAAGTAACTGGATGGCCTACCTGCCTGTCAGCCTTCCATCTGTGCACAAACTTATCTCGTGCCCTCATTGGTCATGTGCGTGTTCGTTGTAAGGAAGTCTGAAGGACGGCTGCGTACTTTCAAATTCTAGCGCACTCGAGCTGGTTTCTCCATTCTTACCTACCCTACCTTTAATATCGCACGTGCTAACAAAATGTGTCTTGCGATGTGAAGATCGCGCATATCGCAATTATCGTCACGACACGATATATCGTGCAGCCCTAATTCAAGATGTAGATGCCATGGGGGTTTGTGTTTAACAATTAACACAAAATCAGCAAACTCCACCATTACACTTTCTGGGTGTGTTCAAGGACTTCAGAAAATAAAAAGTGTGGGGGACGTTCAAGAGCTTTTTTAACTTTCTGGGCGCTTTGAATTGCTTGTTTTTATTTATTTTAGGGATGGAACTAAAGCGCAATAACTACATTTAATTGCTAGTTCCATTGCTCAAAACACAGGTTTAGTTTCATAGTTCCATGAATGGTTAATGTTCCCCTGGAAAATAAATGTCGGTATTTCTCGGGTACCTTCTTCTCGTGGTTGGGGATGATGCAGCGGACAAAGTTAGGGTTGGTGTTCCTCAGAGTGGCCATGAGTTTGGACAGCTGCTCTTTGTACAGCTGGCCGACTGTGCGGAACATGCCTTTACGGGTCTTGAAGGCACCGGGCATATCGGCCATAGAGACTTTATCCAGACCCACGATGCGGTCCACTGCAAGAAGACAGAAGTACAGAGAAGTGTAAGAAACCAGAGGATTTGAAATTCAATCATTTGACGGTTTAACCAGGCAAGACAAATTGCATGTCACGAGGAAGAATGAATATGACCATTTCCTCTTCTTACACAAACACCAGGAGAGAGTGAGGTTGATAAACCAGTGAAACACCACACACACAGTGAATGCAGAGGGAACCAGGAGTCACACAATGCCGGTGAAGGGTGGAGAGGTTTCACACCATAACAAAAACAAATAAAAAATGTGCACTGACTGGAGTAGCTGGTTTGTAGAAGTGAAAGCTATGTGTGATGGTTCAATCAAAGTCGTTGTGAGATTGGACGATGTGTGTTTTTAAAAACAGGATTTATGATGATATTAGTTGATCTTGGTGGATTTCCATTAATGTGACAATTTCGTATATCCTCACAGGAGAGGCAGTAAAAAGACCTGCATAGCTCCTTATCAATATATATTTTATTATCATTAGGGCCATCAGGGCGTAGATATGCTCTACCTGCCATGAAGACTAATCGCTTTGCAAAATCATTCATCCCTTCTGCACTCAAACTTAAATTATTGAAAGGCTTTTAACTTGATTATTTATGTATTTATTATTGTGATGCTATGAACTATTTATAGTGTAAATTGGAATGATCCACATCTGTGCTCCCGGATGTATCGGTGTGTTTTCTTACTGTATGTTCCTGCCTGTGTACATGACATAAGCTGCTGCTCATAACCAATTGCCCCTTGGTGCAATTCAGCATTATCTTATTAACACAAGTAAGTTATATATTGTAGTAAAATGTGCTTAGTATTGCTTTAACTTCATATGATTTCATAAATATTTGTATTACATATTCTCTTTTAGGATATTCTTAAATGGTGAACTTTGACTAAACCTAGCATTCTGATTATTTTTAATATCTGGATGATAGTCTTATTCTTATTGAGATGACGACATGATGACGACAACTATATTTTCTTATCGTCCCATGCCATGTACGGAAGGTGTAAAACTTTGGTGGTTGCAGACGTGGAAATGTGTTTTTTGTGGTGATAAAGAAACCAAACCACACCCATGCAGTATATACCCATTGCTGCGGTACCCATGACCACCACCAGGAGTCCCCAAACAACGCTATTACACAGAGGGAGAGAAGAAGAGTTCACCGATGGAGCAACAAGTGGTTAGGATGACTTGGGTTGCGGTCGAATAGCCCAAAAATCAGCTCCTAAGGTCTATCCCTATCCCCATAGTCTATCCCTATCGTCTATTCCTTGTCCTCTGAGTGAAACGTCACGGGGTTAAGGGATAGTGGATAGGAGAATTCAAAA
>NW_011333040.1:3669856-3683652 GCF_000735185.1 Notothenia coriiceps
AATTGGAGACTGACTTTCCAGTGCCCCAATTCCCTATCACCTATCCTCTTAAGTTTTCCTAAATCCTTCTTCTCTGACGCGCCATGAAATCTCTTAGGCTTTACGTGAAAGTGATAGACTGCACAAATACTACGCGGTCACCTGCAGTACTTACTCGCAGACCGACGACACCCCTTTGTACCTTTGATGTCAAAAGATATGTCGCCTGATGTGTTTACCTACAAATTATTCTTGCTCCCTGAAGTAGATCTTCTGGAGACGTGGCACGAGACTACGCAACAAATTACGAAATACTTGCACTTCTTGTCTCTTTGTATAAGAAGTACTGGTTTCAACATTAACTTTATTTTTTCCTTTCACTTTGAAGACGAGAGCAGTGGGAGAGGGAGGCCAGGTGTAATTATGTTTACTAGGGTTATGCATACTAACATACTTTTATAGAATTTTTATTTATGTTTACTAAAATAATATTTGCAATCAGGAATTGTAGATAGTGACACATGTAATAAGTTTGTAGAAAAATTTCAACTTGTTTTGAGAGTGGAGACGATAGGGTTAGACGTTAGGAGCTGATTTTTTGATTATTCGACCGCAACCTAAGGCTGCAGTCGAATAGTCCAAAAATCAGCTCCTAACGTCTAACCTCTATCCCTCCGGTTTTAAAAGTTGAACAAACCCCACACAGCTCAGTAAAGACTGAGAAATGTTGACTTTATTTGATAATTTCAGTAAAAACTAACGTTCATATTTCTCTTTTTGATTATAATACTGATGAACGTTCAAAACAAAGCACTTTGGCAACTTACCACATACGTTTTAAAATGCTTAATAAGCACCGTAACTTTCATGATATAATTTCTCGGTCATAATCGGTTGTTTCCGTGAGCGGCCGAATGTTGTGTGACGGCAAATGCTGCGGCTGCAAGGCATTGTGGGGCAGCATTTTCTCCTCTCCTTTCGGTGAGGGAGGTCCAGTGGTTCCTAAGCTAAAGGAGGTTATGAAGGAAGTTTGAAACCTCCTTTCCTATCATCTAGAGAATTCAAACAGCTCTCATCATGGCTGCCACTGAGGGACTTCCGGGTCATTTCACTCTAGGAAGGTTCCTAAGCTAAATGGACTATTCGACCGCAACCTTGGAAATTTGACTGCACAAACGGTTGTTTTAAAGACATTTAAACGACAAACACAATCGTTTGGATCGTCAAAGGGGGAAATAAGCATGTTTTAAACAGACAGCAGGAGAAAAAGGGGCAGAATAAATGAATGAAAAAGAAACCTCGTCACCTGAGTCTGAGTCTGAGTGAAGAATAGGAAAACGCTCATAAAAATAGGCTCTCTGACAATTCTTTACCTCTGAGACCCCGTGAAAGACAGACAGAAAGGGGCCGTACAGAGGAAGAGATGGATGAATGGGGTCAGAGAAGGTGAAAACAAAGGTCCAGACAATACAAGAGAAAGAAAGCATGATGAAACACGAAACACAAAGCCTATCATGAAATATATTCCCACATTGAAAACTGACCCCAGAGACAGAGGGATTTCTGGGTAAACTCTGCTTTGACTCACCGTCCTTCCAGAGCTCAGAGACAAACTTGTCGGTGGACTGGTTGAGCAGAGAAGCCACGTTGTCGTTCAGAGGGTCCATGTTCTTCATCAGCCACTCGTCAGCCTTGTAGTCCACCTGGAGAGACATGAGGCAGCGGTTAGGTCAAGTTATTATCGTTAGGCTCTCTCTTATGGGGCATTTACACTAAACTAGAAGCTCATTTTCATTAAAAGGCATGTGTCGAGTCTTCTTAAATTGACTTTATTAGCTTTATTAATCCATTCTTGCACAATGCTATTTTATTTCTGAAATATTTTGGACTGTTTATTTCTTGTGTCTTAGTTTCTCTTATACACATTGCCTTGTGTTTTTTATGCTGCTGCAATGCAAACATTTCCCAAATTGGGGTCAATAAAGTACTAATCTATCTGTCTACCTATCCATCCATCCAGCTACCCACCTACCCATCCATCTACCTACCTACCCATCTATATATCCATCCATCTATATATCTACCTACCTACCTACCCATCTATATATCTATCCATCTACCTATCTACCTATCTACCTATCTATCTATCCATCCATCCATCTACCTGCCTTTCTATCCCTTTCAAAACTGAAATGTCCAACTTTCAAGTGATTTGCTTTACTCAGGCTGGATTCATGTCATGCATCTCATGTGGTTAAACTGAAACGAAAAACACATTGTACAAAGGAAATAAATGCCTTTCCAAGAGTCAAAACTAATCAAAAAAAAGAGGCAAAACTCTTCAAATGATAAGCATTACATTAATTAATTCAGATCTGAACGGTTGAGGAATGTGTCTCCTTGATATCTTCCACACAGATTGTCCATCTGCGTCTCTTAATAGGCATGGCGCTGCAGGGAATTGTAGTCTTTTACCTTCCATTGACTACATAGTTTCCACTAGGCAGGTTCAAATCTACTCTGCCATCTCCTCTTTTAGAGAAATAGATTTGAAGAGGGAGATAAAGACTAAACTGGCCCAAAAAAGGATCTTACAGAAAAATGACGTTGTTTATGCCAAAACCTCAATGGAGCATTTACCTTTCCGGCGTAATGGATGACGCAGAAGTCGGCTTCATCCTTCAGTTTCTTTGGTTTGAAGAACTTGGGGTGTGTGCCCTGCTCCTGGAGAACCTTCTCCACAAAGCTCTTGTCGGTGGCTTTGGGGAACCAGCACTCCTCGTCCAGAAGAGCGAGGATACCGGGGGGGCTGGCCTGCACACGGGAGGGGAAGAGGTAGATATTAAAGCATCAAAAAGGTCTCCCATCATGCAAAATACACTTTGACGTCTCTTATACATAAACATGTGTCCCGTGTGTCAGGGAACTCACGCAGCTTCAGAAAATAAAACCCTCTCTCTCTTCCTCCGTACCCACATCTCTAAAAACGGGGGAACAACGAGTGGATACAGATTTTCGTCCGATATGACGTAATATCTGAAATGTGGACCCACGGCCCAATCAGAAACGTTGCTATCAGAAACAATGCCCGACTGTTTTGGACGTAATATGGTCGGTGTTTACATTAGCATCGCTAAAACTCAGAGCTAACCTGTACTGGAGAGAGTGTGTGTATTATGTACATAATATATGCCTATATAAATAGCATGATAGGAGATCTTTAAGTAGAAATGATGTGACACTAAAAGCAGTAAAAGAACTAGAAGAGCTTTAGAAAATTGATTTCATGTTTGAAATGAATATTTCTGTGCTTAGTCTGCCCAGTTTATTTGTAAAATATTTCATAAAAGAGGCAGCAGTGTACGTGTATTGTTTGCATGCTTTATTTATTTTAATGACTATTGCAAGTTGTCTAATGCATCTTTCTTGTCTTCAATGGTTTTTCACCTAAAAAGAGCCTTTCAGCAACTAAATGGAAGTTTGTTTCAAGTAAACTGCTGAAATAAAAGACTGAAAAGTAACAGGTGCTGTGTCATTGGAGTGGAATCCTGTTTAAAAGTTCAGTAGATGTTTCAAGTCCCTTTCAAGTGGGGAAACTGCAACATCAGAGAAGACATGACAATATCTGATGATAAAACAGGTCTTTAAGGGGGGGGGTGTGTGAGGTCTGCAGAACGTACGGGTTTCTCGATGAGGTCGATGCAGGGCTGCAGGTCCAGGCCGAAGTCGATGAAGCTCCACTCGATGCCCTCCCTCTGGTACTCTTCCTGCTCCAGGATGAACATGGTGTGGTTGAACAGCTGCTGCAGCTTCTCGTTGGTGTAGTTGATGCACAGCTGCTCGAAGGAGTTCAGCTGGGGGACAAAGGAGACACACGTTAGAGAAAATTGGTGATCGACAAATAAAAACATTACATTTTTTTTTACACATATTTGTTCATGTTAAGTTTGTTTTTCATGTATTGATATTTGTCCATGTTGATGTTACACATGGAGCTGCTGTGATGCTAGGAGCATTTCAAGACTTGATCTGACCATTAAAGTATTATCGTAATACAGTGTCAGGCACTCTACCCATCTATCTATCGATTTTAACCATCAGCAGCTAAAACACTGACATTATCTTTTTTGCAACTAATAAATGACTGCATATTTTATAAAATATTTACATATTTATTGTTATACATGCTATGACTTTTTGTATACATATCTTTATTTAATCTTTTAATTGCAATTATTTATTTTTCCTATTTCTTTAGTTGCACATTTTTACTTAACTCATGATTGTATACATATTTGTATTCTAGCGTATGAAGCATAAATAAATGAGGTATTCTGATTAGAGATAAGTGACGCCTTCTACACTAGTTTGTATGAACCTGAACAATCAAAGCATTTACAGTTTGCTTTTAATTCCTGTACCTCAAAGATCTCGAAGCCGGCGATGTCCAGGATGCCGATGAAGGACGCCCCCTGCCTCTTGGTTTTGTCCAGAGCTTTGTTGATCCTCATGACGAGCCAGCGGAACATCCTCTCGTACGTAGCTTTAGCTAAAGCCTCCACGGCGAACTCCGCCTGCTCCTGAGTCTGAGCTTTCTGCACGTAGTCTCGGCCCACCTTGATCCTCGGGGACAGGATGGCCCGGGTGAAGTCGGTCACGTTCATGCCCATCAGGTGGCTCACCTTCTGGGCAGCTGGGGCACAGGAAAGGGGGGGAAGGTTTGTTTATTTAAAGGGTGCATTTTAACAGTCAAGCAATTCAAAATGCTTTACAAAAAAGATTAAAAGCATCAAGAAAGTGCAGAAAAAAACACCGGGAGTTACCCAACCATCAGCAACCCTAACGCTCATTTTTACTTTTATCTAAATACTTAATACATACATTATTTTAAAAGTTATAAATAATTAAAACCTTTATTTCACATTTTTACTTTCATTTCTTATGTTTAAATAATATTTTTTCTTTAATTTTGAATTATTTTATGTGTATTGCATATTTTTTACTTATGTTTATCGAGATATTTTATTCTTAAATTGGGCAAGAATAGTACAAGAATAAAATGTACAGTCGAGTATAAGATAGTCATATAAGGAATAGTCATTTGATTTATTAAAATAAAAAAGTCTGATTTAAAAGTGTTTTCTGGGTTTATTGTTGAAACACTGAGGATAATAATTGAACTCAGTTTCTCCAAGTTCAGACCGAAGGAAAACAACTTGGTGGTATTGTCTTTAAGAAAACAACTGTTTCAAGTGTGACGGCCCCTCCACACCACTAGGCGTCCCGTGGTCTCTCTCTCTCTGTTTACAGGATCCGGTGTTGTGGGGCCGGCATTTACCTGATGAGCTGCACCTGGGTCGAAAAGCCTACAAGAAGAGAGCCCAACCGGATACGTGTCTCTCGCTCTCATTCCTCTCGCACTGTCCCCGTGTTTACTTTTGTGTCCACTAATAAAGGATCGTTATATTTCCATACCCCTCGTCTCACCTCCCAGCTTTGTTACAGCCCAAGAGCCGGGTTGTAACAAGTTTAACGTACCGGTGTTGTCTGGCATGGAGGCCTGGTCTGTGTGGCGCTCCTTCTTGAAGCTCATGTTCCCGAGCTGCAGCACAGAGGAGACCACCTTCAACAAGCCTGCACAAAAACAACAAACTGGAGCATTAACAAACTTTCAAGTTGCTGACATCAGCACGTAAACATAGGCAAAGTCCCACTCGGGGGAAATACAAATTCGGATTTTGATAACAAATACAGGATTTTGATTAAAAAAAAGTCCGAATTTTGATAAAAGAATTCTGGATTTTGAGATTTTAAAAAGTCTGGATTTTGAGGTTGAGGAAAAAAAACAGAATTTTGAGAAAAAATAAAGAATTGGGAGGTTTTGAGAAAAAAGTCTGAATTTTGAGGTTTTGAGAAAAAAATACAGAATTTTGAGAAAAAAATACAGAATTTTGAGGGGAAAAAATACAGAATTTTGAGGGGGGAAAATACAGAATTTTGATGGGAAAAATACAGAATTTTGAGATTTGTATGTGAGGACTACTTCCATTCTTGAGAGGATCATAAATACACGGATCCTGAGATTGAAGCTCAAGCCGGGGACCAGTGAGATTTTCCTAACAATTTGAGAGTAATTTTCCATACCGATCAGCTCATCCTCAGGGATGCTCATGATCTTGAAGGCATCCATAGTCTCCGTGAACAGGTCCTTGTCCTGCTGCCCGGGAATAGTGACGTTCCCGTTGGAGAGGAAGCGGTAGTTGTTGTAGTTCTCAAGGAGGAGGTCCTCTGAGAGAAAAAGGATGGTTGCAGTGAGTGAAATGACAAAAGACAGACGGTAAAAACCCTTATGAGACGGCCCACTTTTCAGGATTAACACTCTGCAAATACTCTCAGAAAGTAGTGTGTTCCTTACCTCGCAGTTTATCCCCGGCCCCCGTGAGCAGGTAGTAGAAGAGATGGAAGGTCCTCTCGTCTTTGGCCTGACGAATGGCACGGGATTTCTCCAACAGGTCTAGTGGTCAATAGGTCAAGGACAAGTTCTCGAATACCATCATGACTTCAAAATCGTGCTGTGATTCAGCCAAAAAAGGCTTTATACACAAGCCAACAAGTACTACGATGTCTTCTTATCATAAGAGACGCAACTTGTTTGATGGACAGTATTGGGGATATACAGTGGCAGCGCCAGGGTGTGGCTGGGGTAGGCTACAGCCATACCAAGAAATGGCTTTCCCTATGCTGCTCAATTAAATCGTATTTTTAATCGCGATTACGGCTTGCAACGATTATGAAAACAACGTAATCGAAATAAAACAATAATTTTTTTATTACTACATTTTTTTTTTTTTGGTTTTTAAGTTGAATTATACTTAAAGTTCAGGGTAATCGACTGTTAAAAACATACTGTTCAAAAAAAAATTCTCCAATAAATGGATGTTCAAAGTCAATTAATAATCGCATTTAATAATCGCAATTACAATTATTGACCCAAATAATCGAGATTATGATTTTTGCCATAATCGAGCAGCCCTAGCTTAGTCCCACCATGAAAAATGATGTTAAAGTAAGCAAATTCAATTAAATAAGCAAAATGCTAAATGTTGAGAACACGGATTGCGAAAATATACGTGTCGTGTCCACAACACAAACTGATCCTGCTGTAACAAGTGCACGTTACTGATGGTTGAGACCATTCTGGCTTATGCTAGAAGAGGGGTGCAAGGAATAGTCCAAGTAGTGAGGGAGTTTTATTCACTAACGGTGTGGAAATTCTCTCGTGTTATAATATCAGTGCGGCCGCGGTCAGATCAAAATGCCTCCGAATGCAATTTGAATAGACCTACAGCCAATCAGAGCAACGAAACGTTGGGTCTGCGTCATGCCTTACTGATTGAGATCAATCGGAACCACCATTCAGTATCCCCATTGGATCTTCAACGTGTACTATCATACGTCACGTTCACAGTGATCCTTTTTATTTACTACAAGACAAATGTGCCGTTTTATTTCATACAGTTCCATTCTGATCGAGACAGGGAAATAATCTAAACCTCACGCGTGGCGTTTGACTGTCAAGGGGAGCGATATAGCGAGTATGTAATTACATTGCAAATACTGACTTGAGCCACACCACTGTATGGGTAAGCCCTACCATAGATTACCCAACACAAATACTCTGGCGCCGCCACTGGGGATATATATAGTAAAAGTGAAAGTAGTAAAAAAGTCATCAAAGTTAGTATTTTACAAAGAAGCCAAACAAAGTCACAGCACAGTATGTAATACAAACGTTTCTAAAAAGGCTACGAAATCTCAAAGATGTTTGGATGCATTGAACATGACAGGGACGCAATGACCGTATGAAGGATACAAGTTTCAATATTGGCTCCAACGATGTAGCCATTGACATCAAAGTTGATCCTGATGAATTTTCCCTACAGGAGGCAGGAAGAACAAAGATTTAAGAATGTGTGTGTGGAAAAGTTATTGAAAAGTCTGAATCAGAACATGTAGTACTCACGAATCGGGAAGAGTTGTCGTTTTTGACGGTCTTGGCGTTTCCGAAGGCTTCGAGGATAGGGTTGGCCTGCAGCAGCTGCTTCTCCAGCTCCCCCTGGTGGAAAGGAACAGAACAGCAAGGCAAGAATATAAAGTACACGTTCCATTTGTTTACCACAAGTAAATCATAGGGAAGAGTATTAGGGCCAAGCATAAGGGAGTACAGAATGAGGAGGAAGGTTTTTAAGATGGTATTATTGAATATTATTTGGCATTTTGAGAATAAAGTCGTAATGTCAAGAGTATAGACGAATTATATTTTCAAAATGGGTTCACATTACGTCTCAACATTTCAACTTTATTCTCGACACTCAACATATTTCTCAATAACCTTCAAGAAAATAAAAACTCTTATCGTAACAATTTGACTATTCTCTAAATTTAAAAATTGAATATTTCTTGACTTTTTATTCTACCTTTCAAAATTATTATTTTTCATTTCAACTTTTTATTGAATTTTCCCATTTTATTCTTGACTTTTCAACTTTTGAAAAATGTAATTTACTTTTAACATTTGGACTTATTCTTGCCATTTCAAATTAACTAAAATGTTTTACTTTAATCTAAAAATCCTAAATCTATCTACTCCATTTCCCCTTTATGCCCGGCCCTAATGCTCTTCTGTTAAATCAGGATAATTCTCAGCAACGGATTTATCATCAGATCTTCAAGACGGATTTACTGTGAGACTCTTATTCTGGTATTCATTTATAATAACTTTAATTAATTGTAAGAAACGGATTACTTTGTTTCTTTTATTAAATAACATGCTGAAATAATAGAAATTCCCCACGATGTACTTACGTCCGAGGAGAACATGGAGTGAACAAAACATTTCAACATAAAAGGAGGGAACCATAAACACACCCGAGCAACACACAAACACACACCCAAGCAATTCCCCCACACAAAACGTCATGTTAGTGCCCAAACCTGCAAACACCCAGAGACCCTCATCAGTAACCCATCACCCAGAGAAGTGACCACCACACAAAACAAACAAATGCTCCTTCCTGCTGCAATATCACTTTCAACCGCTTCTTTCGGGCTATACTGGTTTGGTTTTAACTCAAGGTTTGCTAAGAATGTAAGCTTTGCAGATCACTCGAACATATCCAGCAAAAACATGATGACTTCAGCTAGAAATCATAAAAGGTAGTGCTTTCTGATTCATCGGTTAAGCACATGTTAAGTAGAAATGTCTGAACTACCCGAGTGTCATTAATTAGGCTTTCCAGTGTTTGAGTACAAGTTGACCTACTGAAGGCCCTAGATTATATATATTTTTTTTAAGGGTGTACCGAGGAGTTTAGAGCTTCATTCATACGGTAATTCAAATGTAAAATCAACATCTGAATGCTAATTAAATGAGTATTGTATTTGTAGATTTAGATTCCTCTGGTGGTTGTTTGTAGAACCCAGATGTTATCAAAAAAGATGGATGTAAAAAAAAAAAAAATCCAAATTGACATCAAAAGACAGTCATGATATCGTACTTTTTTTTTTTAATTAAAAAACGTATTTATGATTCTATCTGATCCTGGACTGCTCACTAAACATTTCATGAATGATTTAAATAAATAAGAAGCTGATAACAGGTGTATGTTGAACACACACCAAGCCGTTTTAATAATATGCAAAAAGAGAAAAAAGCACGATGAAACATTGGACGCACAGAGTAGCGATACAAAATGATGAAAAATTCAACCAGACAAATAAATACATCTTTGAGACCAAAACAATTGCTGTGTTTTTTCCCAGCAAAGCACCCCCCCCTTTCCTCTTATCCTCCCATTGTCTGGCTGAATTTTTCACAGGAACACATTTGGCTGCCACTGATCTGCAAACAAACTTCCTCCTTGCTTCCTATTGGCTGCCGAGACATGTCACCTCTGCCCTTCATACAAAGTGACTCCCAGCGAGGGGGAGGAGAGGGAGGAGGATGAGGGTGAGGGCGGGGGAGGAAGGTGGTGACAGAAGCAGGTGGNCCTGTAATGCACTTACAATGCGATAGCACGATATCCAAAATCTAAGACAGCAGGTAGTCTCATGTCCTGACATCGATATATTATCATTATATTACCATTCCTGGTATGGTATAATACTGAATGTGAACTTTAAAGACTTTAAGAATTTTAAGACTATATATTGTCTCTTCTCACTTTCCCGCTCTGAAACTGCGATGCTGTTGTCGGCCGGCTGTAGCTCAAGGTGGATCACTGACATTTAGCTCAATCTCCCTTTGGCATCAGGTTACTGCGGCTCACACTAAGCACTGTGCTTTAATGCTGATAAAACACAGCGGCAATAATGTTGCACACGCACACACAGGTGTGTACTTACACGTTGATAAAGCGATTAATGTAACAGTAGTTTGGGATCATTACTTGGAAGGATTATTATGTATGTATCGTGTACATTAAAGTGGACCTATCATGCTATATTTGAATAATATAGTGTAGGACCATACCTATATAAGGCATATTTATACTTTTTATTTTTCAAAATACCAAACAGATCATGCATTTTAGCCATTCCTCATTTCGCTCAATTGAACACTGTCTTTGCATGGGCTGATTCTGTGAGAACAGCACCATCTACAGGCCTGGCATATGTACTACAGCGTCTCCAGCGCTTTCCAACGGCAATGTTCGTGGCTGTCTCCTCCTGATTGGTGGAGTTGGCCCAATAGCCGTAGCGCCACTTCTGTGACGTCACAGAAGTGTTCAAATCTGGATCAGTCTGTATCAGATCCGTTGCAGCCCCTTTTTAAGAGATTTGGGTATGGAGGGAAATAGAGAGGGTTGTGTTTTCTGACACTTGGTGAGTTCCCTGGAACACCGGGGAAACATATTCATGTATAAAAGATGTACAAAAGTGCATTTTGCATGATAGGTCCCCTTTAAGTCATTTGAGCTGTGTGTGATGAGATTTTAATAGGGGATACAAAGACATAAATAGAAATAATTTTAATTCTGTTGTTATCCTTCCCCCATTAAAGTATTAGCTTTGCTTGGCTATGTCTACCTGTAATCTGATATTTAAAATGTACCATCGCTCACAGTAGGTTGACATGTTGTCATGTTCCCTGTTGTGATTGTTGACTTAAGGATATTTAAGTCCTGGGATATCATGAGACAAGAGAGAGGACACAGAAGTCCTAAAACAGGATGTCCTCTGCTGTCGACCCCTCAGTGCTCTTTAGTCCACATCATACCTCTATAAAGCTTTAACTAATACATTTATTTGTTTATTTTTTCATTGGACTTTAGTGTATATGACATGACATAACTACACAAATACGATGTACTAAGTGATTAACCAATGATCAAATAGTGTCCAATTATTATTCTGACAAATTAATTAATCGATTGTTGAAGGGAAAGATACATAAAACAACATAAACATATATTTTATAATTCCAAAAGGTCTGACCATCGTAAAACTGTTACACCTGTCAGATATATGTTCCTTTATCATTAGACAGACCCAAATGGCTACTTTTAATTGTATAACAAAGTAAATGTAATGTCAAAATGAAAATGAATCCCAATAAACTGATAAATAAATAAGGAAAAATATTGAAAAAGGACTCAAAGTATTTGCCTCCTTTAACAGGATACACCTAAACCATTGCTCGAGCAGCTTGTCAGTTTTAGAACGTGCAGAATAAGTTAAACAAAGACCACCAATGTGACATGGTTTTTAATGAATGTTAAAGACCTTGTGGCACAGCCCCAGTTGCCTAATGGATAAGGCACTGGCCTCCTAAGCCAGGGATTGTGGGTTCGAGTCCCATCTGGGGTGACATTTATAGTGGCATTCAATAGGACTAGGATCAATAAAAAAACACAAGCTACTAAAGAGTCCTGAGGCATTGCAGGTCTTGCGAGGACCTGTGCAGGCCTCATAAGGAGTGCAACATGTAAATCCAAAAACTCTGCTGTTTTTTTGGTGTTTGCCTCCTTTAACAGGATACTACTAAATCTTTACTCGAGCAGCGTGTTGGTTTAAAAAAAGAACATAGTTGATCGGAGACCCACTACGTCGCATGGTCATGCATTGATGGTTTTATAGCCCCAGTGGCCTAATGGATAAGGCACTGGCCTCCTAAGCCAGGGATTGTGGGTTCGAGTCCCATCTGGGGTGACATTTATAGTGGCAATCAATAGGAATAGGAACAATGAAAAAACATAGACTACCAAAGAATCCTGAGGCAAGGCAGGAAAGCCCCAACCGTGCATGGCTTCGTGTACAATAAGAGAGGTAAACACTGAATCAGTCTTCTTAATAAAATTGATCAGTGTCAAAAAAGACAGTCTACATATGACCAAACAAATATGTTTTCATAATGTTGTCCTGTGGAGGTCTCATACGGGGTGTTTCTCAATGTCGAGGAAGGCTGCTCCAAAGCCTCTATTTCAAGGATGCTACGTCATCGAGTCCCGCCGAAGGACTGTTCCAATGTCCAGGATGCTTGGAATTCTACCGAGGCCGGCGTCCTTCGTTGCGGGAAATTTCGAGGCTGCACATGTGTATCCTCCGCGGTCTTAAAATCCCCACTTTGCTTTGCGCACGGACCAATTTCCCAAATCGTTGGCGGAAAATGTAAGGCGGGGCCTCTCATATGACGCACACCTCCACACTTGCTAGCCTGTTCCATTCTTAGTTCTCCGAATTCCAGGAAGGATTCTTGCCTAATCTCTGAAGGACCTGACTCGGAAGACATGTCCCACCAAGGAAGCGTCCTCGACATTGAGAAACACCCAAGGAGTGCAAAATCTCATAAATCTTTACTCGAGCAGCGTGTTGGTTTAAAAAAGCTAACATAGTTAGTTGATCGGAGACCACCTATCTCACATGGTCATTAATTGTTGGTTTCTAAGCCCCAGTGGCCTAATGGATAAGGCACTGGCCTCCTAAGCCAGGGATTGTGGGTTCAAGTCCCATCTGGGGTGAAATGTTTGTATTAGCAATATGTCTGACATGGCATAGTAACCAGCCTTTACATCGGATCAAATAAAAAAATGGGCACTATCAAAGAGTCCTCTAGCCAGAACAGGACATGTTGCAATAGTCTTATGTGTACAATAACAAGGGAAATTAAATGAATCTTTTAAATAAGGTTGATCAAGTGTAAAAAAAAAGACAGATCATAGACACTCTGCGTCTGGCCGTACAATTTATGTTTTCACAATTGTGTCTTCTCTGTGGATCTGTGGATAAGAAGTGCAAAACGTAAAAATCCCAAATCTTTGTTGTGTGTTTGTTTTTTGGTTTCCATAGAGGACTTTCACACTCCCCCCCCAACCCCCCCTGAAATGATTATGTGCATAATGATTTTGAGGAAGGGGACAGTCGGTCGTGATGTAAGAGTCAGTGTGAGAGCTTGTTGGCAGGCGGCTTGGTGTGGGAGGTGGACACGCTCATCACTGTGATGGATACAGGAAGCACTTTGAGGCAGGATGATGAGGGCCAAAAGTAGCACAGCAGAGTACGCAGTGGTGTGTGTGTGTGTGTGTGTGTGTGTGTGTGTAGGTAGGCAGTGCGTATACTGCATTGTATTATTAGCTGAGGCAGGGCAGCTGGGGTTTGAAGTGCCCCACTGTAACTGTACCTATAGCAGCAGTTGTGATCCTCTGGTATAAATAGTGCGGTGGGCATGTGGGCAGGCAGTTACGACACAATGGCAGAATTTCGGTGTTCTTTCAGGGAGGTTTGAGAATGTGACACCCTGCAGACGTGGATCCCCCCCC
>NW_011333040.1:3683680-3684978 GCF_000735185.1 Notothenia coriiceps
AGATACTACACTGAGGCTTGAAGGTTACATCAAGGTGGGGATAAATGTGCAGTAACCAGCTTATTCTCCTGTTTCATCATGTAACCATAAAAGGCAGTTCACTTTTAAAATGTTTAAGATCATCTTACAGTTTTTAAGAAATCAGCTTAATCGTTTCTTTGACAGTTAGAGGAGAAGATTGATAATACTTAAATGTCTGTGCTAATTATTTGAAGCTACTACCAGCAGCCAATTAGCTTAGTTTAGAACAAAGGCTAAACACAGCTAGCATGGCTCTTATCAAAATGTAACAGAAAGAAACATTACAACTCGGCTCATTTGCTTAACACTAAAACTAAAGTGTTAAAAACAAAGAGAAATCCTTTTTCACAGAAGTTACTTCCAATAGTCTCCATTGGTTGCCTTGTAAATACTAGTAGAGACACAACCCCTGCCCCAGGAGTTTTAGAGGTGCTGGTACCTTTGGACAGAGCCCGGCTAGTTTCTTTCTCCTAATGTATGTCTTTATGCGAAGCTAAGCTAACCAACTGCAGACTCAACCTCATATTCTTGCTGCCAACATGATTGTGGTATCAATATTCACACTCAACTCTTAGCAAGTAAGCTAAACGTATTCTGTAAAAATGAATCATCCTGTCATTCAAGTCTCAAAGAGGCCCTAATATGATTATGGGGGTTTTCCTTTTCCTGTAGTCAGTTATATAGGTTTTTGTGCATGTAAATGGTCTGCAAAGGCTACAATCATATTTGCCCCCTTTAACAGGATACTCCTAAAACATTGCTCGAGCAGCTTGTTGGTTTTAGAACGTGCAGAATCAGTTAAAGTTGGGGTATGTAATTTATTTCAGATACACTTTTTGTTATATTCCATGGAATGCTCTTAACATCCCGATAGCAATCAATATCTTAAATGCTTTGACAATAAATACATTAAAAAAAATCATCTGTGGAAGCCGTGGCGCTGTAAAAAGCACGACCAATCATCTGAGCCGGCCCGGCTAAAATAACTGGATGGCCTACCTGCCTGTCAGCCTTCCATCTGTGCACAAACTTATCTCGTGCCCTCATTGGTCATGTGCGCGTTCGTGTGTGTTGGAGGAGGGGCTCTGTAAGGAAGTCTGAAGGAAGGGGCAGATTTTTTTCAGCTGCGTAGTTTCAAATTCTAGAGCACTCGAGCTGGTTTCTCCATTCTTACCTACCCTAGCTTTTAATAACCAAATACCCGCAAGATTTTTCACAGCCTCAGTTTTCATTTTTATTCAAATTATTACTAAAAACGAAGATAGCCAACAGGATAA
>NW_011333040.1:3685023-3699793 GCF_000735185.1 Notothenia coriiceps
AATAAAAACACAACGGTATTCAATAAGAGAGAGGCAACCACGCGACCCGGTTACGATTATTACGATTACGCTCGTTGTATTTTTACCGCCGAGTTGTTTGAAAAAGAGCCTCAAAATGTCCGCGCACCAAACGTTAAGCGGGTCGGTTAGTCTTTAACCTTGGAAAAAGAAGGGTCCTTTCATGGTGGAGAGATCGTCCGCCTGACTTTTCGCCCCACTTTCCAAGGGCTTTTTTTCATCAGATCATCAAGGTCTAGAAAAACCACACTTGCGTTTTAGGGTCCTTGTGGAGCGCTTGATAAGGACCTTTTTCTCATGAGGCCACACTTTCGTGGAGAACTGTTGAGTGAAACAACAGAAACGACAACAGTATTTCTTTTGGGACAGTTTTACGCTCCACACCCGCGCGCTTCATCACCCTAGGGTAAGAGGTCTGTCAAAACTGTCCTAATTTGTGCAGTTCAGTACCTCCTTTTTCGTAAAGTTTACAGGTAGGTAGGTAGGTAGGTAGAAGAGCGCGGCGAATAGTCACACCAGCCAAGCGCCTCCATCGCGGTCAGAGGTCGTCTCGACCAACTCAGGTGTTTTTCTTTCAAGCGCGACACCGGTGTAGTCGGCCTTGACGATTGACGCGCTAGGGTCTGCGGTGGCCTGGTCGCCCTCTCTCTATTACCTTATAGCGTAGACCTAGATCCAGATTAAACCTATAGACACGAGGTCTGACCTGCACCAGAATAGGTGGACATGCTTCAGCCCGGCCTTACGTAGGGGTGATCCAACCGGCTTGCCGTGAACACGTTCGTCCCGAAAGAATACTGGTCGTGCTTCTGTTTCACCTCAGCGTTAGCTCAGCGTAGGGCTTAGTGTGTCGTTGAAGAGTGGAATAAGCGTCGATTTTACGCCTCTGTCAAGGACGGTGGGAAACGCCACTTGTGGGTATTTCTAGACCATGATCTCTCGCTAGAGCAAGAAAGCCACGTAACTGGGGAGGAATATAGTGGTCCAAACTCCCATCCTTTGCTCTACGCGACGCCATCTCGTCCCACCGGATAAACCGGAGCCCGAGTCGATTGACAAAGTCAAAGACTTGCCACCGCCAATTTCTCTTGACGTCATTGGCGAGGGCGGACAGCTAAGAGGCTGCGTAGAGTCTCGAAGTAACAAGGCGAGTGAGCTCTTTGTTCTGCGGGCTCTATGAACATGAGCGTAAGCGTTAATAATCGCATCCTGAAGTCGCGTGGGTTGCCTTCACGTTATTTAATGCCGATGTGTTTCGACTCTTTGCACCATCGCCGACTCTACTCCTCCACGAGTCTACGAGTAGGTCGGGCTAAAAAAGTGTGACGGCCAACCGCTTGGCTAGGTCACTCATGACATCCCAGCCGTATGCGCGCTACCTTCAAGTAGCCCGTGGGTGTAGTAGACTGGGTTTCGTCAACCACTCGTTTCGAATGAGCAGTCGCCGGTAGACGTCATTAGGCGAGGGGAGTCTCTGAATAAGCCACAGCTTGTGTGGCACATTATCAAATGAGTCGTCCTTAACCACTGTTCGCGTCTAGGACCCGCCTCCGGTTTGATTCGGACTTACAGGCTAATGCCGCTCCTGGCCTGTTTAAGAGCGAAACCCTCATGTCTCTACCACCGGACTCATCTCTGCGGATTTCGCAGGTTAAGGTAAATGATGACGTCGTAGGAAACGTTACTGAAGTCATCAGGCCAGTATGGCGCGAAGTCAGATTGTTTCTTGTGAACAATATGACCTAATCGCATTGCGGTCCTGACTAGGTCCTGGAAACACTCACTGTTTCAACGTTAATGCAACTAAATTGCTATGTCCTGCTTTGGTGTGACCAGATGATTTTTACTTCCGTAACGCTGTTTGCCGGGCGTTGGATAGCTTCATGACGAACTCTCGTCTTTGACAGCGGTGTTATTTATACTTCGGAGAACATAACGTTATTCCAATGTACTAACGTAATCTTCCCCCTTGTGCGTAGCAGCCAGACGGTGAGGAGCCATACGAGGACTGAGAGAATGCGCTGTATACTAATCCTTTGCTAAGTTGTATCCTGCGTGCGCGTGTGGCGCTCGGTGTCGTAAAGACATCGCCTACATTTACTCCGTCCCCGGGTTTAGTATTTTTTCCGCGTGTTCACCGCCGACAATGAGTTGTAATTTATGTATAAAAGCGGACCTTAGCTCATTGAAAAACACTGTTAAATTTTACCTATGAATTTACAAACAAAATTTGTTTAGGTACTGAATCCAGTCGATTGTGTTGTGCGACCTCCCAAATCAGGGTTAATTACTAGAGAGAGTTGGCCTCCTCCGCCTCGTCTCCTATAATTAACTATTGGGTCGTCACAAACCATGACTGGATTCAGACCTAACCAGAATTATGTTTGAATTTATAGGTGAAATTGGAACAGTGTTTTTCTCGAGGGTAAGGTCCGGTTTATATCATAAATTAATCATTCCGTGCGGTGACAACAAAATACTAAACCCGGACGAAAAGAGATGGTGCACGGACGAGTATACATTTCAGGATAGTATGACAGATTCTCAGTCCGCTCGTCTGTGAGTCTGGTCACAGGAAGGATTTGTGTACATTCGGATTTATTACTGGAATCTAACGTTGCACACTTCAGAGCGTTTCATTCACTATCGACCCGTACCGTACGTACCGTAAAAATGATCTGGGTCACAAAAAAACAATAGTTATCTTATTTAGTTGATGAACTTTGAACAGTCTTGGTTTTTTAGTCGGCGAATTGCTCTTTTCCTATGGTTTTTTTTGAGTAAATTTCTAGTTTTCTGGTTCAACTTTTTGATTGACGCTTGTTGTTTCCTTCGACGTATCTTTTTACGTAGACTGAAGAAATCCGGAAAGGTGCTCGTTGGTGTCATGCAAAGGCGGTCCTTATCAAGGGGGGTCCCTTGGATCAAACGGGCCTAGAGAATAAGGACTTGACTGATCAAGTCTAGCGCAAGGTGCTGGGCGTTATTCAGAGACTCCCTCAATGCGTTTTACTTCAGGCGACTGCAGCTGAAGGGAGAAGAAGACGAAACCCAAATGACTGATCCGGCGTTTGTTGAAGGCCGCGTCCATTTACGGTGGGCTTCAGGGCCCGGGGGGCCCATTTGAGCGGTCTTCGTGACGTGGAGGAGTAGGGGGGGCGAAGGGTGCAAAAATTAAACACAACGATATTCAATAAAGAGCAGCAGGGGCCAACACCGCCGACCCGGTTACGATTATTACGATACGCTCGTTCATTTTACCGCCGGAGTGTTTTTAAAAGGCCTCAAAGGTCCCGCCACCAAACGTTTAGCGGGTCCGTTTGTACCTGTCAACCTGGAAAAAGTCCTTTCATGGTGGAGAGATCGTCTGCCTGACTTTTCCCCACTTTCCAAGGGCTATTTTTTTTCAAGATCAAGGTCTAGAAAACACACACTTTCGTTTTAGGGGTCCTTGGTAGGCTTGATAAGGACCTTTGGTTCATTTGAGGCCACACCTCTTCGTAGCGAGAACGTTAGTGAAAACAAGAACGCAGACAGTATTCTTTTGGGACAGGTTTACACTTCATCACCCCGCGTACGTAAAGGTCTGCCAAACTGTCGCCTTAATTTTTGTGCAGTTCAGTACCTCCTCGTAAAGTTTTACAGGTAGTAGGTAGTACGGTAGAAGAGGGCGAATTAGTCACGAGCGCTCAGCGCCTCCATCGTCAAGGTCAGTCGTCGACCAAAACTACACCCGGGGTCCCTTTGTTCTTTCAGAACCCCGCGAGAGGCGACTTGACGATGTCGGCAGCGGCGCTGGTGCCGGTGACTCATTCGCCCTCTTCTACCTACCTACCTACCTACCTGTAAACTACGGAGGAGGTCTGGACTGCACAAAATTAGGGACGCGTTTTGACAGACCTTACTAGGGGGTGATTGAGGGTGTAAACTTGTTCCCAAAGATTTAGGCTGTTGGTCGTTCTTGTTTTCCACTCCGACACGTTCTCTCCACGAAAGGCTGGCCTTGCATTACAAGGAAAAGGTCCTTATGCGAGAGGCGCTACCAAGGAGCCCCTCGCAAGGCAAGCCGCAGTGTCCTGGTTTTTCTAGGCCTGATCTTGAAAATAAAGCCGCCTGGCAAAAGTTGGCGGAAAAGTCAGGGCGAACCGCGATCTCCACCATGAAGGACCCCGCTCTTCTTCCAACGGTTAAAGACTAACCGAACCCGCTAACGTTTGGGTGCGGGACATGTTGCAGGCTTTTCAAAACACTACGCGGCTGTAAGAATAACCGAGCCGTACGTAAATCGTAACCGGCGGTGGAGATGAGGAGGTGTCAGTGCTTCTGGCGATTTACCCGGGGGGCTCCGGGACTTCGGGTGGCATTATGCGCCGTGAAGTTGTTTGCGGCCTATCAGTAAACCCAAAGCAGAAGAAGAGGAAGTGACGTCAGCGGCTTCATTTGCGTAATCCTCCCTCAGAGACTTATTCGGGTGTGAACGCGATCTACTAGGTAGTTCAGGAATTAAGAGATCCGGGAAACTAGGTTCCGGGAACTATTCCTGGGGAAAGTACTTGGTGTGAAAGCGCCTAAAGAAGTCAGATGCCATTTTTCTATGCAGTTCCTTTTGTTGTTCAGTAGTTTTTCAACTGGTCTTTGATCTTAAATGAGTTTTTTTTTATCCTTTTCGTTAAGCAGGGACTGATTTTTTGTTTCTGACAAGTTCAATTAGTTGATTTATTTATTATAAACAAAAAACACTGGTCTAGTAAAAATGCCATGCATGCCATGCAACCTATACTACTTTGCAGAACTTCCACAATTAAATATAAAGTCATTATTTTAGGTTACATGTAGTTAGGAAGGATCTGGTTGATTCTTGCTCCTGACTCTTAGACATATGATAGGATTACATATGAGCAGGCACGTGTAGAGGATGTAAAGAGGCAGGGGCCCAAAATCATAAAAGGGCACAGTGGCGCTGTTACTAATTAAATACATATTTGCCTGGAATGAGTACTTTTTGTGACAATGTTAAATGGATATTTAAATGTTTGTATTTAAAACAAATCCATGACTTAGGTCAGTACAAACACTGCTGGGGGTTAGTCAATTAATGATTGATAAATGTCTCCTTGTGCCTTAGCCAATCGCCATATAGAGTTTTCAACACGTTATCCAATCAAAATGCATGTCAAAATGCATGTCAGCTAGGTACGGTAAGTAATGCAAGGTACAAAGAAAAAAAAGGTACGATTGACAAAGGGCAGGTGCTACCCCCCCCTGAGGTGTATCTGTGCCTACAATACCATACATCTTCAGACAGTTCTGTTCAACATATTCATAAACATGTTGATCATAGTTACACATCTGAAGTGCTGCTGCATCAAATACATGCTTTATGAGGAATCTATTATAAGAGTGGCATTTATCCAACATCAGCGTTGCAATGTAACTAATCACATTTACTCAAGTATTGTACTTGTACTTTACTTGAGTAGTTTCATGTTATCCTACTTTATGTACTTTATAATTTTACTCCACTACATTTGTCACAAAGGTATACTCTTTACTCAACTGAATGTATTTTACATATTAAGTGACTAGCTACTAGATTTAGGTTATTAATACAACATGTAAATGAACTAATACATTGTCATATATTATTTTCACTTTAAACTACCCAGTAGTATATCAAGTAATTCAAATAAACCAACCTTTACCAAGCGCAACATTGAATACATTGAACACGTTAATGCAGCAATAAGTTTAATACAATAATCTAAAATATGTGCTGCTTAAATGGGTCCTTCTGCATAAGTAATTTTACTTTTGTAATTTAAACTATATTGTAATTCAAATACTTTTTTAATCTTACATCCTAGTATGTACAGTTTTGAATTCAGGACTTTTAACTGAGTATTTATACACTTTAGTATTACTACTTAGTTATGTAAAGAAACTACTAAGTACTTTTTCCACATCTGTCCAACACCCAGCTAGGAAGAGACTCTAATTTCCTCTGACCGGTAGTATTGATGATAAGACTATTTGTGTCATACCGTAACGTACCATTCTATTATCCAGTCAACATTACACTGATTCTCTGTGGGGTCATTGCTGTCATCCTTTCAGCAGAAGAGACTGGGTGGGATTGGTGTTGTGGTGTTATCACAGCTAAGGTGAGCTCAGGTGGGGTACTCCATCATAAATGCTGAGTGGAGAGGATGTGTAATTTACCTTGACTAGCTGTATTGTCTTTAAGAGAAATATGTTACAGTGAATCAGTTAAGACTGGTTTAGGGTGAATCCTCTGCCTCCTTCAAGCTCTATAATGTAGTAGACGTTCCTCCTAAATGAGATCCATTAATCTCTCTTTTTTCTCTCTGTTCTTAGGCACAGATTTTGATTCATAATGACTTTGAAACAACTTGTCTATGATGAATAATACATGGGCCTGAGAGATTGTTCTATAGAGAGGTGGGATTAGGCTAATATTTGCATTGGCCACTCCAGGGCGAGGCACAGAGACAGTCTGATTGTCTCTGCTATAGCTGTCTCACTGCATACAGATCCAGAATTATGCTCTATCATTAAGTGCACTCAACTTGCAATCTTCAAGATATATGTCTAGTCCTTAATAAAGTCATGTCATACTCTTATTACTCTTATGGTTAACTGTGTTTACTTTTAACATGTGAACATATAATGATTTTATGTCTTGGCAAATTACCTAGATTGTATTTAACCTTGGCTATCAATCTTCCCATGCTACGTGATGGTAGTGGTGCAGTCAAACACACATTAACACACTATCCACAATAAGACAACACACTTTAACACGCAAAACAGCTCAGCTCAAGTAGTTACGATAAAGTATGAAATCCTGCACGATCAGACATATTCAAATCCAAGATAATGGGGTGTTCAATAGGTAATAACAGACAATTATAATTTCTGTAATGAAGATATTGTTGGACAAATGGTTAAACCGATCTTCAGTTGTCACTTGAACAATATGTACTGGCATAGATTCCAGCTTTACATCGCTTTAAATTACCTCTTTCTGTATCATATATTATTTTTTCTTTAGGTAACATGAACCTTTTTTCTGTTGCATATTGTGTCCTCACTTCAGAAAATCCTCAACTTTGCTTCTCTCTTTGAAAGGTGTTTAATGTTGCTCCTAATACACTTCCTACACGCTGAGTGTGATTTTATCATTTAACTTTATTAAACATTTCTTCCTGCAGCCATTCAAAAAAGGTCCATCTTTTATCATCACAGCAGGTTTACAGTGACTTAGAAGAACTTATTCTGTCTTTGACCGAGTAAAATATGTGAGAGTTTTAATATATGCCTATTTTAATAACCAATAATGCTTTAATGAAATGTCCACATTGATTGTCCCTTTTTCAGTCCCACTGGAAGAAGGCCTAATGGCATCACTGAAACACCAAATAGATGCCGAGGGTATAGAGTGTTTCAATTATTCTTTTATCCCAATAAGGAGAGCTTCTGAGCCTGCTAGAGTAAAAGCATTGCACCAAACTTATTTTTTTACAGCGCTCTGTCTGGTATATATATAAGTCTCTGACATTTCAGAAAAGCGCTGGTGTCATCACTGTCTGTTGTATGGAAAACTCTGGTCAGTGATAATGGTCAAAGCTAATTGACAGTAGCCCAAGTACACTGAAAATACTGAAACGTTGACTTTAATTAAATGTATCATGTCAACAGATTTCACATAACTAAATTATATTATTGCTTTCAGCTAACCTAATACAGTTAAGTAAAGTCTGTTGACATAATACATTTAATTAAAGTCAACATTTCAGTTTTTTCAGTGTAGAATAGATCATAAAAACCAAAGGGGATATGTTATTCTGAAATAAAATGTTAAGATATTGTTGTAAAAGAAACAAAACCCATGAACACACTTTTGATGAAGCACTGTTTTGAAGTACTCTCAAGTGCACCAAAGCAGCTTGTTTTTTTGCAAGAGAAAAAAACACTATCTGGAAATATGGCTTGACTGAAAAGTAGTCATACTCGAGGCAAGAAATATACGGAGAGTCTGCCTGATTCACGGCCACCATGCAGCGTGTAAACGCAGGAGCTTTCACACGCCTGCTGGGAAGGCATGAGAGTGAGACATATCCGTTCCCTTTGCCAGGCATGGCCTTCAATAGCAATGAAGGTGGCACAGGGACGTGACATTACAGAGAGTTCATCAACGCCCACGCACACACATGCAAACTTCCTCATACCTAATCACCCTGCTTCAAACCGCCTGATCTTCGTTGGTAATCGACCCTCTAATGTGCTCAGACGTTGGGTGTAAATTATGGAGGGTTATGTAACTGAAAATGACTCCATCTGTCTCTATTGTGCCAAGCATTACAGAGTTAATATGCCAGAAAAGGGCATCATTTCCATCCCTGCCCAGAGTCTTAACTCTCCCCGTGAGCATGTTAATGGTCGGTCATATAGAAGGTCCAACAAAAACGTATACCAATACAGATAGCAGAACTGACCTTGGGTTAGCTTTGGGATTGATGATCAATACATAATAATAACTTTACAGCTGTACAGAACAAACATAAAAGCCTTTTAAATAAAGAACAATTCTCAATTTGACATACATAGACACAACAGCAACTACTATTAACATACACCATTAGATAAGGTAAGATGAAGCATTATTGATTTTCATTGGGAAATTCAGGGTTTTTAGCAGCAACAGCAATAAGGGTGAAACAGAGGATAGGATATATAGGAATTCACACAAGCATGATAATAATAATAATAATAATAATAATAATATAAATAAAGGAATGTATGAGATAAAAAAAGGTTATTGATGCTATAAATTAAAATTAAAGGTGTTTAAATATATACAGTATAATTATATGTTAAATATATATCAATTTGTGAGTGGGAGTCCAGGTGCAAGTCATAAGTACATGCAGTGCAGGTTGTTACATTGTATGTACTTAAATGGGTTTTTATGGGGGGGTCAAGCCTATTATTGTGGAGCCTGACGCTTACTGGCACAAAGTGGCTGATCCTAGGTTACAGTTATATACTTATATATTATTATTATAATAATAATAATAATAATAATAATAATAATAATAATAATAATAGATTTATTTTGTCAGCACTTTTACGGGTGCTCAAAGACGCTTAATATATACGATTGTGAAATTTTACAGTTGGGCATTTTGGTCCTCACCATCTTGGGAGAACAGTACAACTCAACGCAGTACAAGACATTTTTAAGTCTATCATAACGTTACCATTCACATTCATGAACTCAAGTCACACACAATACGGAAGCATACCCTGGTTTTACTTTAAATTGGATCATCAATTACAAAATGATCATCATTCTGTATTGAAAAAGACTTGAATTAGCTATTGAGACCATACAGTCATTAGTACAATCTTTACTGAGGTAATAGATATTAATTTCCCATATTCTCTCCAATTCAACTTCCTTTGTGGCTTCAATTGTTCAGCCCCAAGGGTTGCCAAGTGAATTTAGTATGCCTATATGCAATGTATTTTTAATAAGATCATCTAACATCTGGACACACCGTTCCCAGGACACGTCCCCTCACATGAGGGTGGATGGAGGCGGGCTGCAGGAGGAATGGTGCAGGAGGAACTCTGTGTTTGTGGATAAACAGACACAAATGAAGCAGAATATATACAGTTCACAGTAAGAGGCTTATCCAGATTATGTTAGAGTTTTTATCCAGAATGCAGAGTGAATGTAAATGCAGATGAGAGTGCTGAATAGGACGATGAGAGCTCTCCCAGGCATGGACGCTGCTTTTTGAAGTTCTGCAAGCTTGTGGAGAAGCAGTACACACCTCAGGCCTGCTGAGAGATGAAAGATCAGCCTTTTTGTCTCTGACTTTTCCCCTTTGTGGTTTGTGGTTGAATAGTCTTTTTTGTTTAGAAACGTTCCTAAATAATTGAAATGTCCCGGGAGTACCAAAGGTGCAGTCATGATAAGAGCTGTTTGATTCCTCTAGATGAAATGAAAGGAGCTTCAATGCTTCCTTTGTTATTTCCTTTAGCATAAGATACACCAGACCATCCTCTATGAAAGGATGTCATTATCAGGTGTATATAACATAAAGCAAGCTTTTAATAAACTAAAGCTTATAACAAAAACAGGGGGAAGGTAGAAGAAAACAAAGAAAAACTGATCGAGCACAATAATAATAATAATAATAATAACAACAATAATAGCTTAGATTTATATAGCGCCTTTCATGGAACCCAAGGTCGCTTTACAAGGAAGAACAGGGCAAAACAAACATAACAAAACAAAAGGCAATCAGACAACCAGTCAGACAGACAAAAACCACAAATAGATTAGGGGCCAAAGGCCTTGGTGAACAGATGGGTCGAGGGCCCTTTTGAAGGCGTCAAGCGTGGAGATGTTGCGGATCTCCGCAGGGAGAGCGTTCCAGAGGGTGGGGGCTGCCACACTGAAGGCTCTGTCCCCGGAGGTTCGCAGTTGGTGCGGGGGTGGTAAGCAGTCCAGAGTCTGAAGACCGCAGGTTCCGGGGTGGGGCATGTGGGTGAAGGATGTCCGATAGGTACTGGGGGTCATGGGCATGGAGGGACTTTGTAGGTGATGTGGGACTTGACCAGCAACCAGTGGAGGTGGATGAAGGTGGGAGTGATGTGCTGCCACGGCTTTGTATGTGTGAGTACCCTAGCAGCACAGTTTTGGACATACTGGAGCCTGTCCAGGGTTTTGTTGGGAACCCCAAACAGGAGACCATTGCAGTAGTCCAAGCGGGAGGTGACAAACGCATGGACTAGGGCTTCGGCAACCGACTCCGAGAGTGACGGTCGGTGGTCGTGGGAGTGGAAGGAGAGGGTGGAGTCGAGGATGACACCCAGGTCGGGGGTGAATTTGAGCCATTGATGGAGACAAACTGTTTCCTGTTACGGTAGGTCCACACAGCAGCTTTAAAAAAATCTTCCAACGCTTCCCACGCTTCTCTGCCCATTGACTTTGAATGGGAGTGACGTCACTTTGCCTCGGCTTTTCGCCGCGAACTGCATTCTGGGGAAGCGAGGCGAAGATTTACAGGATTTAACAGGATTTTTCAGGATTCAAAGCTTGAGCAATGTTCAACTTTTGAAGCTGAGCCTGGAAGCGTCAGCCAATCAAAATCCGCGTTTATGCAAATCTGGACAGTAACAAGCGCTAGCCATAGTAGCCAATCAAACCGCGTGCAAGCTGGGAGAGCCAGACCTGCAGGTTTCATTTCCCTCATATTGCCCAAACGAGAAATTACGGTAAGCAAAATCACCCAGTTCCTTTACCGACCCCAGAACTATTTACCGGGAATACAAACCCGAAGGAACCAGGCATGGAGGGAGGTGGGCAGAGACAGTGGGTGAAACTGGTAAGGTTTTCGCCTGTTTGGGGGAGTTTATACTATATACAGGACTGTCCTCAGAAAAATTAGAAATATTGTGAATAAAGTTCTTTATTTTCTGTAATGCAATTAAAAAAAACAAAAATGTTCCCAATACATTCTGGATTCATTACAAATCAACATCTGAAATATTGCAAAGCCTTTTATTATTTAGTAATATTGCTGATTATGGCATACAGCTTTAAGAAAAACTCAAATATATCACTATTCTCTAAATATTAGAAAATCATGAAAAAGTATCTAGTAAGGGTGTTCAAACGAAATCACTGTGAATCGTCTAATTAACATCGAAACACCTGCAAGGGTTTTCCTGAGCCCTTGAAAAACACTCAGCTTTGGTTTCAGTAAAAACTAAATCAGACAGTATGGGGAAGACTGCTGATCTGACTGGCTGTCCAGAGGACCGTTCATTGACACCCTCCATCAGGAAGGGTAAGACACAAAAAAGAAATTTCTCCAAGAGCAAGCGGTCACAGAGTGCAGTTTCAAAAGCCACATCCACCAAAAGTCTGTTGGAAGGGGGAAAATGTGGCAGGAAACGCTGCACAACCAAGAGAGATGACCGCAGCCTTAAACAGCAATTGTGAAGAAGAGTCGCGCTTCCCAGAATTTGGGGGGAGCTTCAAAGACAGTGGAGCTGAAGGCTGGAGTCCCAGGTATCAAAAGTCACTGTTCACAGACGTGTCCGGGAATGGGGCCTAACAATAGCCTATTCCCATGGTCAAGCCCACTTCTGAACTCAAAGACAACGGAAGAGGCGTCTGACTTGGGCTAGGAAAAGAAGCACTGACAGTGGCAGCGAGTGGTCCAAAAGTCCTCTTTTTCAGAACGAAAAGGCAAGTTTGTATTTCATTTTGGAAAGTCAAGGCGCCAGAGTGCTGGAGAAAAGCTGGAGAGGAGCAAAAATCCAAGTGGCTTGAAATCCCAGTGTGAAGTTCGCCACAGTCAGCGATGGTTTGGGGAGCCATGTCAGCTGCCTGGTGTTGGTCCCACTGTGGTTTCATCCAAAGCCCAGAGTAACAATTGCAGCTGTGTAACCAAGAGATTTTAGAGCACTACATGCTTCCGTCTGCTGAAAAAGCTCTTATGGAGGAGAGGAATTCATTTTCCCAGCATGATCTGGCACCTGCCCACAGTGGCCAAAACCCATCAGTAACTGGTGTACTGACGGCATGGCCATTACTAGTCCCTCCGATTGGCCCTGGCAAATTCCCTCTGACCTGAAGCGCGGCCATACGAGAATCATGTGGGGTATTGGTGAAGAAAGAAGCTGAAAGACACCAGGACAGCAACAATGCTAATCGAGCTAAAAGGCCGCTATTGAAGGCATCCTGGACATCCATAACACCACCTCAGCATATGGCCACAGGTCCTGATTGGCGCTCCATGCCACGCGATTTGATCGGCAGTAATCCCCGTGGCAAAAAGGAATTGCAAACTACGTACTCGAGTGCATTTAATGGAGCATTTTCAAATTGTTTGATTTGTGTTTATGCCTGTTATAAATCTTTTTTTTTACTTGGTCTGAGGAAGCTATTGCTACATTTTTTGAGATACGGAGTTTTTGAGTTTTCTTAAAGTGTAATGCATAATCAACCAATATTAACATATAAAAGGGCTTGGCAATATTTGCAGTTGATTTGTAATAGAAATGCCAGAATGTATACATGTTTTGTTTATTTAATTTTGCATTACAGAAAATAAAGAACTTTATCACATATTAGCTAATTTTCTGAAGAGCAGTCCTGTATATAATGGCTCACCATAAGATCCGCCGTTTTTTTTGCTTTGTACTGCCGGGGCGCGGGAGATTCATGTGATTGGTTGTTGGTCCGCGTTGCTCGTGAAAAATTCCGAAAGCTCCTGAAGACAGCACCCCCAGCTCCAAAAGATTTTCAGGATTTTTTCAAAAAGGCCTAGCTTGCTGTGTGGACGTACGCGTTTGGAGGTAGGGATGTGAAGGCCGAACGCGGGGCTGTGCGCAGTAAATACGCTAAGAGGGCCAGGGGCCGCGGTCCTAGACTTTTGGAGGCCCTAAAAGGCGAGCCTTTGGGCTTGGGGGCCGCCCCTGCCACTCTAGCGCGTTCTCAGCTAAACAGCACGGAACCAACTTTTGTCTTATGATGTAGCATAAGGCAGCACATATGTGTAAAAATAAGCATGTAACACAGCAGGTGGACCAAACCCTCCTCTAGGGGGTCAACCTCCGTCACGGGGTTTCGGGGGCATGTTCCCCCCGGGAGAGATTTTTTTTTAAATTTTATTGAAGTTAAAGCATCAAAAATCTGGTGGCAGCTTTGAAGAGAAAAATTAAGAGATCTAAGTGGATACATCTCTCCAACAGGGCACCCATACTGAATAGCAGAAACTGTAAACAGATTTTTCTTTATGGATATCTTCACAAATCACTAAAGGTGACTCTATAATAATAAATAAAACATGGGGACTTTTATAGCGGAATTTTCATGAAACTCAAAGAAGCGCTTTGACAGATGAATTTAAGAAAACACAACAAAAAACAAAAGACAAAAGAAATACAAAAAGAGATATAACCAAAAAAAGCAGAAAAAAAACGGGGGAGTGGGGTGTCAGTGGTTGAATGCAGTGTTGAAGGCACATGGGTTTTGAGTGATGTTTTGAATGCTGTGAGGGAGGAAGAATCTCTGATGGATTGGGGTAAGGATGTTCCAGAGGGTGGGTGGCAGCAACGGAGAAGGCTCATGTCGCAGACCTTGAGGTTTGGTCGCGGGTGGAGGACAGGAAGGATTGGCAGTGCAGAGCGGAGGGAGCGAGTGGGAGTGTGTCTTGTGGAGGAGGGTCAGTCAGGTAGGAATGGGAGCCAGGTATTGGGAGGGCTTTGTAAATGTCATCCAGGAGGATCTTGTGGCTGAATTCTCTGGGGGATGAGCCATTTGGGGAGGGCTTGAGAAGCGACGGTGTGTAAATGTGTTCACTGGGTGTGGGTGAGTAGAGCCGGGCGGGCGGAGTCTGGATATATTGAAGTTTGTTGAGGATTTTTGCAGGTGAAGCCATAAAGAACCTTTGCAATAGTCGCTGCTGAGGGAGAAGCTGTGTGGTAGTGGTTAAAGGCTGCTGTAAATGTTGATCTATTTTGGCTTGAAAAAAATTGAGAAAAGAGCTGGCATTTGTCTGCTGTGAATGACTGAGTGGTGGTGTCCAGGGGGGCTGCAGGATTTGTTAATTGTCGGACCCCGATAGAGTGTTTTGGGGTTTCCGGAGGCCAGAGTGGATTAACTGAGAGTAAGTAGGTGGTGGCGGGCATGGGAGACGGGCCATCT
>NW_011333040.1:3699838-3700099 GCF_000735185.1 Notothenia coriiceps
TGTCAGGTCATTGGCAGGAAAAACGTTTTTAATCAATGAGCACAATCTCGATTTTATGTTTTTAACGGAAACTTGGATTGAACAAATAACAGTGCAGCTGTTCTTATCGAATCAACACCTCTCAACTTCAGTTTTATGAGTCAGGAAAGAATGCATAAGAAAGGAGGTGGAGTTGCTATTCTGTTCAATGATTCCCTTTAATGCAGGAAGACATCTTAGGGGAACTTTGCTTCTTTTGAATATGTGGCCCTTCAGCTGAAA
>NW_011333040.1:3700110-3729783 GCF_000735185.1 Notothenia coriiceps
GAGAGAATAAATAAGACAGCCCAATATTTAAAAAAATTGTTATTCTTTTACCCCGCATATTTAGCATATTTCGCAACTTTCAGCATATTTCGCAACTTCCCGCAATTTCACCGCATAAGATCACATAAAAACTCTGCATGTTTAATCGCATAATCAAGGATTTTAGCTCGCATAATCAAGGAATTTAGCCCGCATAATCAAGGATTTTTGCCCGCGTTTTTCTGGAGGGTCTACTTTATGAACGTGGACAACAGAGAAACATATTCTTCATGAACAAAGATGGAATTGAAATAAAAAAGGAAAGTGAAACTTATGCTCGTCACCCTCTCCCTCCGGTCCACATTAATACAAATGATCCCAATATGATTGTATGAACTATGAAAAGATCTTAAAATAAATACAAATGTATTTATTACAAATGTTAGTCCTTCACATCTATCACTGTGTACATCACCATTCAAACACCTTTTAAAAGTTGAACAAACCCCACACAGCTCAGTATGAAATGAAATGTTGACTTTATTTGATCATTTCAGTAAAAACTAACGTTCATATTTCTCTTTTTGATTATAATACTGATTAACGTTCAAAACAAACCACTTTGGCAAGTTGCCACATACGTTTTAAAATGCTTAATAAGCACCGTAACTTTCATGATATAATTTCTCGGTCGTAATCGGTTGTTTCCGTGAACGGCCGACTGTTGTGTGACGGCAAATGCTGCGGCTGCAAGGCATTGTGGGGCAGCATTTGCTCCTCTCCTTTCGGTTAGGGAGGTCCAGTGGTTCCTAAGCTAAAGGAGGTTATAAAGGAAGTTTGAAACCTCCTTTCCTTTCATTTGGAGAATTCGAACGGCACTTATCATGGCTGCCACTGAGGGACTTCCGGGTCATTTCACTCCGTTAGGAAGGTTCCTAAGCTAAATGGACTATTCGACTTCAGCCATTGTACGTGATAAGCTAAGGGGCGGGACATCTCTAAGCAGTTGACCAATCACAACAGAGCTTGCCAGCTAACCAATCGGAGCAGACTGGGCTCTGGTTTCAGACAGAGGGTGAAAAGAGGTGCTGCAGCACAGGCAGTATGAGAAAAATAAAAAGCTTTTTGAACATTATAGCATGTAAACATGTCACAGTAGAGGAATACAAATACAAATATGAACCTGAAAATTAGCAAAATAGGGCCCCTTTAAAAAAGTAGCTTCAAAGTAACAGCATCCATAATAGGTAATGACAGTTATGAATTCTTATGACTAATCAAACGATGAAGTCTGTCGACACCGTATCTCTCTACACTTATGAGAGTAATCTGTTTTTAAGTGCATGTAATTGTGGTCTCCCATTAATGATAATATTATATCTGAAATAAATTAGATTTTATTAGTTTGAAAATGATTGTTTTGGGCAAAACAGTATTGCTGGCACAATGTGTGTTAGAGTTACTCACACTCTTTCTCATTGCTTTGAAAATGTGTCGTCAAAATGTGAAACTCTGCTCTGAGAGGTGTCATAGACTTTTATCTCCTGCCATCTTAACAATGTCTTGGCGGAGTTCTGCGTGTTCTCCGTTTCACCAGCTCATGATTCTTGTTCTCTCGTGCACCCACTTTATCACTTTCACTGCCACGTGCCCCGGAAACTGTCTCTGGGTGTAAATCAAGGCCAGACGCTCTTCTTAAGTGAGTGATTCCCTGAGAACACAAAGTGAGGACACACTCCAGGTTCTCCAATTGCTCTGTTATGTCACCACATCTCAAGCTGAGGGAGCCCTTCGCGCTTGTCCAAAGAGAGTGTAGAAACTAAAGAGCCACTTCCCCCTCAGAAGATCAGATTGGGCTTTGCAACGAAGCAGAGCCAACGCGTGTTGTTTACACAGCCCGCACAAGACTTATGACATCAATAAATGGCTCGGCTCCAGCGCTGCTAATTCTACGCATTTAAATCTCTTTGATGTATAACTTGTGGAAGTGTGAAAACTTGTTTGGGTTCGCAGAAATGTCAAAGTAAAGCCAATTGAAATTGGGTTCAAACTACTGATATCAGATGCTCTTTTCATAATGAGTATTTAAGCTGTCTAATAATTGCATACTAGCCTACTACTTAAAAAGCCGTTAACTTGTTTAACAGAATCTATAAATGGGACCTTTTTGGAACGTATGGTGTATTAACAAGTGCAGTTCACACTGACATTGCTTTTATTTTTGAATTTGGACTCTTACATTTGATCTTGTGTATAATATGTTTACAGTATCTTTAGATTCTTAGGTTGTACAACTTACACCACCCAAACAATTGCAGTATGGATAAGGCTTTAACAATCTACATTGGGGCTTCGTTGGGATGACCCCATCATTTCTAAAAACCTGGGTACGACCATTGCAGAGAGAGCAATTATGTCATGGTAAAATAACAATAAGAATGTATATTTATGATGCAAAATACATTTATGCAGCTATACAACATACTGTCTTGCGTTTTGGGGATTCTTTTGTCAGTGTTTGTGAAATTCCAAAACAGAAAAAGTCAAGTGTGAGAACTGGTAGATAAGGGAAACTTAAGGGAAATATAGCCTACGCAATATTAGAATTTGAGTTGTTCATATTTTCCTTAAAAAAGTAGATGAACATTTTTAGGATTCCAATGCACTTCATAGATGGGACTTTCTTTTAAAAGAGCTGTTGTAGAAAATGCTTATGCTAATAAGACAATGAGCGCATTCACTAATTGTCCGTCCCCCCCCCTGCTCAGCGGTGCAACTCTCTCTGGCAGGTTAGCTGGAGCAGTTTGGCATTCTTGGAGCCTCAGAGTATATTTAACCCTGTGGCTCCCCTGCCGGATGGCCCCGCCATATAGGGGCCGGAGCTGGGCAGGCTGGGAATGACTGAGTGCACACGGGCATGAGAAACAGTAGCGGCGACAGGATGATGGATGAGTGTTGAGCAAGATGGAGGAAGTCCACTATCAATGAGAGGGAGACGTGGAGGAAAAGAGAGTTTATCAACATTTTGCTTTTGTTTTATCGACCAGGTGTGGCAGACCATTTTTTTGGCCAGTTTATTGGATGAAAACAGTCTAATAAAAGGTGCATGATAAAGAAATGAAGAGGAATGAACGATGCTGCAGGTTCAGTTGAATTTGATTGGTGACTTTTATCAACTGATGTCCGTTTTCACGAAACTTAAAGTGGCACACACACACCACAGCCCCCTTAAAATGTCCGTCAGAAGCTCTTGGCAGTGTGTATGCAATCTTTAACCAGAAAAACAAGCAGCCATGCGAGAGAATATAGAAATGTGACCTTGCAGACAGAAGTGTCAACATTTCTGAGCATGCCACAGTATGTTCAAGTGTGAGTGTGAGACACACAGACGGACAGAGAGTATGGTATGCATCAGACAGGTGTGTGTGTGTGTGTGTTTCTGTGTGACAGGTGTTTAACTGGAACGGTGCTAAGCTTTAAGTGCTGTCCCCAACCAAGCCCTATTCCTGGGCATACACAGACTCTCTCTCTCTCTCTCCCTCACACACACACACACACACCAAACAGTAATCACCAATATGACGATACAATAATGTTCCTGTACAAAGGTTGAGTGCTTTCCTATAAAGTGGTATCCTTTTATCATCAACAAGGAAACACATACACACACGTTTTGTTTCCCAGAGGGTCATTTCATACGTGACATCCAACTGACCGCTCATTTAGCCCCTCCCTTAAACATAGGTTGACCAATCATAGCTTAGCATCCGTAGCATAACTAGGCACGACAGTTCTGTCTTTGGAGTTCTTCTCTGTGTTAAGTAAGAGAGATACTCACTTAAAATTGCATGAATGTAGCCATCAATTGAGAATTTGAGACCATTAATTGAGTGCTAAACACAGGCATAACTCAGCTTTACCAAATACAAGTCAAGTGGAGACTCAATTTACAACTATTCATGTAGCTAACGTAATTAGCTATGGCTGATGTTTTCTGCCAGTGAAAGTTGACGTTTCAGTTGACAAAACTCAACGTTTGATCGGATAGAAATGAGAATCTGCTTTTGTTGAATTCTGTAAGTATTTGTAAGTATTTTGAGCAGTAAACGAGCCATTGTTATCATCAAACTGCTGAGTGAATATATGGCAGGCATTGCAAAGCATGCGTTCAGTCGTGTAGGTGTAAAGCATTTTTAGAAATTGTGAAAAGCAATTGTGAAACACAATATAAAGATATTATATTTCTGTAGATTACTACATAATACTGTCTCAATCATGACAATGCATGTACATCTAATTATTCATGTTCATCAAACCAATGCAGTTTTTACAGATCTCATAAACCAATGACAAATGGCTATTTAAGTAGCTAACAACCATATTATAGTTTCTCACTGGTGGCACAGGCAGCATTGAATCAAAAACACTGGATGCAGATGACTGTACATGCAGTCAGATTGTAGGTTGGGGTATATCTGAGGGCAAGGCTGCAGGACGGTGACCCCCGGGCCCATAAATCACTCGCAGTATGCACGGAGCTCGATTACCGCTCCGGAGCTGGAACCAAACGAGCCCAATACTGAAAGAGGAGCCAAGTAAATAATATAACAATGAGTCCATCACTGCACAATTCTCTGTGGGAGCCTACGGTGGGCACTCAGCACAGACAAACAACAGCCATGGCTTTTTAGGAAAATAAAAGAGCCAATTAAATGTTTAAATTCGAGAATAAATGATCATATTTGTTCATAAAAGTAAGAAAATCTTTTTTCCGTAGTTAATAATAATAATAATAACCAATTTTATTTATTATCCCACTTTAAAATTTGAGTAAACAAAACTCAAATGTGCTACAGAGTGAAATGGTTGAAACAAAACAACAAAGACAAATAAAAAAACTAAGTAAAAGCAGTGACGTTTACGCCGGCATGGCAACAGTTAGTTTGGTGACACAACATTTTGAATTTATTTGAAAAGTTTATGTCCTAAATATATGAAGCTAGTTTGTTTTGTCTTTAATGGCCTGGAAAATGAACGTAATTGACAGTGAAAGGGGTCACGGCTACAAAGGACCGCAAAAATATTTAGCCGAACAGAAGGTCTCATTTCTCCAGAGCCAGTTGACAACACTTCCTATTAATAGTGAGGATTGTCCTTGGGTATTTTTATAAAAGGAGATGGGGTGTGAGAGTGTGCATGAGTAAAGTAAGGCAGAAGGGGATAAAGCTTTCTCAGAGAAGACAGAGAGAAAGGAGCTCGTATTACAGCGGCCTTACGCACCGCTCGGCTAATGCGTCAGACTTTGCCTTCACTTCACATTGACTTCTAGCTACCGCAAATATTCTCCTTCATCCTTCTACGCACACTTGATGTCAGTGGGTTTGCTTCCATCCATCTGTCTGTATGTGCATTTTAAATATGTGTTTTAAAAAGCACAATTAAATTGCAGAAAAATGGGAAACTTTTTGATATATTGCAAAAACGATTAAAAAGGGTTGAAAAGTTGGTGTATCGGTAAAAGCAAAATACGACAAATAAAAAATGTTGACGAACATGAACCACGTTATTTCAACGTCCATTAAAGCTTCTGTTCTGCTAAAGAACAAAAAATAGCAGCAAATTAAAAACATTTATCCTCAGCGCGAGACACAGATCTGAGGCAACCTTCCTCCCATTATTACATGTCACGTAATATTTCCATTCAGTTTTCTACGTTGTTTCCCACTGTTTGACGTTCATAGTTGGCTATTTAAGCACTTATTTTAAAGCATCATCTTATCTGCAAATGATATTTGACTTGAAAAATTGGCGCCACCTACTGATAATCTCCACGAACCAAGTCGCATTTCATTTAATCTTGCTGATTTTCTCCAAATTCAGTGAACATTTGAGATACATTTGCATGGAAAACCTGGCTACTTATTCCATGTTTTTGTCCATCATTTTCCCACCAAACTTTCCACACACACACACACACACACACACACACACACACACACACACACACACACACACACACACACACACACACACACACACACACACACACACACACACACACACCGTTGGTCTATTTTTAGCATGCTGTGGGGTTTGAAGGTAGAGTTGTGTCGACCCCTTGTCTCACCCGAGCTCCAGGCCTTAAAAGGACCCCCCGGCGGACACTGTTACCTAGCAACCCACTGTGTTTGCACCTAAGCTGTGAAGGTCCAGCGCCCGGCCCGCACCTGCCCTTCATCATCTTAATTATCAACGTCACCATCCCCCATCCTCCTTCATATCATCATTGTAATCGTGGTGTTCTAATGCAGCTGAGAGTGTGAGTGTGGAGTTACAAGTTATATCTGGTTAGCGTGTAATGACTTACTGACATGTCAAGAATCTGACTTAATAGCAGGGGAGGACAACGTAGCTCTTCTTAAAGGTACCTGTAATACCACAGGGTAGAATTAGTATCTTGCATCACAAATACTTAAAGGTCCCCTATTATACTGTTTTTCATCAATATATTATAGGTCTCAGATATATACAAAACATGTCTCTGAAGTGTTTGGCTCCAAACACCAAACAGATCATTGCAGCATCCCATAATCCCCTCTGTTTCAGCCCTGTTTCAAAAGTGCTGTTCTCTGTCTGTTACTTTAGATGAAAATGAGGAGCCACTCCTCATGTCCCTCTGAGAGATATTTGGTTAAAAGAACACAATGGTGCTCTAGGGGGAGATTCAGGTGATAAGGTGATTGGCTAATGGTTACACAAGCCAAAAAATCGTAAATGGATCAGGACAAAAAGAGAGAGAATCTTTTTTCCTGAAACTTTCCGAATCTCTTTCCACAGAGGGGACACATGTTTATGTATGAAAGACATGAAAAAGTGGATTTTACATATTAGGTGACCTTTAATATCTACAAAACTTAAAACAATAAATCAGCATGCTTGTTTTTTATCTGAATTTAATAAATTGTCAAATATTTTGTATTATTAATCGAAATCCGAATCTTCAGAGTAACCTAAATTGTCAGACAAATGTTAGAGAGTAAAAAGTACAATATTAGCTGAGTAAATACACTAAGTTACTGTTCATTCTGTAGTGTATTTCTCACATTTCTGTAGAATGTAGTTACAGTGGGCTCATCAGTGCTCACAAACACACTTTGTAAAGTGCAATGAGTTGCAGAAACAGAGAAAGCTCAATGAAGTATTGCTGATTAGGAATTACAATTATTTCCTTTTTCCTTTCCTTTATTAAAGGTAGGGTATGTAAGTTTGAGAAACCGGCTCGAGATCGCTAGAATTTGAAAATACACGACCGGAGAAAATCTGCCACTTCCTTACAGAGCCCCTCCTCCAACACACACAAACGCGAACATGACCAATGAGGGAACGAGATAAGTTTGTGCACAGATGGAAGGCTGACAGGCAGGTAGGCCATCCAGTTATTTGATTGGTCGTGCTTTTTACAGCGCTACGGCTTCCAGAGATACATTTTTGTATGTATTTATTGTCAAAGCATTTAATATATTCATTGCTATCGGGACGTTAAGAGCATTCCATGGAATATAACAAAAAGGGTTTTCTGAAATAAATTACATACCCCATTGAATTATGACTGAAGATCGTCAGCTGTCTTCCTCTCCCGTGTTGTTCCTTGATACGTAAAGGCTGCATCACCTTTGACAACTTCTCTCTACATATCAAACATAAACCAGCATCGTTTGCTGTGAAAGCAAATAACACTGTCCACGCAGAATTAAACCCTCTGTGTTCCTCCGGTACTTTTCTTTTCTTTGATTTATCCATAGTTCGCTAATCGAGCCGGGGGTCAGGTTATTCGCCTGCAAGAAAAGGCGCTAGCGCTGGACCGTAGCAGGATGTCACGCATATTTTAGTTGATCTAATTAAAACCGTTTTGTTTTTTATTTATGTGTCACAGTATCACCTCAAAATACAAGATACGAAACATTTTCAATCATGCAACAAAATCTAAGGTATATATATAATATATAGTTCTTAAAGGGCTGCACGCGGCTCGAGAGCCGCGGGTTGCCGACCCCTGGTATAGGGCGTACATACGGAACCGTTTGGCCCCCCAGAAGCTTTCGTCCGCAGATCTACCCAACTTGGGAGCCGTTATCACAGGGCTATTGGATCGGGCTCCGAATCCGCGTTTCTGTGTTGGCCTCGTGCGGACGAACCGTCTAGACCACATGTGTCAAACTCAAGGCCCGGGGGCCAAATCAGGCCCTTGGTGGATTTAATTTCGGCCCGCAGGATAATTCTTAATTACTATTAGATCTGGCCCGCCGGTATATTGCACGCACACCTTCACTCAATCCTGAGGATTTCCTCAGCTCAGAGCCTGACCCCAAACATTGATGAACTTGCACCCGAGATGAGATGCCAAGTATCTGGCTTGAACTAGCATCACAGAGCAAACTGAGTTTCAATGGATCTTTCCTTCTGCACTTTTTTTCTTGCGACAACAGAGCATGTTTGTCTTTTTCTTTGAGGGAAATTGTTTTTTTGAAGCTGTTGTTGGCCTGTGGAAAAGCTGCAGATAGTGCCATAAGAAATGAATGCAACTGATTATTTAATGTTTAATGATTGCCTGTTTTAATAGGCAATCATTTAAGGTTTGTTAGTTCCAGGTTTAATATGTGCAATAAGTTCATTTCCATAAGTTTTGCAATAAACATTGAACCAGTCCGGCCCTCGACTAGTAGGCCTACCCATTTTTTTATTTTGGCCCACTGTGTATTTGAGTTTGACACCCCTGGTCTATACGATAGAGAACGTTAGCGGATTCAACACGTTTCGTCTCCGTGTAGACGGGGCCTTAGTTTCCCAATGAATAGCGAAACATTCAAATGAACTGCTGATTTTTCATAGAGGTTGTCATATAAAATAAAGAAAATTCCAGACAAAGCAGTGTGTGCTACATGACATAGAGGTTTTCAATGAAATAACTGCTGATTTTGCCATAAAAATATTCACACGAAAAATAACTCTGACTTATTTCCAATTAAAAAAGAGGTACGTCCTAGTTGTCCAGTGTTGTTATACAATGCTGCATTGATTTTGTGTCATTGAATGGGGAGTAAGAATTGAAAGTGAATAACCAACCAAAAACCAACTTCATGGTAGTCCATTAAACAAACTTCCCATGTTTCCTTTTTTTGATAACATGACAAATATCACAATTAGACTTACACTTTAAGCATAACACATATTTGAGACACTAAATAGTCAAAGATCACAGTTAAAAATGGGCACAAGGTGTTTTAAATGGAATACACTTAGTCGCTTAGCAACTTAGCAAAAGTAGAACTGAAGCTAATAGCTTACCTGGCAATTGAAGAGATGCTAATCAAGATTAAACCGGTACTCCTGGTGGTCTCATGTCTTCTGCAGGGAGATATCTTCACTGTTTTGTGATACATGCTCAACCACAATATCCATTTTGACTTGGTCCCCACTGTTGTAATGTTTGTGTTGTAGCTCAATGTGGAGCAACTAGCCTCGGCCAACTTCTAGCTCAACATGGCGACTCAGATTCACTATGACTTCACAAAAATCTCTGCAAAACTTCCTTTTAGTTCATCTCCAAATAAAGTTTTAAATGAAGGACAGTATTACAGTGACAGAACAATTGGGATTACATACGGGAATATAACTAACTAAGTATTATCAAATAGACATGACTGAAATATTTAATTGATTGATAAGGAAGAATGTAAGTGGAGAAAGTTGAGAGTTCAGTACAGCCTAAGGGGCCATATTAGTGCTAAACATAACTAGTGTTGTAAAGTAACTAGGAGATTTACTAAAGTATTGCACTTAAATACAATTTTGAGGAACTAGTATTTTACAGGCCTTTTACTATAACAGAGTATTCCTACACTATGTATATTTCTACTTGTACTTAAAAGATCAGTATGGTAGACCAGCATAAATACCAGCTTCTCCAGCATAGACCAGCATACCAGCTTCACCAGCATAGAACAGCATGCTGTTTTTTTCAGCAGGGTAGTTGGTAGTAGCCTACTTATTCTACCTATGGGCTTAACTATATTAAAGTATAAATGAACAGATATTACAGACATGGGTGATTTTCTATAAAAAAATCTGCCTTCAAGCACCTTTGTTTGCTATTTCACATTATGTCTTATTTCCAAAAGAGTAACTAGGCTATTCCCCTGTTTCAGCTAACTCGCTGCACATTATTTGCCGAAAGATAAAGGTGATTAATTGGCCCCAGATGAATAACAGTGCTGATATCCAATGGTAAAATGTCATAATCATTATCTCCACAACAAACTTTGAAGACCTCACCTTTGAACATCATACAGTTGTTATTATTATACTGCTGTTATCTTTAATTGCCAATTATAACAACCATCATCATCATGATCCTCTTTCTATGCCCAGTGACCATTTTATACCATTTACGAATGATGTCCGTCAATGTCATGAAGTCTAATTATGTTAATTACCCCAGAGAGGCACAGAGGGAGCGGCACAGAGTGTGACAGTGAGCTGTGATTATGATGGCAGCGCTGGGAGGAGAGTGGAGGAGCAGAAAGGTTGAGGCCATTAGAAAGAGACAGCTGCTGGAGACAGAGTGGCATGTTGGAGGGCAGAGGAGGAGCTCAAACACTGAACCATGCAACCAGGAGGTCTGGGAAAACAGCTTGAGGGCATAAAATATGACAACAACACATCATTTCTCAGTAAATGAAGGAGTCAAAATGGGTGGTGATGCTTTACAAACTGCTTCAGTTAAAGGAACAGTTTAATAAGGAGGCTAATAAGTTTGACACTAATGGGGTCAGATTGATGACATTTCCCGAATAAAAGATTCCACAGAGAGGAAGCATTAAATGCAAACGATCTTTATAAAATGTTATCTATATTATTTATATCTATATAATCTCTGTAGCATTATTTGGCATCTATGACCACATAACACACAGTTTTTCCATTTGACTGGTGAAAGGTCTAAGAGAGACATCAAGATTTCTGTCCTGTCTGAGTCAATGTTGTCACATTAAACCTGCAATAACTCATATTTATGGCCACTTGGTGGCAGTGGAATCAAGCCATGAGCACAACATTGATCAACTCCCTGTTGCTTTAATGCAAATCCTTCTTGTAACATGAATGAACACTTAATAAAGTACAAACTTTTTTGCTCATGCATTTATTTTGTGTGCAAATAAAGGGTGTTTATATCAGTACCATGTGTGGATTATTGAAAGACAGTACAATGTATTACTCCTCCAGTTGATGTGCATAATTAAAATTCCTGATTCATTGCAATACGACACATACACTACATGCATTTAATGATGTGTGGTCATTATTTCTTTATAAAGTTTATGATATTACATATAACTGTCAGATAAACTGTGTAGAACAACATCATCTTTCCAAATGAAGAGATTATTTCTAAACTTCACAGTTTTCCTCTTAAAAGTATGTCACAAACAGATGTCTTAGAAGCAGTTTCAACGGCACACCAGCACACACCTTGACAACATTAATACATTTAATTTGTTATCACAATTAAATTAAAAAAAGCTCACCGGAACTTGTTTTTTGTGATGACTGATTTATTACAGTATAGAAATTGCTTACTTCTTACATAAGCTACAAAAAAACATCTTCATATAATTAAATCCTTCATTTGGAAAAATCATTACTATTCTCAATACTGCATAAATGCATAAAATCTAGTGACAAACGGACAGTCTTTTAGAAATACATCATCTCAAAGTTACATAATTATTTTTCTTACAAGACATTGATAGAAATGTGTAAAAATCTAATTTCTCAAGCGAGCGATACAAATATCCCATATGCTCAAAATGTGAACTGAACGGCCATTCACAGCGGACATAAGGGCAAAGTGAGGACGATATAAGTTATTCAAAAATAAACTGTAGTTCACATTTAATAAAAGGTGATATCCAGAAGTCATAAGATGAAATCATGCACAGTAGCAAGAAACGGTTAAAACAGTGGAATTACGTTAAAACGATATATATGTATTTATATATACATACATACAATATGTGTGCATTTTGAAGCAACGGTCTTTTACAGTTTAAAGCCATCAGGGAATCATTTTCAGGATCTTGTTATAACAAGCAATGGTGATAAAAAAAAAGAAGAAGCTTACTATGTAAACTGTAAATAAATTGCTGTTCAGTCAGATGTTAATCCCTACAAACTAAAATAAAAAAGGTCAATTGATTGTCTGGCTGGTTTAATTCCTGTTATTCTAGTGTTTAAAATGTTAGTAAAAACTTTTTAAAGACAGATAAGCAGACGGAGGAGGAAGGTCATTAAACTTCCACAGGCACCAGACTCTGACCAGCAGTGACTGTCAGGGTCCACACACACACAAACACACATTTCCAACATGGTCCAGTTCTCCTTCATTGGCATATACATCTTTCATTGTTAGTAGCACATTATACACATAATATATCTGGGTTAAAATAACATAAAAAGTAATAATAAGAGGAAGAATACTATATTTTACAGAACGGCTTGATTTGTCTGATGCCAATAGTTAAAATGCTCATTTAATGTCATGATATTTAAAAAAAAAAAAAAAGTCTTTCTGATGTCTCTGTGTAAGAATAACTGTATAAAATATGTGTGTGCAGAGCTGAGGCGGCCTATAGGTTGCTGAAGAGTTCATTTTTCTTGGTCCAGTCCATGGGGGGGGCTTTCTTGTTGGAGCGTTTCTGGTGGGCGAGCTCTTTGACCTGCTGCAGGGACAGGTTGAGCGCCGGGATGGCGCCCGCAACAAAACCCTGAGTGATGAGAAACAGGGGAGGGGAATATGTTTAATGTTTTGTCACAAAATGCCACCTTAAAGAACAATATTGAAGTGATTCACACGGTATCCTTATAGAGTGGTGCAGGAATGAGTCCTAAAGCCGGACATTAGTTAGCATTTTAGCACTTTTAGGTTCCACTGTTTTGAAGTAAAAGATTTATTGAATGAGATTTTGGTAAAATGCCTGAAATAAGGTACTACAGGGTTGTGAAATGTACCTCAGGTAGGGTTTTGGCGGGCGGGGTTGTGAGCGAGGTGTTGGAGGAGGCGTTGGACGGAGAAGGACTGATGGACATCTTTGAGTCCCTCTGTGCCTCTTTGGCCCCTCTACCATTCACCTGGGGACACAAAAACTCATCGTCAGCATCACCACAATATTGATAAAAATCATTACATATAAAAAGGCATGTATATAATTGTATCAGTTAAACTACACATTTTTTTCTTAAACATTAGTTTTGTCTATAAAAGGTCAGAAAAGATCACTTTCTCAGAGTCCAATTTCTTTGAGAGGCTGATGACTTTTTCTTGCCATTTTTATTATGAAAAATAAATCCACAATTGATAACATATCAAAAGGGTTGATTTTTCTTTTTGTGTGAATCGACTAATTGATAAATGATTGCAGGTGTAATTTAACAAATGGGATTTGTTATTTATTTTCAGCATTGATGCAGTACCGGACCTCACCACAGGGGGTCAGTCTTATATCTGAGTTGTTTTTTTCCATTGATTAGAAGTTAATAAGAGGTACCTAAAAAGTGTAATGTAACACACAATTATAGAAAAACTAAATATTGGAAGCTTATATTGAAAGAAAGGAAACGTCTATGCTAGTGTGCCGAGTTGCCTTCTAAGAAATTGTACTGTCAACACTTCTATGAAAAAAGGCAAAAGCAATTTAGAATATGTTTTGTAAGAGTGGTGAGTTCTCAGAAACCCTTCCTGCTTCTCTTCCTGTTTGAGTTGCTCATCATTTGATTCAGGTTATTTCCTGCCCTCAGTGTTTGTAAACAGATTGAATGAGTTGCAGGACGAGACATTTAACTTCCTGCAGCCTCAGTAAAAATGTCAGTGTGTATCAGTGTCACTTTTAACACTGCATTTTTTACCACACAGGCGACTTCTCCTTGACCTCCTGCATCCCCCCCTCCCTATTTCAACCTTTAACAAGCGTCCGCTAAGCAACAATACGAGGAACATGTAACTTCACATACAGTCCCTGAATAACGGGAAGTCCGGGGTCAGGCTTCACTTTGCATATTTGGCCAAACGCCCGACGAGAAGTCGACCGCGCCTCACAGTGGTTTCTTTTACTTTGTGTCTTCATGCAAGTTTTTCCTGTCTTATCAACACGGATTTACAAACAGGTCTAATGCGTCCAGGCTGGAATAAGACACTCTTGTAACGTGAGAGAGCTTTTAAAAGCATTCTTGAGAAGTTACAAAAACACACACTAGATACACTCACACATATGTTAGGGTACCCTGCAGTATTACCTACTAGCATAGGTTTGACATTTAAAATAAATGTATTTCATTTTAATTGGGAGAGTCAAATACAAATATTTATACCACTCTCTTGTCAGTACAATAAAAACATATTTATTAATACTAAAATTAAAACACTTTTTGTTTCCAAAATGCAGAGAAATATTATTTATTTTTCATATTTTGCATTCACTATTAGGCCTGTTTCTTATTGTAATTAATTGTCAATCCCTTTTAAATCGTTAATATTCTATCTTTTTTGTTTATTTATTCAATTATAAAAGTTATCAATAATGTTGGATATCTTGAACACACTAATGTATTATTTTTGAAGTCACACATATTGAAGTTTACTGATCTGGTTACATTTAAAACGGCACAAATCAAGTACAGAGCAAGACATAATCTACTACCCAGGAAATTAAAAACATTGTTCGTAGACAGAGAGGGTTAGGGTATCATTTGAGAGGAAATCTACTTTTTAAACAACTCAAGGTCAGAACAACTCTGAGAAGTATGAGCATAACAATCTGTGGGGTGATTTTATGGAATGGTTTGGAGCAGGAGTTACAACAAAGCACAAGCATCATTCAGTTTAAAAGGATGTACAGAAACACTTTTTTGAAAAACTATGAGAATGAAGAAAAGTGATTGAAGATGAGAAATTATTGTAAATGTATGTATAAATGTAAAGATGTGAGTAGGAATAACTTGCAGAAATGGTTTAAAGGATAATCATTGATTAGCAGTAAGTAAGGGGTGGGAATTAATAAGCATTTCCTCCTGCTCCCTTTCGGACACTTATTATTATTTTTAATAATATTTTTTTGTTGAATATATAAATATTATTATGAATTATTGATAAATACTGTATTCTAACAATACGGTATTCTGTTTTTCACATTTATTATTTTGTATTTGTTTTTAGTTTTTTTTTAAATCTGTTCGAAATAAAGATGAAAATGAAAATGAAATTATTACTCTGTTTTCTTTTTCTAGAATCTATTTCATTTTGGGGTAAACTCGTATCTCTATGGTTTTCTCAAACTAGGGTTGGAATGGGATCGGTGGGGCGTGAGGACGAATTGTTCTAAAATGCATATTCTTTTTAAATGGAAAGAGATGTTTTAATTCTAACGCTGTATTGTCGTATCTGTCCTTCAATTATAAAAAAAATCCTCCTGACAGCATTTCAAAACTCAGTAATTAACTACGTCCTTTGTATCCTTACAGAAGCTCTGAATGTGCCTCCTACTCTACGCGAGTCTAATTGGAAGCAAACCCAATTATTTCAGCAGGATTAAACGAAGCCGATACGATCTTCATGGCTTAGCCTAAAAAAAAGGACTTTCCAGTTTGAATACACCTTTTATATAACTGTCGTTCATGCTACTTCATCGACAGGATGGATTTGTACTTTGTATACACAATCCATCCTTGGTCAAATAATTCAAAGTTAATGGAGTACTCGCTGGGCGGGGTTTTCCACACAGCAGCGTACAATGAGACAATAACAGGAAAGTCCGCTCAGTACACGTCTCTGAGATGAATAACTCAGTTCTGTGATGTGGAAGCCACACCTGAATGCTGCGAGTTACTTTTAAACCCTGCTCCCCTTCGGCCCGCTGGACGCTGGAGATCTACAGAGTGTTATTTTGGTATACAGAGTATCCAAAGATGATCTATTGTTGTCCTTCTCTCTCAGGAAGCAGAGGCTCCATCACAAAGCCAAAACTGGTATTTGAAGTGTGTGAAGAATCGTCGGTCTCCCGCGGCGGCAACTTCCCTCTCTTCTTCACACACTTCAAATACCAGTTTTGGCTTCGTTTAAAAGCAGATGTCCAAACCAAATGAAAGCATTGCATTCATTTGAGTGTCATTCTGAATTTGTGTCGGTTCTACATGAAGGGCTGGGATGGTTACTTTAAAAATGTGTTCCGTTACAATCACAAAGTTACCTGTAAAAACAAAGGTAATCAATAACCTAAAGTTTTAACATGTTATAAAAATAATGTTACCAGACTACGTTACATTTGGATTTCCTCAATATCTATATTATTTACAATAATATTAACAAAGATGTTGATTAATCTGCACTTGTCTCTGTTAAATACACTAATACATAAAATAATCAAATAGACACACACATACAAATGGGTTTGTCTTTAGCAATCGTCTGACATGTTGTGTCAGTAACATCATATTGAATTGAGGTATTTTCTGCTGGTGTAATCTTACCTTCTCCTCCATTTTCCCATTAAGGACAGGCTCAGGCAGGGGACCTGTAGAAATTAAAGAGACACAAGAATCAGTCATTGAACTCCACGTCTCTTCCCTGTGTGTCAGGACTAATGTGAGACCATCAGCTCCACTCTGCTAGATCAAGAGTCTCTCAGCAGCTCGCCTTTCACTCCACCAACACTTACTCTGTTACATAGCGCAGGTATGAGCAGATCATCCATTATTCACACATGGTTCATCTTCTATGAGATGCTCCTCCTGCATTGCACCCACAGACCCTCCAAATATCAGAAGGCTGTAGGGGAGCATTTCTCTGCAGCTGTTTCCCATAGAAATGCTTCATCACAACGCCATGTTTGAACACACACTTTATTTAAAAAAAGGGGCTCTTTAAGCTTTTTGGGGTTTTCCCTTTCTTGTTGTTTGTTGTATAGGTTTTTGTGCATGGTCTGCAAAGGCTAAAATCCCAAAGTTTCTCTTTACATTACTTGTTAGAGGCTTTTATCCAAAGCAACTTACATACTCAATACTGTGGGCAATCCGCACAGGAGTAATTTGGGGTGTCATGCCCAGGGACACAACGACATACTGACTGCAGTGGGGTTTGAACCTGTGCTTCCCTGATCTGAACACCAACGCACTAATCCACTGCGCCACACGCCTCCCCCCCCCCCCTGCCCAAAAGACCTCCATTTGTTTAGTTATGTAACATAGTGACATCAGTACGTAACACTTTGGCTTATATTGGCTAGCGCTCAAACACATTGTACGTGATAGGCTAATGGGCGGGATATCTCTAAGCGGTTGACTAATCAGAACAGAGACGGCCAGCTAACCAAGAGAAGAGGAGCTGCAGCTCAGGCAGTATGAGAAAAATAAAGATTTGTTTTGGTCATTGAAGCCTGGAGACAAGTCACAGTAGAGGCACAAAATCCAAATATAAAACCTGAGTGAGCATAACAGAGCTCCTTTAGGAAGTGGTGCTGTAACCGGCATCTTGATGAAGAAGCATCCCTTACCTTCCATCCCTCTGATCCTCTGCACAAAGTCTTTCTAAAGATGAATATTACTGGAGATAGCAGCTGGTCCTCCAGTGTTACTCTGATTCAAGGCCTCTCATGTGTGAGTTTGTGTGTGTGTCTGTGAGAAGAAGCCTCTCAGAGTCCTTTTGCAGCTCCTGCTTCAGGCTGAGAGGCCACTTGGAGCGAGCGCCTTGGAAACCAAACAAAGCGTCCGGTAAGAGAGCAGTGTGAGTGGAGTTAGGAATCAGCGCGGGCAGCTGCCCTCTGAGTGGGCCCGCAGCATGTGAAGGCAGTAACCTGGGAAACACCCCACTGGAATCTCTGCTGATTGTTTTTTATCCTGTAGTGAAACACTGACGCCGTTTGAGAGTCAGAGACAATAAGAAACGTCTGCCTCTTATTCAGTGATGGTGGGGTCCATCACACAAAAGTACACAACACATGACAAGTTACCCAAGTGCTTATTAATGGATAGACTTATGTACTTGTGTCTGAACATAAATCGACTGGGAATATTCTATTAAACCATATTGAATTTTTTTAATCTATTTCCTCTGTCCTGGATACAGAGGGCAGCGTCTCTACCCAGTGTTGACCCTCTGTTTCCATGACAACAGCTGGCAGCAGCATGTTTACATGAAGGGTCTCATGGTGCAGAGTGACGCACACACTTACGCACGCACGCACCTGTGTGAAGGACAGACCCTCACACAGAAACTAAAGGACACATTGTACTAGAGCTCCCCCTGGGGACGGTGGTAAGTATAACAATAATTATCATTAGAAACACTGTATTTCTAGATTACTTTAGGGGGAATTTATTGTGGGTGTTCAACCTGCACAGAGTTGGTGAGGGAAGCTTGAAGTTGCATGTTTGTTTATTTGTATATGTGTCTGACAATGGTTTTAGTATTGGACGTTTTTTGGAGCGGCCATAGATAAGAAAGGTCAAGAATGAAATAAAAAATAACAGGAGAACATTTTAAGAAATCATTCTTTAAATAAAGGTTACCCTCCAAAAGAAATGTGATATTGATATTAGTACTTAGGTCTCCATTACAAAAAAACAACAATCCAGTGAATGTTGCTTCTTTGTGTCAAGTTACAGTGTGATGTCAAACGTTTGGAAGAGAGATCTGCAATCAAGCTTTAACACCTACAAACAAAACTGTTACTGAGCTCAATCCCTCTCTGATCCGTCTGATCTGATCTATTTGGGTCCAAAAGATTAACTTTGTCCACATTAGGTGTGTGTGTGTGTGTGTGTGTGTGTGTGTGTGTGTGTGTGTGTGGTGTGTGTGTGGTGTGTGTGTGTTTGTGTTTGTGGCGTAGGGGGACAGGATGAGGCTCAGCGTCTCTGTCTAAGTTTCTTGGCAGGCAGAGAAAGAAAAGGAAAAGAGCTGTGCAGGATGAAGCGAGACAAAGAGAGATAAAAAGAACTAAAGGAGGAGAGCCGAGAGACTGTGTCACAGACTTAAATCTGTCGGGGTTGAGAGGAGGACAAGAGGAGGCGACCTCTTGTGTCTAAAACATGTCTATAACCACCACTGACAATGGACCTGGTGTGAAACATTACGAGCTAATGGCAGCAATGCACTCCGTCCCTGCCAGAAGACAGCAGTTGAACTTGTGCTGCTTCTTTAGTGATGGTCATATTGTTCTGCGCGTGTGTGTGTGTGTGTGTGTGTGTGTGTGTGTGTGTGTGTGTGTGTGTGTGTGTGTGTGTGTGTGTGTGTGTGTGTGGTGTGTGTCCTCTCACCGGTGAGATAGTCCGTGGAAGGGGCGACTCTGCACTTCTTGAAGAAGGCTTCTGTGTCTGCGTCCACCACCAGCAGACGGGCCACGTTCCCACCGGCTTTAATGGCGGACACCACATCCGAGTGGGTCTTCCCTTCTACTGACACACCGTTCACCTGAGGAGGGAAATAGATCGTTTTACTTTCTAAATGTACAAAGTGTTCTTCTTTGGGGGTGGGGCTGTCCTGTCTTTGTTTCCACAGAGAAACAGTTTTTATCTCTGTCAAGGATTTCTTTCTCAATATTATCACTTTGTCTGCCAGAGGCTCCAGGGCAGGAAATCCTGAGTGTCCACGCAAAACACACGTACACACACATTCCTTTAAACTCTAACTTGCAAAACAATCGTCACAGTGTGGTCCAAACCAAAGACTAGGTATTCTGTTTGGTTCAATGTCTACTTTTCATTTAGCCTTTATTTAATACTTTTCGTCCCAGGAACAACTTGGTTGTCTTTTCCAAGAAAGACCTGGCCAAGAATAACAGCAACACAGAGTTTCAACAATAACAAATAGCACACTCTCATAGACACATACATTTAAACTACTTTACAAAATGGTGCAGTTAAAACATTTTCACAGCCTGGACTTTTCAGGGTTTCGTGCAGTAGGTGCAGAAAAAGGTTCTCTTTCCCAAGTCAGTTTTGGGAACAACAAATTGCTTAATGTCCAGAAAACACCCATTTTGATTATAGTTTATTGTTAACATATGCCTTGTCTGTGTGGTGTACAGTAACTCAACATGTCAGGTGGCTCACTCCCACACCAGCTGAGTATTCTGGGAAAAAATTACCATGGGAAAGCATGTGAGAAATTTCTTGGAAGGGTGTGTGTGTGTGTGTGTGTGTGTGTGTGTGTGTGTGTGTGTGTGTGTGTGTGTGTGTGTGTCTGTGTGTATGCTTAGGTCATAGGGTGGACCTGCACATCTAAGCCAGTCCCAGAGAGGAAGCTAGACAATAGCTGCTCGGCCAGTAGCAGAAGTAACAATGACCGTCCGCTCCCACAAAGCCCCGCTCCTCAGTGGGTGGTGCGGCTGTCTGGGGCCCTCGGGGGGGAATGAAAACCCCTCGCTAGCCTCACACAGACCCCCATCTCTGAGGAAACTTTAATCCCTCTGTCCTCTCTCTGTCCTCCTTTTCATTTCACTCTGATGGTCATTCATATAGGAAATGAAGGGAAACGTCCACATCAGTGATTTCACAATGAGTCAAGATAATGTAAAACACTGAATGAGTCGGGCACGTTCATCGTGTTTTGCTCACACTAGTCAAATATACAGAAGTATGAGAGGTTGTATGATTTATTACAATCACAAGGTTTTATGGTTGTAATATATATTACAGGACAATAAAAATGGAGACAGTTTGTGGTAAGTACACAAGTACAGGTCAGAGTTGGTCTAATTTAGCTGCCATTACGCCATGTTGTTGAGTACAACAGCAGTAAGTGACTTTTCTTTCTAACTCTTATCAAACATTGTATGACATTCTTGCTATTTATCACCGCTAGGTCGAATATAAAGTTTATTTTGAGCACTGAAGTCAAACGTATGTGATGAAGAAATGTCCAATCTTCTCATAGAAATGTTTGTTTACACACACAACTCTCTGCGGTAGGCCACAGCACAGTCAAAAAGAGGTGAGCAGAGCAGACCCCAGACCAGTTAAGAAGCTGATTATTTCAGTGTGGGGCTGAGCACAGTGACAGTTTCAGAGTCCTGCGGGGATCTGAGACCCCACACAGCGGCAGTTAGTCCACACCACATTCCTCCAAACCAAAAGCTAACTTTGGGAAAAGAGAGGGCCGACTCTCAGGACCAGAAGACCTGCCTAACTTTTTGATGTGGATGTGGATTACTCAGATGAAGAATTTAGATCATTTACTTCAGTTAAAGTACTGATTTCACACTTTAAAAGTACTATCTTACAAGTAAAGGCTGCATCGAAGTAAAAGTCTGTACGTATAAATAGAAAAAGTAGTAACAAGTATGATTGCTATACTGCAATATACATTATAATCATGTGATTGTAATCACTCAAGCATAGATCTTAAAACAGGATTTAACTTATTTTGCATTTAATAATAATAATAAATTATATTTATATAGCGCTTTTCTCAAACTCAAAGACGGTTTACAGTCGGGGGAGGGTAGACAAACAAGGACAGGCAAAAACAAACAAAAACAACTGCAGTTACTGATTATTTGTATTATAGATCAATCTGATGATTATTTTCTCCAATAATTGATTCAAGAAAAGGATATTCAATTTGTACTTGAGTTCAGGACTTGAGTAAATGTCGTTCTACAACTGCTTTGCATTTAAAATACAACTCTTTTCGAGTAGCAGCCCCTACAGTTGTGCTTTTGTTACTTTAACTGTTTATAACAATACAGTATAACAAAGTGTTCATATATATTTGAGGACCTGATGTTGGGTATCTGTCAGTGGTGGAAATATTGCAACTACAAGAAAACCGAATATAACAGATTTTCCATCTCATACAATGGAGTCAAGGTGAAACCTGACCATGTATTTTTATCCAAGTAAAAAAATCACCTCAGGCTGCTCAGAGCGGAAGAGTGGCTGACAGAACAGGAAGTGGGTTTTTCGGTAATTCTGATCAGTTTCTCTTCTCCTAAGGATTACTCTGTAACTAATGAGTTAAAAAGTACATTTACTTAAAACTGCCAGTGACTTCCATGAATCCTTCTTACACAAAGTATTCAGATCTTTTACCTCCAATCAAAATCTAAAATCAACATGTCTGCACAGCAGTCATTTTCAGAATAATGTATATTATATTATTGTATTATATGTTGACCATGTTAATACTGCAGCATTGTTTAACAGCATTGTTTAACTATATATACTGCCAAGAATTTTTTTGAATTTCACAGAAGGATCAATACATATTTGTCTTAACAAAGTAATAAGATAAAGTAGGTGCTGATTATATTTTGTTTAGTAATTTAAATTAATTGAAGTTATCAAATGAATGTAAAAAAGTTAAATATTTCCCCCTGAAATGTAGTCAAGTAGAGGTGAAAGGTAGCAGAGTATTGAAAGACTCAAGTACTCAAAGTACCTCAAAATTGTCCTTATGTACAGTACTTCATTCTAATTTGTATTGTATTACTTTCAACGACTACCGCCAAGAGTTAGCAGTCCGTTCAAAGAGTTTATAAACTAGAAAGTCTCCCCCCCCACAATCAGTATAGTCTTCTTAAATGGAGTTACTGTCGCTATAAGTTACCTGTATTATCCTGTCTTTGGGCAGCAGGCCCGCCCTCTCTGCTGGAGAGTCTTCGTCCACCGCTCGGATGTACTGTCCCGGCCGCGCCCGCTCGCTGTGCAGGTTGAAGCCATACCCGCTCGCCCCTCTCTGGATCACACAGAGACGAGGCCGCAGTTCAGGGCTCATCACCTCCTGGAAGCAGAGGAAACACAGCAGGTTAATATCAGTGTGTGACATACATCGACAGAGCTGGACATTAGCGGTTCAAAATACCTCCACCATGGGCTCGGGCAGAACGAGAGGCACAAAGGTTACGGAGAGCTCCAGGGATTCGTTCACCATGAATATAAAGCCGAGGTTAAACATACAGGTGGCTGCTGCATGCTGATGTGTTGTGCAGTGTTTTTAATAATATTGTGTGCTGCTATCTGCCTCCATGTGACTCAACTGCTCTCCAGGAAGGAAGAGGGTCCTGGAGGCATGTGATTGGAGGTCTGCTGGGAAGGTTTAGGGAACATTTGGGGAGGGGGGACTTGAGGAAGGGATCGGTTCCGGTGTGGTCCGAAGCCCCTGATCACTCCTGGCTCCGAGGAGGACAATGGGCGCCGACCTCTCACCTCCCCGTCCCCCTCGCCCCGCCCCACTATGGGATGGCAGGAAGAGTTAGAGCTGTATTGTCATCCAGGAAAAACTCAAGTTCAACCCCAGAGCCTCCCTTCCGCTGAGTGGAAGAAGCACGTTCTTTATTTAGAAGTAGGGCGCCGTATGGCTTTGTCATCAGAGAGGTCAAAACACGACAGAATACAAAGAATACAGAGAATACAGGAGCTACAGATATCAGGAGACGCAGCACTGGCCAAGATCATCTTTATAAGTGTGACCAAATGTGACCGGAAACACAAGGTGGGCCAACACAGAGGTACCTTACCTAAAAACGTTTCTGACACCTTCATGGCCTCAAGTGCAAGTTTTCTTCATTTCAGCATGATCTGTATTTTGTAACTTATAATCCAATTTAGAGCAAAATAGACCATAAAGCAGGGTATGCTTTGGTGTTATTACGCAGGTTTGGTTTTACTTATAGACACAAAAGATGTTGAATATTCACTCTTAATTAAAAAAAAAATGGCATGCTGTTATTGACGTTACAGAATAAGCAGTTTTTTGTATTTATAGGTAAAGCAGCCTTAATGGCGTTGTCATCAAAGAGGTCCACATATGACGTAATGTAGGAGCTACAGATAATCAGGAAAGGCAGCGCTGGTCAAGGTAATATTTGTCAGTGTGACCAAATATGATCAGACACTCCCTTCACCTACAAGTACCTTCAACCTGCATCCTGGCTGGCAGTGCTCAAGTCTGAGAAAAAGACCCTGTCTACTGCTGAGTTCAGGTTTGGTTGTACTAAAAGATTCAAAAGATTGTTAATTTGTGTCATAAAAAAAAAGACTTGCTGTTGATGACGTCACATTATACTTCCCAACAGGTCACAGTGTGTGACTCAAACTCAAAAATTGGAATGAAAAAGCTGCAACGCCCTTCGGCTGAACGGGAGATGCAGGTTATTTACTTAAAAATAGGGCGCCTTAATGGCTTAGTCATCAAGGAGGTCACATCTGAACTACAGGAGCCACTGAGCTCAGGAGACGCAGCAGTGGTCAGGATAATCTTTGTCAGAGCGACAAAATCTAACCCGACCCTCCCTTCACATCAGAGCAGCTCTGCGTCCCGCCCTCTGTCAACTAAAACACTGGAAGACAATAAAAAAACTTCTATAAATAAAGTCTGACTCACTTTCTACAGTAAATACGGGGCAGGAAGCTGATTGGTTAAAGCTTAAAGAGGACGTAATAAAAACTGAATCAACGCTTTCTCTCACCAGCCATGAGTGATTGTCACTTTACTGTATTATGTAAGACAATAGGTCTAAGTCTACAACCCGCCCTCCGCCACCAATATTTAACTTCTCTCCTCGTCTTTCTTGGAAAAAACACTATAAAAAACGCACTTTATGATGTTTTCAAGTAAAGCAGGTGATTCTGTGTACTGTCGTTCCTAGAAATCATGTGAGGTTCTAACAATAAACTGCAGGTTAGTCGTTTTTTTCCACCACGGATGATACCTTTGTTTTATGAAAACAATTCATGCTAAAATAGAGGCACCCCTATGCCTACAGGTTTTGAGTCATCTGTTTACTGCTAACAGATGTTAGTTTGGCAAACAACCAATCTTTAATTAGGATACCTATGTGAGAAAACATGCTAGTTTGAAGAGCATTTTGTGTTCATTTAACGGCCTGTGTTCATCAAATGTTGGGCCTTTCCAGTGTCCTTTAAAGCCTTTCGCACATAAAAGCCAAAAGCCAGAGTTTTCAACACACAGTAAACATTGTGAATTGTAAATAGGTATGTCTAAGCAACAAAGCTACGGTTAAGGTTAAGAATAGAACGTTTTTTTTGTCCATTAAGTTAAGGATTTGGGGTTTTCTTGCTCTTCAACTATGTTCCACCTGACTTTCAGAGAATTGACACGTGAAAGTCACAGCAAACACACGCAAAATGACAAAGATAATTGCTATGTAATTCATCTGCAACTTGGTGAGATCAGGCTGTTCGATAAAACAGTGTTACTAATCTATTCATCTAACTCAGCAGTAAAGCTAAATGCATTCCTTTTAACTCCTGTCCCTTTCCCCACAGGTTCTTATCCATATTGAGTGTAATGTAAATATCTCAAACTAAATCATTACACAGTGTCACACACACCTCAGATAGAAAACATTAATGTCACAGCTGTCCTTTTCTCATCATCATGCTGGGCAGCTGGAGAGCTGATCACTCATCAGATGAGCTCCTGATAAGAGCCCTGCAGCCACACTTCCATCATAATGGTAACTGATTATACAAAAGGTACGTCTTTGATTGCACGTCTTTCAGTTTCTCAAGTGTTACACCCAAACTCAGAGTGAAGCCACCGTCCTTTACAAGGCCTTTAAATGTAAAAGGTTCAATCCAAAGTGCAGACTGAGTAGACAGTCTTGTATTTTAGTTAAAGGGGCTCCATCATGCTCATTTCTCAGGTTTCACAGATTTGTATTTAGTGTGTCTACTGTGACATGTTTACCTGCTTTAACGTATCATTATTTTTCTCATTCTGCCTGCACCTCTTTTCACCCTCTGTCTGAAACCAGAGCCTATCACGGAGAAAGTGTTGGAGCGCCTGCCAATGGAAGTCCGGGTGTTAAGTAGTGATGTCACTTTGTCGCAAAGTAAAAAAAGAAGTCTAACGGAAAAAAACCTCAAGAAGGAACTTTGTGATTTTAGGCTTTTCTGTACATCTACAGGCACAACAACCTAAACAACAGACCACAGCGAAGGGAACCCCCCCCCCCAAAAGCATAATAGGGCCTCTTTAAAAAGTTTAATTTATCTCAATGTTTCTCCTCCTTTAAAAGCCTTGAATTACCAAACAAGCAAGCAGCTCTCACTCTCCGTGGCAGTAAAGCACTCTCCGTGATTTATAATTACTCCGTTCATGTGGCATCAACACACTCTGCAGCCTTGGCATTAACTCAGTGACGCTCATGGGGTCCGTGGCTGACGTTAGGCGTCCCTGTGCAGAGAGAGAGAGAGGCTCTGCTCGGGACAACAGAGGGGGGTTTGTGTCGGAGGAAAGTGAAAGGCTGAAGAATCTCCACGAGGGTCTGAAATCTGTGGAATCTGCTGAACACACACAAGCCAGGACGGCTAACCAAGGACCGGTCAATTGAGTGTGTGTGTGTGTGTGTGTGTGTGTGTGTGTGTGTGTGTGTGTGTGTGTGTGTGTTTTGTGTGTTAACAACAAACACAATGTAAGGTCTTCTATACCGAGACACAGTTTCAAATATGCTGAGCACAACAAAGATACAAACACAGTACACTCAGGGGACGTTCTGTAAATCACCGATCGTCATAACTCCCTGACACACACACCCATGCTGAACGGCCATATCTGTCTTGGAATGACACACAAATCTGCGTTCCCTAACTTACGCAGTAAGAACAACTAAATATTTGTTTTAGACCGGCTTAGCTTTTGCCTGAGGTCAGCTTTATTCGGGAACATTCGTATACTTCCTCTCAAGACTCTTTTGTTTTGTTTTGAGAAATTCCCAGACGCTAAAGCATCTGCATGTACGTGATATGGGAAAGAAAACAATACTGCTTCCTGAGATTTAGCTCAGTTGTCAAAATGATCAACCAATTTGAATTCTTCAAAAGATTTGTGTGACCACGATGCAAATATGTGTCATGTAATCTTGTTTTGTATGCTTAAACACCACAAACCATCACCCTTTTTTTTGACTGTAATAAGATCCAAGTCGTACGGTTTCTATTGTGTGAACAGAAAAACAGGGTTTTCTAGAGTGGACACCCTCTCAGTGACACACACTTTCCTTTGAGGGTGGGAAGTGTTGAACAGGAACTGTTGACACATCTTCCCTCAATATGCTTCCCTCTGTGCAAGCTCAACTTCCTGACATGAAAGAGAAATTCAAATCCAACACAAACTCATGCACAAAAAAGCTCATCGACACACGGACAACATCTTAGAATGGGAGGCTTTCGTTAGTTTGCATGTAGAGGATTGAAGTGTCTGTCAAAACATTCCTCTAAAGAGCAGAGAGTGAAATAACTGTGTTTGACATCTCATACAGAAGCCAGGCAACATCAAGCCTCTTTGAAATGCTGGTTAGCACGACCAAGAGACAAATCTGACTTGGATTGTTTGTATCTAGTCTTCATGCTAAGCTAACTGGCTTGATGTTTAATACAAGAGTGGTATTGGTCTTCTTGTCTAACAAAGTGTAATCCTCTTATAAAGACTTAAAGGTAAAGCCAATAGGGAAACGAGTCGATGCGAAACGAACACTTCGATTAATTATCACAGTAAAAGATTTCTTGATGAATTTATGGTGGCAATTGAGTCTTCTTCATTCGAGCATGTTGTACATTTTGTAAATGATGGTCCCATTTAGAGTCAAACTGACGATAAGGCAAGATATGCTTGAGGATCTGACTCACAGTGCCAACACAATGCCTGAGTTCCCCGTTGGGTGGTACTAAAAGTTGTCTCACACTCAAAAAATAAAATCCTTAATGTCGATATATTCCCATACCTGCTATATACAGGCTACAGTTTGTGAATCGCAACATGAGTGAAAAAATAAATAATGTATACACGTATTTCCCAAAATGTAAAACTATTCCCTTAAATGTTCTCTTTAATTAAATGAACAGATTAAGTGACTGTGTCATAAAGGTTCCTTTATGACCTTCCTCTCTGCAGACATATTTCCTCATTAACATTTAGTGTAACAAATCACATTTGTTCCCAGTTCGATACTTCAATCTAATCCCAGCAGCTGTTAGCCTCTCACTTCTTTTAGATACAACCTCCTTCAGGCATTTCATATATTAATTGAGTTCCTTGCGCTGCAGCGAAGACTTCAGAAGGATTTAGCCACAACAAATAAGCAATGGCTTTGAATACCAATCACTGCAAAACAAAGCCAGGGACTGTGTTAATATTCTCAAAACGCTCTTAACGGCTGTCACACAAATCTGCACCCTCTGTGCCAGCACACGGTTTCTCTCGGGTTGTTGAGAGTTTTCAGGTTCCCCTCCCAGACGTTGATATAATCCTCTTTTAGACTTTGTTCCTGGTGTTCCTCAGGAAGCTGTGGTTATGAATAGATAAGATATAGAGGTTTGTCTTACATGCCTCTGGAGCAGCTCTGCGCAGCACGTATAGGGGGAGCTGTTATTGCTAACTTAAGTTTCAAATAACAGACGGAAATTCAATCTTTGAACACTTTTTTGTTACCCCACAAGACAAATTGTCAGATTCAGGAATGTTAATGCTTCAGTCAAACTTATGGGTCAAGAAAAAAGGAATGCTATTGGTAATTATTCTATTTAATACTGATGAATTCCCATTTCATTCAAGAAATGTGAACATCATGGTGAGTACGGCTCAGAGGATATCTGAATAACATTTCTAAAATAATTCTTGATAACATTTTCCCGATACCTACGGAAAATTAGGAGTATAAAAAAAACAATGGCCATCAGGCAAATTACCCTTTGTTTACTGTGTGTTTCTATTTGGATTAATGAATTGACGAAAACAAATCCAACCTAAATGAATTAAAAGGCGCATGATTATTTACTTTCAAAGTCAGAGGATCACCAAATTCAGACATAATCATCCTCCTTGGATCCTGAATATTCACCCCAAATATCATAGCAATCCACCCCGTAGTTATTGAGATAACTCTGTTCAATCAACAGACTAAGACTGCTGTTCCCAGAGCCATGCCGCTAGGGTGTTAAGAAAGTATATCAGCTTTTACATGCATAGCGCCGCACAGAAAGAGCACAGGAGTCATCGTTTCTGCCTTGGAGGAGCCTACAGGTGCGTGTCTGACGAGCCAGATTGATTGATTTGCATCTTGCAAACACTCTCAGGGAGCAATAACAAGCAGACAACGACCTCCATAATACCCATCCATCATGTTAATCAGCCTGTGAGTCAGCCACCAGAGATCTGCGTCTGTCAGCCTGATACCGGTTAGACTGAGAAGGCTGTGGCTGCGAGTGGCGCGGAGAGAGCAGTGTGTGTGTGTGTGTGTGTGTGTGTGTGTGTGTGTGTGTGTGTGTGTGTGTGTGTGTGTAGCTCTGCCACTCAAACAGCCAGTTACTTCATATTTTCCTCATGCTTCGCCAGCGGACCGATTTTTTAACTACAGGCTTTAATAAAGGAGAAAGGCTGTAGGACATCCATGACTATATTCTAGTTGCACAGCTCTGGGTCTTTGACTCAATTTCATTTAAAAAAAAAAGGGGACCCTTATTTGAGTTTCCCCTTTCCTGTAGTTAATTAGGTTTTTGTGCATGTAAATGGTCGGCCAAGGCTAAAATCCCAAAGTTCCCTCCAGAGCAGTGGTTCCCAACCTTTTTTCCCCAAGAGACCCCCCAAATGACTCCTGTTGGAAGTTGCGCCCCCCCCACACACAC
>NW_011333040.1:3729825-3743039 GCF_000735185.1 Notothenia coriiceps
GGGGGGGGCGCAACAGCGGTAATTAAAGTTTCAAAGTCTCAAAATGCTACAACTACTGTCACAAACTGGATGAATGAAATGAAATATTTGTTAAAGGAGGATGAAAGCGTAATTAAGGAGCACTATTGGAGTGACTTTGATGGTACTTGGACCCCCCCCCCCCCCTGCCTGAAACGCCTCCATTGGACTCCTTTGTTTACTTCCATAAAAAAGTGACATCACTATGTAACACTCACGCATCTATTGGCTGGCGCTCCAACACATTACACGCAATAGGCTAAGGGGTGGGACATCTCTGCGCAGTTGATCAATCACAACAGAGCCGGCCAGCTAACCAATCAGAGCAGACTGGGCTCTGGTTTCAGACAGAGGGGGAAAAGAGGCAGTATGAGAAAAATAAAGACCTTTTTGAACATTAAAGTATTTAGACATGTCACAGTAGAGACACTACATACAAATATAAGCCTGAAAATGAGCATATTATGAACTCTTTAATGTTTCACATACTCGGGGGGAAAATGAAAACGTCACATGCTTTAATTTGCCTAATTACATAAATACCTCACGGACGACTATCCAATGTCCCATAAACTCACGAGTCCTGCAAATGATCAACAGAAGCCTGTCGCACTCAGCTGCTCTGCATGCAAAAATGTCTACAGCAGCCTCTCTTTATGTATCGCTCTTCCTCTCTTTCTCCTGCCTACTTCATTCCCCATGTCGCTGTAATAAAAGAGGGCAGCTCACCTGTGACTTGGGCCTCTTTGATCAGCGTACAGAATAACTGCTAAAGTGACACGCTGCCAGGCACTGTGGTTACAGAGTGACATGACAAACCCCCCCACTCCTTGTGATTGTCATGTGTCGTAGTTGACAGGGATTAACAGCCTCAAGGACAGACGTAATACATGTTTGAAGAAAAACATGCTTCTTTTTAAAACTACCGTGGCACAAGATTTGAGAGTACGGAGCGCACCACTCTCTCAGGCAGGATGGGGGTGTTGGATTTCAAGCAGGAACATTGAACCAGCTGCGAGGCAGGCTGAGGGGCGAACAAAGCACCCTACTGTCCCCTCCCCTTCAATTTGAGGATGGGACAAACTGGCTATACAAAAGACACTAAAGAAAAGTTCTGCTGAGGGTTCCCATTACAATACACTCTTTAGGGGGAAGGCCTGGAAATAGAAAAGTATCGTCCCTCACCACAGCAGGGGTGCAGGCACAGATAGGAGCAAATGGAGTGCCTGAAAATAGAGATAGCAGGGTCTGCTTTTACTCAAGGGTCTTCATCCGCAGTTGGTTGTCTTTGTTTTTGAATCGTGATTGTATTAGATCAGCCCAACGCTGACTGAGAGTTCGGTGCTTTCACAGTCAACAACTTTTATCTCCTCGGCCAGTCTTCCTGTCCCTGACCCCTCCACCCTGGCAGACCTGAAATCAACATCTGCTAAACCACCTCCAACACAAGTTTCACACACACACCATCTCACACAGCACTGCAATGTTTGATGAGATAGGCAGAACCTTGTTACTACATCCAAGCAGAAGTTACAACATGATGTGGTCAGTTTTGCGTTCAACCCTGTTGCAAACAAGCAGACATAAACACCAGTGGTTTGTTACACAGTGAGATCATAGATCCACTGTTGGTAATGAAGAATGAGCCAAAGGGAAACATTCCCCATGTAGATCTTCTGTGTTCTTCAACTTAACATACTGTATGAGTTTTCTACAATACGCTGAAATGGTTATCGCCCCGTGTCAGCCACTTATATACTTCTGTTATTAGAGCAGGTGGGTGGCAGGCAACAATTAAAACAAAGCGGTTAGCAGGGACAAGAGATTAAGCGTTACAACACAAGAATTAGTCATGCCCCTTATTCAGAACCTGCCTTTTGGCTGTGTTGCATCACTGAGGCTGCTGTAAGTGGGAACATTTCTATTTGTGTTCTTGTGTTTTGAGTTCTCCTTGGGGGAAATGGGAAATGCATTGAGTGATTTAAAATGTACTAGACAAATTGTATTGTTTGTTTACTTTTTTTTGTATTCAATTAATACAAATCTTGAGAAGAAATAGAAAGACTTAACAGCCATGCTAGGTACTTTGAGCTAAATGCTAACGTGCTGAAGCTAAGCAGGTATATTTTACGTTTGCCAATTAAGCCCAGTAAGTAAGTATTTTAGGAAAGATTTCTTAAAATATTCCCTAGTTTGATTCAATGGCGTAATTGTCATTTGCTCATTAGCTACCGTGTAGTGGTTAGCGATACAAATCTTAGATCCCAGGCTACAGAAAAATGCACACCAACACTTCTCTGTCTTGGCTCTACGGCATCTGTGTCTTGTACGGTAGGAGGAAGGGAGTTGGTGTGCGGCGGGGGGGGCGAATCTATTTCAGGGCGAGCAGTGCAGCCAGCCACTTCCCCATCCCTCCCCCCAACCCCCCGCAGGGCGCGGCCCTCCGGCTCATTGTCCGACCGGGGTGGTGGACCTTCAGCAGAATGGAGTGGGGACTGGAATGTGGCATTGTGAAGTCTCCGTCCAGAATCCCATGGGACCCGATCGCAAAGCAAGACCACCACACACACACACACGCACGCACACGCACACACAGTTTAGGTTCCACCCCTGACCTGGGCCACAGGGGTCTTGGAGTGGAGGGATGGGACAGTGGTTCTGTTGTTTGGACCAACGTCACTGAGTTTCACTTTCACAGTGATTTGATTTGTAAAGACAAAAAAAAATTATTTGGATTTTGGACTGACAAAACAAGATATTTAAAGACATCACCTGGAGCTTTAAAACTGGGAAAGACATGTTTCACTATTTTCTGACAAGTGATTAATTGATGCAGTTTTAATAAAAAGAAATATATATGGCATTTGTTCTGATGTGGTAGAACAGCTTCCTATCTCTGCTTAAGACCTTATATTATGCTTTTTTCCCACTGTATGACTAACATTTAGATAACAACATTTACAACAGTGAACTTCTGATGCTGACCTGTTTCCAGACATTTTCTTTTGTTGCACATCCTTCCCCTCTCTTTATTTCCCGTCTTTGCTACACTGTCGACTAATAAAAAGGCCAAATACTGCGCCTGAAATACTCACAAAAAGGCTTGTACTTGATCCACTTGTGTTCACACTGTTCTCTAATGACAGCCATTATGTTTTGTATATATTCTCCTCACCTCCTTCATGTTGCAATGACTTGTACGTGACTGTCTTACAAAAACACTGGTAATGCTCAGCGTTATCACTCTGTGATAGTATTGTGTCACGAGTAAGTCCCGCCCACAGTACACACACAAACAACTACAGAGGAGAAGTGTGTGTAAAGTGTGGTGATGTCTGGCGGACGGTGGTTACTAAACACCTAGTGGCCGATTCATAAATTAATGTTATCTATTTATGATGGTTATTGCTATAAAGTTCAATGTCAACCAGTTATTAAATGTATTTGCTTTCATTGGGATGCTAATGATAAACATAATCAATGATATGTTCTGTGAAACTGTATTTGATGAATCCGTATCACGCATTAGGAGTTGGTGATATTAAAGAGGCCCACAAATAGGGCCTCTTTAATATCACCCACTCCTCTAGCCCTTTCTATAGCTCATTCGTGATGGCACCAATCTACTGTGAATGTAAAGTGTATTTCATTTCGTATCATTTAAGTGTGTTGTTATATTGATGTTTTATGAATTTAACCTGGATATGTTAAGTGTCTTCGAATACCTTAAAAAAGCGCACTAAAGATAAAAAAGGTGTTATCATTTTGGTTACACATTTGACACCAATATCTTCATTATCTTAAAAGATCAGCAAAAGGAAACGGTCACTCCCAAACTTCCTCACACACACACACACACACACACACACGTACGTGAAAACACCCAGGAAAAACAAATACAGCACATGCTCAAAGGCGCATTAAGAGCGTACGTCATGCAAGCGCCTGCAGCATTTCAGAATGAATCACTTTGTTATAGTTGAACACACAAACACAAAGGAACACACTCCTTTACCGAAACACAGCCTGTACAATACCTGGCTTTGTGACAATGGCTTCAATGATAAGCACACCAACAAACACAGCTGGAAGTGGCGTTTACTCTCATGATTCAGTGTTGCTGGAACATGCCATTCAACCAGTGTTACATTTCATTTAGTGTATATCCTGTTCTGATTGAAGGCTCTGAGTAAATGATCTGACCTTTCCACTGTACTTTTTACTTTCCTGCTAAGACCTGCAGGCCAGGGGGGGTTGAGGAGAGGATCGAGAAGATGGGCGGGGGGAGGTTTAGTGGGGGGGAAATCTTCCACTAACAACAATGACAGGAAACCAGTGCAAACGTCCTGGGTTCTGTGCACAGGCCAAGACTCCCATAGACAGCAGCCAGAAACACACACACACACACACACACACACACACACACACACACACACACACACACACACACACACACACACACACACACACACACACACACACACACCATCCTGGAGTGATGGAATAGCTGCTCTAGGTGTGGCTATGTCTGCCTCTAATGCATGACACACTCTTAACGAAAGCTGACGTTAATTCTATTCACAGAAAACTGTATCACCATGCTATTCCTGAAGGCATTACATCAGATAAACTCGGACGGTAAAATCGGGAAATTACTGAAAAGTATAGTACAGAAATAGAAAAGTCACATGGGTGTGATGTTGACCTTCCTTGAGGCAAAGATTAAGAGACAAATAAAGAAACTGTAGCTGAAAAGATAAATAATGAATTGATTAGTTGTCAACTGAAATTGATAATTTGTTTGGGTTGTTCTTTATGAACACCTCTCAGAATACAGCTTCTCAAATGTGAACATTTTTCTAGTTTCTTTACTGCATATTTTATGAGTAGTGGACAAAAAAAATAATACATTTGATGATGTCATCATGGGTTATGAGGAGCTGGGATGGACATTTCTCACTATTGTTGGACTTTTATTAGATGGAACAAGGTATACATTTATCTCAAAATGATTTCAAGTTGCAACCCTATGCCTCCTAATCTGCCACTGTGGGTTAAAGTCGGGTTTCACTTCATTGACAGCCAATGAAAGCCAGTTAAAAAGCCCATTCTGTATACAGCGCACTGAAGGCTGTACAAACACTGAATCTTTCCACACAACAGCTTCAGGATGATTTGTTTAGGGGAAAGACATTGTGCAGTTATAGCCCCACACTTTGTTATGTAAAGCCAGTTTAGAAAGCCATGAGTGCCATGTGTGGTGAAAGCAGTGTAAGGCTTCAAGCTCTTTAATAAGCAGGTTTTATACAAGTGTGCAGATTACAGGCTCAGATTAGAGGAGGGCACAAAGTCGCCTTCTTGTCTCATTTGAGGGCTTTAAACAGTGTGTGTCCTTGGTGAATACACACTCTTAAAAGGGTCTTTAATTACTATAATTCATGTCTTCTTTTTTTTTTTTAAATCATTAGTCACCCCTGTTTTTTTGTTGTATAAATGACTGATTCATGGACCTTTATATATTTGTGTTTGAATATTTTTCCTCCAGATCTCATCTTGCCGCAGTAATTTTCCTCTGACACAAGTCTCTTCCTCTCCTGTAATTAGTGTTTAAAGAGTCTTATGTAAGCAGCCAGCAGCCATTGAGGAAGACACCCAAAGAAACTCCTCACTCTCACACTTTCTCTCTTGAATCTCAATTAATCACTGAGGAAAAAGCAAAAAGCAGCGAGAGGAAGGAAACACAGCTCATGAGAAAATACTTTTTGTATGCGTGTAACTGCCAAATTGTAGGTGCCCTTGTAAACAGTGAAACAGGTTTTTCTTAGGGTAATCATCCAATAGTTAAAAAAAAATGTATGCCATAATGTTATTCCATACTGCATGGAACTCCTTGGAATTTTTTTTTTAAAGTGGCGCTATTATGCTTTCTGTGGTCTTCCCTTTCCTGTAGTGTGATATATCGTTTTTTTGTGCATGTAAATGTTCTGCCAAGGCCTCCATTGGACTCCTTTGTTTACTTCTGTCACCTAAGGACATAACCATTACCTCATTCACACCAACGGTGTTTCAGGGCCGGTTCAGAGCTGGAGCTTGAAAAGCACCAGGTTTTCCTGTTCACACAGCAGCGGAGCAGCCTCTTAGCTCCGGATTCCGGTTCATTTCAAGCACCAAGCACCAAAGCATCAAGCACCACTTACATCGAGGCGGGGCCGGGGCAGGGGCAGGCGCGGGATCAACTCCTGAACAACAACAAAAAGCTAGCGTTTTATCCAGTTTGTACACAACGATGGAGAAACTTAACAAGCAGCAGTGGTCCACTGAAGAGACCAACTACCTACTGGGAATCTGGTCTTCCAAAGAGGTACAGAGGAAGCTGGAGCACAATCGGCCATTGTTGTTGTTGTCGATGTGAGCTGTGAGGGGTTTCCGCGCGGTTTGGCTTTATGAAGCAGGCACGCAAACGGTTACGTCATGACGCAGACGATGACGCAATGACGCAGCACCAGTCGGACTCTGGGCGGTGTGAAAAGAGCAGGAGCTAAACCGAAGAACCGGTTCTGAACCTGAAAAGCTCTAGCACGGAGCTTGAACCGGAGTTACGTTGGTGTGAATGAGGTATCAGTAACACTTGCGCTGCTATTGGCTAGCTCTCCAACATATTGTCCGTGATTGGCTGAGGGGTGGGACAAAGCAACGTTAACACCATCGCCAAATCCACAGCCTGAACACAGATGGCAGCTCCAGCGATGTGAAACGGGTTACTCAGTTTTATTTCATACTCTCTCAGTACCTGGGGGTTATAGACTCTGGTTTTAGACAGAGGGTGGAAAGAGGGGCTGCAGCACAGGCAGTGTATAATAATAGGGCTCCTTTCAAGTATTACAGACAGACATCATGCGTCATCACAGCCATAAATGCAAACTTGTTTCCACAAATTTTTTCCGGATGAGCTGGTGGAACTTGATTTGTGATGCGAGCTGAGTGAGAGAGCTTCCGCTGTTACTTCACTGCACCCGACAATGACAGAGTAACATTTTTACTGCCTGGTAAACAAAACAACGACCTTTGGAACGGCTGATGTGGATCGTTTTGTGTGTTTTGTTCCTTGTTGACGACAACCATGGCTCCTTCTTTCTTCCCGGGGGGGCCACGCTCCATCTTTTCGACTTCATCACTGCTTGTTCACGTTTTTTCGCACCTCACTTGCGCTTTCTCACTTTCGACTACCTCCATCCTCACACATACGCTCCACATGTGGTACACACACACACACACGTAACCATGGCAACCTTGAGCTAGGCTCCTCAATTTCCGGAGAAGGCGTCGCTCTTCGAACCCTCTTTTGTGTCGCTTCAAAGACAGAGGGCAGGACAGGCGGAGTGCAGACGTCAGTGTGACTGCTGCTGAACCAGTGTGTCATACATGCTGTACATGTATGTGTGTGTGTGTGTGTGTGTGTCATTGGCAGGGCCACAGGGCTCGGGCACAGGAATGCCGGACAGGATGTTAGGGAGAGAAATCCAGAAAACAGTCTACTCACTTAAAAAAAAAACACCCTGTGGTGGCTTTAACTGTAACATGGAGACACAGCAGATTCTAAAAGTGCTTCCCTAGAGTCCAATTTACACGCTCACACTCCATATGGTGTCTTTTGTCCCTAAGTAACTTCAGTGTTGCGTTGCGTGCCAGTGTGATTTGTACTGCCACAGCTCCATTAAACCATCTGTGGAGAGTATTGAGACTCAACACGGGAACAATCGCTGTGTTTTCCGGTGACAAACAACATAACCCAGCACTGCTCAAGAGCTGTCTGACTTAAATGCCAGAAACATAACTCAAAAGGGCTCTACATGTTTGCTTATGAAAGCTGTTATTAAACTGTTACTGTGAACAAAGTGGCCACCTATGAAAAATGCCAAAGCTTCAGTAATGACAATGGCATTTCAGTTCTCTGTGCTTTCTCTCAAACAGCCGAGTTCATATGAGGCGACGGAGCTCACAAATGTTCTTATAATTGTACCTTCTTCTCCAAGACTGAGGTCTTTCTTATGATTGATAAAATAAAAAATAGAACTATTGATATTATGACCAAGCACACAGACCTTCTTTGTTCTTTGCTTTTCAATTCAGAATGAAACAAATAAGTGATTCAAATGTTTCCCCAAAAAATCTATCTACTTTGATTCAGTTCTTTTTTAAAAAGCAGAAATGGCAACCGTTCCATTTAGACCACGAAAATAACTCCATTCAAGCCATATAACAATAGGGCTGCTCAATTAAATCGTATTTTAAATCGCAATTATGGCTTGCAACGATTACGAAAACAACGTAATCGAAATAAAACGATTTTTATTAGTTTTTTAGTTGAATTATACTTAAAGTTCAGGGTAATCAACTGTTAAAATCATACTGTTCACATTTTTTCTCCAATAAATGGATGTTTTCAAAGTAAATGGATAATCGTTTTTAATAATCGTGATATCAATTATTGACCAAAAATAATCGACATTATGATTTTTGCCATAATCGAGCAGCCCTATATAACAATAGTAAAATAACCAAAGTACAATATCTATATTCATCTCAGATAAAGATATCACTTTAATGTATCCTCATCATCACTTAACCATAAAGATAAAATGTCTCCACCAGTTTGAGCTCCATAACCTATCAACAGTTAAATATATCACCAAAAACATGCATTGAAGAGCAGAACAGTGAACATTTTCGTCACAGCTTTTAAAATTATAACATCCTGTACAAAAGACGAAATTGGGGCTTGTTTTGACAATAATGTCATTATTTTTTTATGTTGCCTTCATCAAACCCTACAGGTGCGGATGGACACAGTCTTTTTTTAAATCTCTGTTTCTGATAGCTGCTGCTCTCCCTCCCACCTCACTCCCACTTCCAGTAATGTTCCGAGCGGGAGAGCTGGACACAGGCAGAAGCAGCCTCGGGGGTAAACATATGGATGCAGCGAGGGGCACAGATGTTCCAGACTAGAGGGACCCTCTTATCCTCGAGTGCTTTTTAATGAACCCTAAGAGTTCACAGCAGCACACACAAAGAAATAAAAGGAAGACACAGCAACAAGTGGGAACTGCCGAGTGAGAAGCAACCCATAATGTTTGACAGACAAAGATCAAAGGTTGAAACTCATATAGACTGAGTCATTTTGTGGACATTGAAAACAAATCCTGTTGTTTGTTGTGGAAGGTTCAGCGATGTTAAATATTTGTTATGTGGGTTTTCTAAAGGAATAGCACAACATCATGTCTTTTCAAAGCCTGTTTGTGCCTGTCATTGATGCTGACTTAATGCTTAACCTTGTGGCTTGATGTAATAACAGAGGAGAGACATTTTCAAGTGATTGCTCTTTGAGGCGGCTGCAGAAAACACGTCACAATCACATTACTCTAAATTACAGACTGACAGAAGGGGGTCATCATGGGTAAGATTTTCTTTACCCCAAAGGAGGCCAGGTTGTTGTTTGTCCTCTCCCCCACAGCGAATGTCCAGCCAGCTGACCCTGCCCACAGCCTGGCAGCATGTGGGAGCAGCTGCCATGTTATCCGTGTTATAGACACAGAGCACCTATTCTCTTTGGAAAACACTCCCTCAGCGATGCATTCAGTGGGTTTAATGTCCAGGGCTGTCCTCAACTAAAGACTTTCTCGAAGCATACGGTTTTGACGACAAATGGAGCATTTCTGTTAAGTATCGTTTCTCCACAGGAGTCATTCAATAGCATAAATCTAAATATTTTGAAGGAGCAGAACATTGGACCCTACCACCCCCTCTATAGTGAAAATGAGGAGTACTTTCAGCCAAAGACTCATCTCTCCTTAACACACCACAAAAGCTCATTTAAAGCCTATGTTCATGTACCAATAAGGCTCCACAATAAAGTCTTGACCCCATCTTAAAATCGTTTAACATCCTGCACCTTTTGTACACATGACTTGCACTGTACTTGCACTTTCAAATATATATTTAACATATTCAGGAGTATTCATACCTGTTACATATCTAAACACTTTTAAATTGTAATGTATACTGTCACTTAGAGATTTGATTTTCTAGTCTAATTATCACTGCTTTCCCTGCTGAAAAAAAACAGCATACTGTAGACCACCTGGTTTTAGCTAAGGTGTTAGGCTGGTTTAGTTGGTTTACCAGGCTGGTCTTGCTGGTTCATGACCAGCCTGGCCAGCTAAACCAGCATAGACCAGCATGGATGTCATGGGGGGGAGGGGCTGTGCGTAGTGATGAAAAGCTGGTTCGAGGGGGCCCCAGTGAATGTTTACCCAGGGTCCCGACAGACTCTAGAATCGCCACTGGGCAACGCTAAACAATTTCACCTAGTCTGAGAGTAAAAGCTTTCTTGAAGGTTCGTTTTGCTTTCTTACAACGTTACGTTAATGTTAACCTTAAGTTAAGGTGACCAGATTTTCAAAATTAAAACCGGGGACATTTTGAGTTTTGCGGTCAATATATCATTAACATATCCACTTGTCTTCACTGTTAAAGAAAAAAGGGGGACAATTCTGGTTCAATGTAATTCGAACATTTGAACTGTTGGATACAAACATAAGGACGATAGCTCATATATGAGACTTCAAAGGTCTTTTATTTTGAAACTGTACATCAGATTGTCCAGATTCTCTCTGAGTGATTAGATGGGGTGTCCTGCTATCACCCTGGAGTGAAATAAGGCTTTGATACTGGATAGTTTTTGTTTTATTCTTATCTAAAAACAGAGGGATGATAGCCCATATATGAGACTTCAGAGGTCTTTTATTTTGAAACTCTACTTCAGATTGTCCTGATTCTCTCTGAGTGACTAGATGGGGTGTCCTACGAGTTTCAAAATAAAAGACCTCTGAAGTCTCATATATGGGCTATCATCCCNCAGAACTGACTGAAGACATGTGGAACAGAGTCAGAGGGTCCAGAACTGACTGAAGACATGTGGAACAGAGTCATGGGGTCCAGAACTGACTGAAGACATAAGTAACAGAGTCAGAGGGTCCAGGACTGACTGAAGACATGTGGAACAGAGTCATAGGGTCCAGGACTGACTGAAGACGTGTGGAACAGAGTCATAGGGTCCAGGACTGACTGAAGACATGTGGAACAGAGTCATAGGGTCCAGGACTGACTGAAGACGTGTGGAACAGAGTCATAGGGTCCAGGACTGACTGAAGACATGTGGAACAGAGTCATAGGGTCCAGAACTGACTGAAGACATGTGGAACAGAGTCATAGGGTCCAGGACTGACTGAAGACATGTGGAACAGAGTCATAGGGTCCAGGACTGACTGAAGACATGTGGAACAGAGTCATAGGGTCCAGAACTGACTGAAGACATGTGGAACAGAGTCATAGGGTCCAGAACTGACTGAAGACATGTGGAACAGAGTCATAGGGTCCAGAACTGACTGAAGACATGTGGAACAGAGTGACAGGCATGGTTCCATGTACAGGAAACTGGAACTTTGAACAGGTGTTTTCATATTTTCTGCCTGAAGAGTCACAAGTTCTTGATCCGGTGTTTGATGTGGGCTGGCATGATCCTTTCTGCAGTGATGAATAAAGAAAATAAAGAAAACATTATTAATAATAGTAATGATGGTAACAACAATAATATTAGTGTAACTATTTATATAGCACTTACACAATTACAAAGTGATTCTCACAACAAAAATAGAGAACAAAACAATAAAAAACAAATTATTATAGGAATGTTAAGAGACAAAGAAATGATAAACATTCTAAGAGGCCGACTACAAAAGCTAGACTCTATGGCTCTTGATGACATCAATGAGCAGTCCCAATACATGCTGTTGTATAAAAAGAAATAAAATAGGTCCAGATTTCTTCTATTTTGTGTCGGATGATTTGTTTTATTGATTGCTGATGGATGTTAAGATGTGTTTTACAATTATAACAACAAATATTATTGTAATTGGAATCAAAAAGATTGCAAATCATAGTTTTAATAAAATCACTAGCAATATAGGGTTTATTCAACAGCAGTAAAGCATTAAGTTGCTAAATTAACGTACACTGAACTGTAAAACAACTTGCCACTATTTAGGAAAGGCTCTGATCAGAAGGGTTGACTAAAAGAGGTGGAGGACGTCTATGTCATGTAGGACCATTGGTAGGTGTTACACCTGAAAGAAAGATAAGGAAATAAGACACGAGGACAAACATCCTCTAAAGTAAAAGAACAAATCATGTCAACCTTTAACCTGAGCCTGTTTTTTTCAGTCTTTACAATGCACTGTTGGAAATTACATTCCAAAGGTTAAATTCAAGCTCAATACCATAAATAGTATCAAAGTGCTTTACCTTATAGAACACGTTCCACACGGAGCAGCAACCATCCGGCTGGGCCTTTTGCTGCATATCATCTCCTCCCTCTCCACTGTTTCCAGTAGATCTCTACTGTCCAATAAAACTGAAATTCCCCAAAAAATCATATTTAAAAAAAAAAGTTAAAAACAATAACTTGCTTTTGGCATTGAAATTGATTAGAATCTCACCTTTTTCCTGGATGTCAGGAAAGCCAGGAAGTTGTTCCCTTCAAGTCCGCAACCAGTCATAGGAGTTCAAATGCAAAGCCTGAACGATGACAAGAGCGAGAGACTTACATTTTACAATTATATTTGTAATGAATACCAGAGCAGTGTGTACATAGGCCCTGTACGACATGCAGAGAACAGATCAAATCCCCTGACAGACTCACACACTTTGGTGATGTCCTCATCTGATAATGTTTCATTTTTTAGCAGCAAAGTAACATTACTCAAAGTATGTCGGACCCAACTCATTTACAGTATGTTTTGCATCTCCTCAACAATGGTCTGTATCATTGAGTAGAAAAAAACTGTCCCTACAATTTCAAGTAGATTAACACACATTGTAAGAAAGGTTTACAATGAAGCACAAAACCCCTCTTTGTATTAAGCAAGCTGCCACATAAAGTACAGCTTAACATGCCAACCTTTGGTAGAGTGAGCTACAGTTAGCTAACTTCCTGTTAAACACAAAACCTCTAACGTGCATTGACGATTTTAAACAAAACTTAACTCTCTCAATTTGTGAGATAACGTTAAGTTAAGTTACCCTTAAATAACTACATCACGTTTTTCAGGGGAAAAACAAACTCCAGAAAACGTTAGCTG
>NW_011333040.1:3747463-3830857 GCF_000735185.1 Notothenia coriiceps
ATATAATGCAGAAGAAGGTGAAGGCTCAATGCAAATATTAGGGATGAGCTCAAGTGCATTCTTTTTGGCCATGTTGCAGGGAAATCAAATTATCCATGTGCCACCCCATATGTTTATTCATCCCTTCCTTGCACAAACACTAGCTGTCAAAGGCACTTAATTCCAATTACACTGCGGCGTGTGCTTACTCTAAGAACTGCCAACACTTCTTCTCAGTAAGAGACAAGTTCAAACTGTATATTACAGTACAACACTGTCCAGGTGCTTGATCTCTATGGAGAAGCACTCATTTCACTGTCCTTTCCTGTGTGTGTGTGTGTGTGTGTGTGTGTGTGTGTGTGTGTGTGTGTGTGTGTGTGTGTGTGTGTGTGTGTGTGTGTGATTGTGAGAGCAGTTAAAAAACTAAGTTGGGTTGTATTTTTATAGGAAAACGTTTCCCCCATTATGCAGAAGCACAAAGCTTCTGTCGTCTTCTGTCTACATCTCATGTTTTTAAGAGCAACACTGCCATGACCCAGTCTAAACATAGAAAATGTCAACAGTTGCTAACGGAAAGTTTTGGAAAACAAAGTATTCTCTGTCCGTTAAACAAAGCACCAGGATATGCCGTGCGAGAGATGATCAAAAGATGACCAGTGCATACCATCATTCTCTCAAGACATCATCAGGCCCCCCCCCGCCGCCTATTCCACACAATCCAGATAATGGCAGATCCCAGATCACTAGCTTTGCATCTATAAAAGTAGGCTAGGCTTTTGCTCTTTATTTCAAAAACAAAATAACTAACAAACACATTGACAGGCGTTCCTGTGTGACAAGGGGAAAGGCAAATAAAAAAGAGTAGTATGCACAAGCTATTTCTCTCCTCTTCTTACACTTCTTCTCAGGTCCCTTAGAGGTCATTCCTCCTGCCTAACGAAACAAAGTTATCGAACACAGATGCTGCTGCAGAGGCAGAGATCCTCGTCATTTGTTTCGTCAGTCCCTGCTCCTGTTGGTGTGGATGACATCAGTATAAGGCTATCTGATGCAGCCCCAATGCTGACCATGACAGTAGATTGATAGTAAGACAGTGTGTTGTGGTTTCCTTGATACCATCCAGCTGTGCTGAAGGTCAGGGTATGTTTGGCTCTACTACAGAGAGAGGAAAAGACAGAGAGGAAGACAGGGAGACAATATGTCTTCTTGTATCTTTTTCTCTGTCCAAGTTTTGGACATGTCTGTTCTGTGTAAAGGTCCCATGTCATGGCCATTTCTACTGATCATAATTCCATTGTTGAGGTCTACTAGAATAGATTTAAATTGTGCAATTTTCCAAAATCACATTGGTTTCTCATACAGCATCTCTGTATAGTATGTGTATTCACTGAATTTCCCTCTGTCCTAAACGGCTTGTAGGAGCTCCTGCCGGTCATTTGTTGTTCATTTGGGTAAGGGCACGTCACGATACCCAGGAAGAAAACATTGGACAATGAGAAATCTCCAACGAGGTGTTTTGGGGAGGTATTTTCTGTGTTAGAGTTTTACTCGCTACAGGGTGTACTTTGAGGGTTTTTTACTCTGCACACCGTTTACATGCATAACAACCTTCATAACACACAAGGGGATGGGTAATAATCGGAAAAGCATGACATGGGCCCTTTAACTCATTATGTGTCATGGGATGGTCTCAAGACATGCCTTTGGGGCTGCCTTTTAAGGGTGTGCAAGGGGAAAGAATCCAATAAAGGTTCAAAAGTCACACGTCTTGTTTTAAATATCAAACAGCACATTCGTCATGGGATTCATGACAATGTTGCCAAACATCTGGAGGCAGGGAACATCATTTGCCTAAGCAACAAACCAATCTTGATTCCAAAAACCTGTTTCCTGTCACTTTAAAGTTAAAAACAGATATAAAGGTAATTGATGAAGATGTGTTTCAAGCATTTCTTTAAAAGGATCGGACTTTTACAATCAATCAACCAGCCTAGTAAATGTTACTGAAGCTCCAAACACCAGCAGAGTCCAAGAATGGCCGCTTAGCCCTAAGAACACAAGCAATTTCCTGCTCATTGTTTTGGGAACAGAGTATCCAATAAAAAAGATAAGTAAGCTTTTGGCCTTGCTTGCTTATATGTGTTTGTGTGTGCCTGTGTGTGTGTGTGTGTGTGTGTGTGTGTGTGTGTGTGTGTGTGTGTGTGTGTGTGTGTGTGGTGTGTGTGTGTGTGTGTGTGTGTGTGTGTGTGTGTGTGTGTGCACATTGCTTTAGTTTAGAGGACCTTTGCTTACCCTTGCCAGAAAAAGGGAGGAAAACAAACACTGACTTTATTACAGTAATGAATATGCTTTGGGAAGCAAATGATAAACATTTCCCATTAACTCCCACTTGTAAAATGTCAAGAATGACTCAGGGAAACCTGTGACATTTGACTTTGTTGGGACCAAACGCTGCAGTCTTCCAATGTTGCTCCCTGACCTTTTACCTCTGGAAACTCATAAATGCCCAATCACTCTGTATAACTCAGCTGCTTGAGCCATCTGAATATAACAAAGACTTGTTAACAGTTGAGACAATAGCTTAAGTGCATCCACACACAGCTCCAGAGATCGTTTTTCCGAAGACTGATACTAATAAATCAGTAGCAACGCAGGTGCTGTTTGTCCCCGTAGACTCTAGAGTACACATGAAGTACATCGAGCCAAGCTCATTACTCTTTGCTCCCATTCATTCGCTCTGGCAAGCAACAACACTGATTCAGAAAACCGACCTAGGGCAACCTACCAAAAAGGATATACGAATAATATAAGAAGAAAAATAATGTGTGCTCCATAAGAATTTCCTCTGATGCTGTGGTTTTATAATAACTGCCAAATCAGCACAGCCATGCATTATGCAGCTAATTCTGACTTGTTCATATTTCTGCACAGGAAACGCTTCATCACAGAACTAGAAGGGAGGAGGAGTGTGTGTACTCCTCTGTCATATACTGTAGGTCAGAGTCTGTCTCAGCTTGTGAGTCTCTATCTCTGCACTCAGGTGATGCTCAGGTGAAACAATGATCTCTGTGTTGTGCTCTCATCTTGTGGACTCGTCCACGTGGAGGTGGAGTTCATCGCTGGCTGCCAGTCCGACAGTAGGATTTGCATATAGTCGAGGTCAGGTACAACACAAGACTCCCTGTGTTCTACGCTGCAATAAAAGAGCCCTGAGACCATCAGGCTGACAGACGGGTAAAAACGGCGGGCTGAGTCCCCTGTTCTGAAGAACAAAGGTCAGGTGAAAACCGGTGAAAACACACTGTTTCTCCTTATGTCATACCCACAATTTATAAGATTTCATCTTTAGTTTGCTTCAAAATAAGTTACAATTTTCACATTACACATTTGACACATAAACAGGTTTACATGTTTGTTAACTGGCTAAAACATGAAATCCTCCTTGGTCTAATTTGTGTGTACTGATATGATGTACGTTTTTGAACCCACTCTTCTTGTGTTTAGAAGTACACATCATAACAAGACAGAGCTACAATCTTGGACTGTGACAGGTTGTCTGCCGCATGCTATAGCAAGGTGCTTTGAAATAGTTCAACTCTGAGACAGGCTAACACTTGTCACACGCACGCACGCACGCACGCACGCACACACACACACACACACACTGACTGACTGATACATGCTTTCATCTTCTAATCATCATCATCTCATCGTCTAACTCAACTGTCCATCTCTGGTTAGCTCTGTTTACCATTTAGGTGTTTGCACCGGATTCAAATTGTGACTGCTGAATCAAAATGCTCCTAACTTGAAAAAACTAAACAATGACTGTCATTTCTTGTTACCTCTAAATGTATGTGTGACTGCAGCACAGTTTGGAGCAGGCCTATTTATAGCCGACTACCTGCAGTCTGAAAGTCACACCAGGAGATTTTGGGAGGGGAGTCCTTGAGCTACTCAGTCAATGCAAAGCATTGCTGTGACAAGTTTGCAGATGAGGTTGGTCACCGTGAAGTCGCACTGCATCGTCGCCTCCCATAAAGCACAAGACTACATCCTCAAAGACACAGGATGTTAGTACTCTCAGTGCATGTACACATGTAGACAGCTAAGTGCATGCCATGCATCCCCATGCATGTGAAAATATACATAAACACTCACGCATGTACCATGTTCACACGATTGCACAGGCCTTTTAATTTCAGAATATAAAACCTTGGTAAAGACTTTATTATTATTTATGTATCAAATGTTTTCATCACAATAACTGATGTGTTTCTCTTTATGTGCTATGATGTGAGTTTTTGTTCCAATAGTAAGCCCACAACAAGAACATCTGCTTTCCTAGTTACAGTTATAGCTAGTGACAGGGAAGAAAAATTGTAACAAAATAAAACTTACTTTATATATTTTTGAGAAAGTTCCAGAAAGAGGTTATAAATCCACTCCTGGGCTCCGTACAGTATCTTCTGTTCCTCAATTTCCTCTGTGAAAGTCCCAGTCAAAGAAACCAAAACAAATAGAAGTATCTTGTGTGCATCTCTGACACAGCCAGTCCCCCTCCGCTGCTCACTGATGCTCTCTGGAATAAGGAGGAAACTCTGCTCACAGCTCTCGACTCACAGCCAATCATGTCACAGTGGTTCCTGCCTCTTGGCCAATGACGAGCCTCTCAGGCTCCGGCCTACACACCACCCCCTCCTGCTGAAAGTTCCCATGCTTGTGGACAGACTCGAAAGGAGTGGAAAGGGAGTACAAGGGAAAGAAGTGGAAAGAACTGATGTAGTATTTAGTATGGAAGAAGTAGAAGAGAGCGTTTGTCAATCATTTCCATTCGGGAAAGAGTAATGTCAGACACAGTAAGATGACCAAACTCTGGAAGCTGTTATGTAAACTGCTAGTGGTTGCCAAAAAAAATTAAACCAGTTTATACATCTACGAATACCTTACCCACTATTTATTATATTGGGAGCTTTTTTCCAGTTAGAATACAAACAAGCATATTTTCCAAATTGATGAACTTTTCCTTTAATGTCGGCTCCCATTATACACAAGATAATTGTGGATTCCTTTTGGAGAAGCGAAAAGAGATACATGACAGGTCAATGACTCTTTAAATAAATCCTTGGCTGACTTAATAATAAATAGATAAATTATATTGCCATATTGAAAAAAAAAGATTGAATCATTTTTGACATTTAAAGTACACTCAAATGCACTTGTAATTCCCAGAGGTGATGTGACTCTCGTGCTTCAGTGACGACGGGGAATACAGCCCTGAAAAAAACATGAATTGCAAATGTTCTTTGTATGTAACTAAACATTGACAAAACTGATACGGCTTGTGTTGCAAAGCCAATGAACGTCTGCTCTGTCTTATTTATTTATTCTCCAAAGCTATCAGTGACACACACAATGACGCACACATTCAGACACACTCAGACGCCTTTATTTTCTCCCTGGAGGGACTGGAGCCATGGTGTTTGGTCCAGAGAGATTCTCTCCTCATTCAAGATGTGAATATAAACAGGCAGGACTTTGAGCTGCTGCATGGTTATCTACAACATTTGGATTAACATCTGAGATTGTGCAGGAACGTTTGTGTGCATATTTTGTTTGGACAAAGGTAATGTGTGTAAGTGTTCTCTAAAGAGTGAAGTGGCCAAAGCTGAGCGGTACAGAGATAGAGGTTTCCCTGACCTTTGTGTTAAGCTTTGGTAACTTGCTACCAGTTGCATGAAAGGATCTTTATGAGAGAGGTAACTATCTGCCAGAATGCACTTAAGTGTTTTTTCCCCAAAATATTGAATTTAACTCTTAAACTCATGGTCAACTTTTCCACTTAACCTTTTAACTTGCAGTTACTTGCTCTGGGAGAAAGCTATCAAATGGACCGGTGTTTTTGTAACAGTGGTATAATAACTTCAGGAGCTTGAAGCAGCTGGTCTTTAAATGACTCTATCAATATCATAGTGTTATCATCAGGTTGGATAAAGCTGGGGTTTCAATTTAGGCCAGAAAGCCTCATGTGTTGCTAACTTGTGGCATATGCACTGAAAGACAGGAAGAACTGATGCAGTAACATTACTGCATCATTCCATAATGGCAAGTGTATGATCTAGCAGTTTTGATGCTTGACCTAAAGGAGTTAAAGCTTGGACTTTAAATAAAAGCATATTTTTAAGCATTCAATTGTTGGAGCATCCCATACAATTAAATTACACTGTAGGTCAAAGTAGTTTAAATTCACTCAGTACTCAGGGACAGGTAATAGGTTGAATATTATAGAAGCTCTGGGCCATTTACAACTGGAATGCTAACAAAGAGTACATGGAAAATACAGTAAATATCAAATCAAAATTAAATTGTGTACCTTATGATAGGCTTCTCTGGACAACTGTTGCTAAATCTGCCTCCTCTCTGATTTCAAATATCTTGAAATGTAGTTAATGGCTCTCATCCAACATCCCCAACATCATGTTACTCACAGCGTCACAAATGTTACTTTGCTGTTGTTGCTTTCTAGAATTTCTGAGAGCACATTTTGAGTTAATGCTCCCATTGCGCCCTGAGTGTAGAGCCTGGTCCATAAAAATACACACTGAGGGTAATTCACCTCTTCCCTCATCCAAATATTGACTAGGAGCATAAACAGCTGTAACTGCCCACCATATTTCACACTGTGATGACAGTTGAATCCGACTACATCTCAGCATCTCTGATCTACCTCCTGTGCAAGACAGAACTGCATATTTTTAAACAAGATTATTTATTGCTGAACTTATTTTGAGTCACAGGTTGTCCTTTTTCCTTCAAGGCTGTGTGTCGGTTTACAGTAATACAAAAAGATTGGTCAGCAATTAAAGTAATTGTTTCGGGAAATACGTTTTTTTACTTTCATTGTTATATTACAAACTCAATATCACTCTCAAAGGGGTCCTTTACATTTTACCTGGAAGCAGGAAACAATGACTGTGACTAAACAGAGACTAAACTTAGCTTACCATAAAGGCAACTAACAGGGGGGGAGCTAGCCTGTGTCTGTCCAAATGCAACACAAACAAATATACTAAGCACATTATAACTCGATTCAGGGACCCTGGAATGGGCAGTCTTTTTTACAGAACCAGGCTGGCCATTTTTCCTTCCTTTCAGTCTAAATGCTAAGCTAAGCTAACCGTTTTCTGCTTCCAGCCTTATATTCATCTCCTCATTTAACTAGCAGCAAGAAAGTAAAATTGCATTTTTCCTAAATTGTCAAATCATTCCTTGAAGGTTTAACTTTGTATATTTAAATAGTAAACCGAGTTTTATGACGAGAATACAGAAAAGCAAGAAACAAGACAGGCAGACAGAAATCCGGGCAGTGGCAGGCCCTGAGGGAGCAGCCAGGCAAACATGCATGCAGCCTGGGATTCAGCAAAGCACGCTGAGTGCTACTGTACGGAGCTGTCTGGCCCCAAGGCTCGTCAAAACTCAAAGGAGTGGAAGGGTTATGCAAATGCTATGCAAAGGGAGTACCCTTTGTTCCTATGCTGTACTGAAAATATTTAGCAATTGGACAAACCGCAAGAAAATGAATACAAATTTACAACTGTTATTTGTCGGAGCAAAGGGGAATTGTTTAGTCTTTGATCTATGAATCCTGAAGGATTTGAAAATTCCTTTAACACATGGGGAATCTGAAAGTAGGCTAAATAAATAACCTTTCCGTGCTGCCTGTCCCTAAGCAGAGATGACAGTTTACACACACAGAAAACACACACACTCCAACACAAGCACACACACAGCAGAGACTCTGTCCACTGAGGCCTTATGGAAGACAAGACTGTGATCAATAAGTCTACTTTGGGATGAATGATATACTGCAGCACCGCAGGTACCTGGAAAACATCCTGAATGTTTTCCGCTGCTTTGCACCAATAGCAGCTGCAGAAGATGTTGACAGTAACCATCACAGAGACGGGAAGGAGATGTTTTTCGTCCTGTGAGGTGTGGAGACTGCAAAAACGCCCGAAGGGACGAACGCAGTGGAAAACATGCTTCTGGAGATGGAAGGTTCAGGTTCACTTAGAGGCCTGTGGAGTTGAATGCAAAAACAATTGAGCTGTTGGAATTTGACGATTTGCACGAATCATAAAGGACAGTTTTCATTATTCTCTGATATATCAAAAAGAAATGTTCAGCCCTAAACATAATCAAAGTGTGTTAACTGACAATACAGTCTGGATCTGTTCCACCTCAAGACCAGTCTGACATCAAACTATCAGATTACACAGTGCTATCTGTCTTTAAAGAGACAACACAACATGATAGATTATCTTTTTGTGGTGACTGACAATAAACACAGAGACATAATGATAAGTTACAGACTCTAAGAAACCTGTCTGGCTGCAGAGCAAGAGTTCTTCCAGCTATAGCAGTATTTAAAAAAGAAAACCAAGCTTCCCTTTAAATAAGCTTTGAAAACTCTAATCACACATAGACATCTTCAATTTGATGGCAAAGCAAATGAAAGCGGATTATGTTGAGAACGGAGCGTGGTGTCTGTGATTTAAAATTGTAATAAGCCAAATTATATATTTTTTTTTATGCTGAAAGGATCTTAAGAGGAGAAAAGAGACTGAGAAAAAGACTAAGGGAGAAAAGGTTAACCGAACACCCGCAATTATCTAAAATACCAATAATTATTCTCCAAGAACCATCTGTTCCTTGCTGACACGCTCACACACTCACTGTCTTGACCTTGTTAATTTAAAAGCCCTATGGCAACACTTTGTTCACAAAATGTAAAATTCACTTTGCACAATCCCCATTTAAGAGGTTCCATAATAGCATCAGTTGAGCCAGTGCGTGTATATCCATACACTTGTGTCACAGAGGTTTATACAATCTTAACAGTTAAACTGAGTACGTTTTGCGTCATATCTTTTGTTTATCCTGTTCATCTTTCCCCATGCAGCACCCTATTTTCTCTCCCATTGTTGTCTTTTACTGGAAAGTGTCTAAGGTGCTGTCACCCCTCTACAAGTGAGAAAATCAGGAGACATATGGATGATGTACTTTTTACAAACTGTTCTAAGGAGTCATGACAAGTGCAGTCATGAAAAGAAACAGATGCTAAAATGATATTGTCGCTGCCTGGAAGCATCGTGATCTGGTGAGTTACAATATCCACAAAGAAAGGCAATTACCATTAGCTTTTTTCCTATCTCTCTCTCTCCTCATTTGAACTGTGACTGTTCCATTTCAAAAGCCTCATAAGTCTTTCTGATAGTAACCACATTTAGTTTCACATTTATGTCAATTATAGCAGATGTTGGAAACCTCTGCATAAGAGTACCAATACATATACAGTGGGAAAAAAAGTATTTAGTCAGCCACCAATTGTGCAAGTTCTCCCACTTAAAAAGATGAGAGGCCTGTAATTTTCATCCTAGCTATACCTCAACTATGTGTGTNCGGACACTAGTTCTACCAACGCTCATTAGAGGTAAGAGTGGTAGGAGAGGAGTGGAGTTATCTTTGTATTTAGGCTGCAAGTCGACAAAGGTGATCAAGTGCTGATGCTAATAATGATCCGATTCATTTGATATGGATTGTCTACCAATACCGAATCCTGATCCGATTCTTCTATTTCCCAGATAATACAGCTGCACCGTGTACACTAGCTCTATTTGTTTTTGCCACTGTAATTCACCATAAGCAATTGTTGACTGTCTATGCCAACCAACTGTCATTTGTAATGTATTTTACCATACTTTAACGGTCAAGTTCTGGCAACCACAGCAGCCCAAATGTTAACGTAAATCAAATGTCAAGTTTTCTTTTTACAGTGTACTTATATCTGTACATTTCTTTTCAGTTTGCTTCAAGAAGTGGCTTCAACAGACAGAAATGCAGACCAGATTGGAAAAGGCTGGACGCTACACAACGGGAAACATTATGGACATGAACAAGGAAAAACAAAAAACACTTTTTCTTATCATACATAGTGTTAATGTTTTTGTTACCATTTAAATATTGAATTGTATTTATTACTTGTATTTTAAATCAAATGCACCTGTTTTAGATCATATATTTATTTTTGATCTAAAACAGGTTGATTTGCAGGTTGGTTGTTATTTGTATAATTATTGTATTGTTACTGTGTATTTTATTATATTAACTAGCTATTTATTAAATTAAAAAGACTGTTATGAACACTATACAATGTCTTTATTTTTGGTAGATACCAGAATACATGACAATGAATCTTTATAATGTATTTATGTTCTCTGGTTTAAATAATCATACCAGTATTTAAACAATGTATGCTGGTCACCTGGAATCCTGGTAAGCTTCCAGCATGGTATATTTAATACTATTATTAAACATAATAGATGGATGCTGCTGGTGACCAGCCCAGCATAGACCAGCATACTATGCCAGGATGGCTGGTTTAGCTGGTTTAGCTGGTGCACCAGCTAAACCAGCTAAACCAGCCATCCAGTATCCCTCTAAACCAGTCAACCATTCCAGCCTAATATCGTCAGGCTGGTCAAGCTGGTTTTTTCAGAAGGGTTAACTCTTATCTGTCCTATCCTGTGTTTCACTTTATTATTGCTTAATAATTCAGCTTAAAGGTGTATCTTATCTTACTTATATTGACTTGTTTTATGGTATCTTATTTCTTTTGTTCACCAGAGATGTGCACATAAGTGTTATGGAAGTATGTCATTCAGTAAAAAAAAGTTAGTCGACTGATAGCAAAACTACCAATTAGTCGACTATTCAGAGGTCAGCTCTATTAATGTCACTTTTGGAATTAAATGCTATTGTATGTTGTAATGAGTGAGCATAAACTTTTTTTTCAAACTTTGACTCACCTTCTCAGAGTTGATGCTCAGCTTTTTCTCGACGTGCATGTGGATTTCCCCGTTTCTCTCCGGGACTGGCGTGGACTCCCTGGGTGTCCCCTCTCGGTCCTCTTCCTCGTCTTCTTCACCCTCCTTTGCATGCCTCTCATCCCCGTTTACTGTCCCGTCCACCTCCACTGCCTCAACCACCACCACCACCTCCTCTTCCTCCTCCTCTTCTTCTTCCTCCTCGTCGAAGGGTAAGGGCACCCCGTCAGTGACATACTCCTTCAGGCACTTCATGTTGTGTTTCTTCAGCAGCTGCTCCGTGTCCGGGTCCACCACCACCAGCTCCAGCCGACCCGCGGTGACTCGAATCCGGGACACGACCTGCTGGTGGCTCTCGTGCTCCACGTCGTCCCCGTTCACGAACACGAGCCTATCTCCCGCGCGGAGCCCCGAGGTCTCAGCCGGGCTGTCAGGCTCCACTAACCGGATAAACTGCCCCGTCTTACCTTTCTCTCCGTGGAGGTGGAAACCGTACCCGGTGTCCGCCTTGTCCAGCGTGCACAACCGGGGGCGTAAAGACTGGCTTTTGCTCGGCATGGTGGTGGTAAGGCTTCTCTTGCCTTCACTGTGTTTTTAAAGTGGAGTTAAAGCTCAGGATACTGCTTAGGAAGGGTGTGCGTAGAGATGCACCCAACCCCCGCCCTCTTGGGGAGATTACTCCGTGGGAAACGGTGCTGGTGTTTGTTCCAGCTTCACACACGAGTTTAAGTCTGGATGTGTGTGTCCTCTCACTTGTGTAAATCTGCACTGTGACTCGGTGCTCTCACGCGAATTGGAGGTCCTGACCTGAGGACTGAGCTGAGACTGGTTAAACTCACACAGCTCCCCTCTCTGTGAGCGACTAAAGTAGAAAAGCCACTCAGGAAGAGGGAGGTGCTTTCACGGAACTGCCCAGCTGGCTGCCTCATGCAAAGTAGTGACTCTAGGAGTAGTAAACACAAAACCAGGCTGTCCAGGAACATGCTGAAAGATACAGTAATGATGTTCAGAGGGGATAGAGCTTGGATTAAAGCAAAACAAAATAAAAAAAACGTATTCATTCATTCCCACTATTTGTTTCATACGTTTAATATTCAGTATTTTTCTTTTGGTTCTTAGAAATTGCATTTGTAGTTCCCCCCTCACCTTTTGCCTTCTTTCCCCTTTATGAAAAACACGTGTTGCACATTTTGTCATACTGTAGATTACATATTTTTATTCAATGTTGTCCCTAATAATAAACCATTATTCATCTCTAAATGTCAGTTTAGCTATATCATTTGTCCGGAGAGGAATACATTACAGTGTGTTTGACTTTGATGTTCCACAGTAATTTTATTGTGACATTATCAAACTTTAAAACATTATATTCTTGTATAATTTCAACTAAGAATAAGTTCTCCCTGTGGTGTATAGTCTGTCATAAAAGAATAATTGATTTCAGGAATGTTAACCGTGTAAAGTCAAATTGTGTTTATTCATTTATTCCCATTCTTTTAATCTTTCTTTCTCTTATATCATTTTTATAATTGAATTGTAGTTTCCCTCATCACTTTGCCCTCTTTCCTCACTGTGACCGGCACGTGCTGCATATTTTGTCACATTGTTCAAATATAATCTTATTTCTGGCATCTTCAACATTTTCCAAGCCAAATAACACTTTCACACTTTCTGTGTATCTCCTAGTGTTTTCATTTAGCTGTGTCAATTATCTGAAGCATTAGTTTATTATCTGCCATTCCTTCTGGTAAAAGCACTAAATTGCAGCAATAATAGGAGAAATTCCTACCTAGGAGTAATAAAGCTTAAATCTATCTCACAATCTTGGTTTAACAGCATCATTGAGCCAGACTGGCATCAATTACAGTGGTCTGTCTTTGATATTCAACAGTGATTATTTAGTTGTCACCTTATCACATTTAAAACATTTGATAATGTCCCCCTGTGGAGTTTAGTCTCCAATTAAATATGTAGAGTCACTGTTAATATAGATATGCCTGAAATAACATGTACACTCTGATATGCCAGATTAGATTAAATTGCAATGATCAACATTCACACTTTAGTCATTCTGGTAACCCTTACGAGAGATTAATTCAACAATAATGATCAGCATCCTTTCAAACTCCAGTGTTTTGAAGCAACCCAGAACCCTCTTTACATTTAGATATCAGAGTGGTTCACCTTTAAACATAGAGCAGTCAAAAAACAGCTCAAATAAAACCTGGGAGGATTCGACTGTTCATCTTGCTTCTGGTCCTGATAAGAGGACAGAGACAGGACACTCTACCTGGGAATATACATCTCCCTCACCGTAAGCACTAATGAATACAGCAGGTTGCTATTAGTTTAGTTGATGGGAAGTGATTTAGGTAATTATGTTTTCTTCACGGATAGAAAGTCTCCTTAATGTGTGTGACTCATGGATGCGAGTGGGTGAGCTGCATTCAGGTGTGCGTGCAGCCCAGTGCAGGGAATTGAAAATGTCCTCCAAGTATATCATAATAACTTTACCTAACACATTAAAACAACCACAGCACTTACAAAACATCACTATACAGATTTTCAGCATCCTTTCAAAAACAGTAGATCTCTATATTGGAATAAAATAGACAGCACAACCCTGAATCTACAGGTTGTCTAATTGATAAAACAATCTCTAGAGCAACATGTTAGAATATACACAGGGTAGCTGCTGCCACACGGTGGCTCATTAACCTCAACACACCCTGTCACTCCCAACCCTCCAAAACCCCAACATACACACACAAAACACACAGATGAGACTGACTTCAATAAAAAACACCAAATACATTACAAAATATACTTTTTTTTATATATCTAATATGATAACAAAGCACTTTTTCATGGCACTTTGTGATCACTGTGACGCCTCAGAAGAGGGACGAATGTGACAGCCAGCTAAATTCCACAAGCAAACATTCATAATGAACATTGTACAAAGAAACAAGTTACAAAATGTGGAGCGTGAACAAATACAGCTTGGGTACAGTCGACACAACAACATCCATCCTTAGAGGAGACACATCAATGTTCTGGGAGTTCTGCGAGCACGTCCGTGTTTTGCGGATGGTTAAAATGTAAATAGCATGCAAAGGTATCTCTAACCAAAAGATGAGAAAGTAATGATAATGATCTCTTTGTATGAAGCCTGGTGTGACAGTGGGTTGCTCAACCAGCACATTTACATGAACAGTACTTTAAATTAAGTGTCACTGGCCCTGAATTGAATGTACAGACAAACACACAGCAAAAAGTGGCTTTATTCCACCTAACAGCAATACAGATGTGAACAGACAGGATCATTTGAGCTACAATCTGACTGTGAGACTGACGTCCACTTCTCAAACACACTGATTTATCAAAGGGTAAGACTGTAAGGCCAAAAGGGGTTCAGTTCACAGCCTGGTAAAACAGGGATGGAAACAAACTAAGAGCTGCAGGGCAAAATGCGATATCTACACCAACAGTCGTATTGAACTTCCATTAATCATGAGTCAGGCTCTTCAGACTGCAGGATGAAAAATGTGGCACTTGTGAGAATTTGATCGAACTCCGTTTTTCAGTGTCTGCTGCTAGAACAAATAAAACTCAAAAAGTTAACAGACGCCTCGCAGGCTTATTCTCTGCTGTGCGGCAGGGGTGAAGTATTTTTGTAGGTAGCTGGCAAACAAACGTTTTTTTTTTTGTTCAGCAAGGTAATGTTCACAAAGAACATTAGCTGTTATGATTTTTGAAACATAAATGCAATTTCAAGCAGTGAAAAGCAACCACGGTTCCATGATCTCAACATCAGAAATCCTTATCTGCATTACAAAAGCTTTTCCTTTCAGCGTGATTCATTGATGAATCTACGAGTTGTAAAAGTTAAGTAGGAATAACTAGCACAAAAAAAACGTATTGCAAAAACGCTAACACATTTGATGGGTTTCGGACTTATTCCTGCAGCACACTTGGTTGACTCGCATCTTGACCCCAGCCAGTTGCAATATAATTTGCAAGAGCCAAGAAACGCTAGGATCTATTTCCATTATATGGCAGTAAACACAACACCTAGGCCTGCCGAAAACCATGCTGCATTTAGAGCACAGTGTGTTCATGTTTGAAAATGTTGCACTGAAACTCAATGTCCAAACATCAATCACAAGAGTGCCATAGTTTCCATCCAAAACGACAAATGATGTGTTTGCAGCTATTTAGAATAGAAAGATAATTATGTTTTTTCCGTGTCCCTGGAGATATTGTATTTCTGATTGCAACTCCTGACTTGTAATTTGATACAACTGTCACTACAAAGACCACACACATTTCTACAAATGACATACAAAGAGTTTCAAATTCACATTTCAGATAAGGGATGGCTGCCAATCCAGATTCACTTTCCATTGGAGCTTAAAGCCCGGTGGTGGAGACGAGGTCGTCCGCTTCTCGGGTTTGGTGCTGGGATTGGCTTTTATGTAAGAGAGCAGACTTTATTTTTATTTTTACCTCGATCCAACTCCTTCCCTTCCTCCCCCTCCTTCTCTCTCTGCGTGTCTCTGCCTGGAGATCAGTGTCAGCTACATGTGGCCACAGCAGCTCGACTTGTGCTTCTGAGCCTCGATGTAGTCGTGTATCTGGAACTTGGGCTCATTCTGCTGCTGGGTGGCTCTGTGCTTCAGCTCCCTGATGAAGAGAGACGCAGGAAGTTAGATACAGAGGAGGTGGATGTGTGGGATGGAGCACACAGGGTGAGCAAATCAAGAAAATGAGAAAGGAAGAGAAATAAAAAAAAAAAAGCACAAGCGAGGAAGAGAAACTCATATCTGTACTGAGATTTAATCAAAATGCCTTTGGCAAGAACCATTTAATCAAACTTGCACTTAAAATACACACAACGATTGCAAATCACCCACTTTGCTGTATTTCACAGCTCTGGGGACATGCTGTGCAATCAGTTGTTTTTTGTGACAAAAACAATGATTCTTTCTGCCTTTCAATAGGAAAGGTGTGTGCACACGGAAGTCAGTCAAAAGCAGAAATTGCACAGCTGATGTTTAAAATCCACAGGGAGCCTCAAACATGCACAATCACGGTTTAACAACAACAGGAAGAAACAAGATATTAGCTAAAGAATCATTAGAGGAAAGTAGTTGCATGAATCAGAGAGAAGTCTGTCAGCATCGAAGAGAAACATCAAAATGATCAGGGAAGGAGATTAGCGTAACCCAAGTATGCAACATACATAATAATGCATGTGTTTATGACTCCATGAGCATGAATCCAAATGAATTCATGCACTTTTTTTTTTAATATAAAAAGAGAACATTGTGCCAATTTAACAGGTCTAGAAACAAAATGTTTTTCTCCCTTCAGAGGACTATATAAAAGACGCCTTTAAAGTGTCCAAATATTAGATTTACGGATCAATGCAGCTGTTTTCGGTAATGAGAAAAGTGCTATGGCTTCTCTGTATGAGCCCTTTGAGAGTTTGTTTTTCATTTCTATCTCTGTTTGGTTGTTATTTTCTAGAGTGAGAGTTGTTTGCTCTCATTTTAGGAGGCTAGTGGGGCGTTTGGAAATATCTCCTTAGACTTTCCACCTGTCACTTCTGTCCAGCTTTCTGTAAGGAAAACCTGCTGTGATGCCTTCATTCAGAGCTCAGCATTAAGACACTTGGCTGATAAAGAAATCATGTTCAGATTTAAAAAACAGTTGCATCCTTCAGGGATTTCCCCCCTGTTGTTAGCTTAAAAGCTACATGCAGTGTGCTGTTGGAGGGACATCTTGTATTACATGGAATACTCAAATGAAATATACTATATGGCCAAAAGCAAGTGGCACATCTTTGTAATGTTTTAATTCTAAAACACAACAGCCTCCACTCTGGGCGATACAGTTTGACACAAAGTCTAGTTCCAGTTGGTCCTGAACGTATTGGATTGGACTGAGTTTAGGATTCTATGCTGGACACCCAATTCTTCCACATAAATGTTACAAAAAGGGTATTTATGTGCCTCATGTTGTAAATCAAGGCATGTTGGGAAAGAAGAGTGTCTACGACCTTTTGCCAAAAGTTGAAACCACACTTTCATATCAGTCTACTGTATATGGCAGTACACTTCATTTCAAGAAAAACGGAACTAAAATTACTTATTTACATTTTTTGTATTTAAATGAACTACCAGGCAAAAAAATCTGTCAAATCAACACTTGTTTATGGGCCAACTTTAGTCTGTATGTCCTACTTGTGACAGCCTTAGTCATCTAGTAGATTTTGTTCATGTACACAAATATAAATGGGTGCAGCTATAAGACTTACTTTGCTATAGCGAGAAAGGCCAGCTCCACATTGACTCCTGTCTTCGCACTGGTCTCCATAAATGGTACACCATATTCCTAAATGAGAAACATCAGATGAGCAAGTGGAGTGGCTGTTGTTGAGATGTGACCACACAGAGAAGTGATACATTACCTTCGCCAGCCTCTCTCCATCCTCCGTCTTCACGACCCTCTCTGCAGCAGCGTCTGCCTGTGAGACAGCAGGAGAGGAAAACAACATCATGAGTGGAGGACGGAGGGTCATAGACGCACCATACCATTAGCTACACTGATGCAGCATCGTGTCTCTCTGCACGTCCTCTTATCTGCCGCCGGCTGCTGAGCCAGAGCTCTCTCAGACTGATGAGATGTCAGAAACTCCACCTCAAGCAGAAGAGCACCCCCACACACACTGATGCCCCCGAGTCCTACTGCTCTCACAGCAAACCATCTGATCTGCTGCTGTGTGACATCTCTGACCCCGGGGAAAGGTGAGTCCTCTCTGATCCACCAGAGGGAGCTTAGAAATATATTAGCTCTGACTGCAGATGTATCACCAGCGGCAGTGCGGAAGCTCAAAGCCAGTGATGATAAGTAATTTTTGTGTCAGATATTGAATTTATCCTTCCCAGATCTTTAGAATGAATTTGTGTGGTTCTGTCAGTCTACCATCTTTATGTTCACTGGAGGGAATGTCTTCTCAAAGACAAAAACAAAAAAACAATAGAGAGACACAAACACAATTGAGACTGTGCTTCACTTGTAATTGTTAAAACAAGCGAGTGAGAGTTCACATTCATGCATTCGCTACACAGTGGAGGCTTTAAGGTGTTCACATGTCTGCTTGAGTGTGATAAGAGTGTGTTAAAATTGTGCTAAGAGACCAGTTATCCTCATGATCTTCTTATGGAGCGGAAAAAAGGAAGCTTTGCTCACCTTGTTGCCGAGCAACATGATGACCACATCCTTCTGGGCATACTCGTGAATTTCAGTCAGCCAAGCCTTTCAAAGTAAAAAAGAAAGAGATACAGGAGGGGGGAGAAGAAAGAGATTAGTCCTTTTTAAAAAAGTACCATCGCGTACAGTCTTAATTTTTGTCCTGCTCCTGAGCTCAGATTTTACAATCCTCCAATCAATCATGCTGAGACTCAGTCACTCTCATCCCTGAACACTTTTATTGCTTTCCATTACTGAAACTTGGAAATGCGTGGCAGAGCAACTGATAACATCGTGTCATTTCCAAAGATGGCTGGGAGAAAATGTTGGAGGTACTTTGCATTTAAACCAGTCAAAGTGAAACGTTCAGCTTGAGAGGCTCGAGGAAGTGAAAATGAACCGACAGAATAAAGAGAGAAGGAGTGGGAGGGAAAGTCATTTAATAGTCTTACCCTGATATTGTCAAACGACATCTTACTGGTGATATCATAGAGCAGAAGTAACGCTGTAAAGGGAAACAGAACATTGTTACCTTCACACTGTCAGATGCAACACATTAACACCTACCTGCACACTTTCTAGGCACAATAATAAATTATAGGCTACACATCTCAGCCAGGTTGCCTCCCTACCTACACTACCCGTTCCTACACACACTCACACACACACACACACAGAGCATGAGGAAGTGCATTATCAAATCAAAGGTTACCCTGGGCATCTCTGTAGTAGGCGTGCGTTACGCTTCGGAATCTCTCTTGGCCCGCTGTATCCCAGATCTGCGTAACAAACCACATAATTACACAACAGCTAGCATGGGAAAACTGAACCGCATGATGAACAATCCCCACAGTAAATCCTCCACAGCCAACGACTCAAGCAGAACACATACCATTATATTTCCCTACTGAGCCAAAAATGCAGACAATATTTATATATATTATAGTCAATATTGAGTAAAGACTTATTTTATATAGTTTTAAAAAACCGCACCATTTCAAAGAAAAAAGCTCAACCAAACCAAACCATCAAGAGACAAATTAGCTGCTCCGAGATAAGTTAGCCACAGCTAGCCGCTTAAGCTAAATGTACTATTATAGGCTACTCCCTAGGTTGTTTTCTTGAAAAATAAACACATAGCTATAACTAAATAACATTTTAGGCAATTTAGTGTGTCATGCCATATAAATAAGGTAGAAACTAAATCTGGTCATGAAGAATAAAACAACTAACATTAAAATGGGTATGCTAATAGGATAAGAGGCCTAGCTGAGCAGGTTGAACATTTTGAAAAGCCTTACAGGTTTTTTAGTGCCGTATAACTTTAATTTTTCAGAGGAATAAGCTAAAACCCAAACTAAACAATAAAAAGGCTAGCTGCTAAAGTTGATACATAAATTTTGATGAACATATTGGAAGTTAAGCTAAATAGCCTAGTTTAGCAGAGTAGCTGCAATGTAAGCTGACTCTGGTTCAACATTGTGTGGTTGAGCTTATTTTATACTTAAATTTAAATGTATACAATTTAAATTAATAAATTATATTACATGAAGGTAATGACAAATACATAGAAAGCTAAATTAACATTACTGACTTTTATTTCTAGTTTTCTAAAAGCAGAGTGCAGTCTTTTCAATAATTGGTTTAATAAGACATACAAATATGTATGAAATCCTATCATACGGTTTATAAATACTGTTTATTTTTTACCAAACACTAAGCGTTTGGGTACAGTAGGCCCATCACCTATATTTAGTATAGACTCATGTTGGAAGAGTCTAGTTTGGAATCATTAACAGGATTTGAATCATGTTCATGGCCCATGCAAGGAAAACAAATTAAAAGCATTTCCTCGTAAGGAGGAATCTAATTGTGGCACCTCCCACTCAGTGTTGAATGAACAGGTTATGATGATAGAAAGGTTTGTGCCTTGGATTAACAGCTTGTTGCTGGCACAAAATCATGCAGAGTGGCTCATATTGTATAAATACAATACGTTGATTTGATTGCATGGCAGTACAAACAATGACAGTCATTTAGGTGTCAATTATTTAGGTCAACTATAGATTTGAGAAATCTTTTCAGATGATTTTCGATTCTGTAAACATTTACCAGATGAGTCAATTGGAAAATGGTTTTAAGGAGGATGTAATTATTTGTCATTCAATGAGCTAATAAGGAAGACATCTTCTTAGCAGGTAAAGGTATGTGATCTTACCTGGAGTTTGACTTTCAGGTTGTCGACATCCACCACTTTATTCTGCAAACATGAGAAGAGCAGTGAGAGTCTGACAGTCCACCATATGCTTTACAGACTGGAGTGCTGTAAAAAAAAACTAAACAGAAATGAATGTTGAACATCACCGCAGATTAAGAATAGCTAAGAGACTCAGCATGTGGTAAAAGAAACAAGACAACTAAAAGTGGCTTTGAACAATGGCAGAGAAAGTAATTTGCAACACCCACACAACAGCAAGGTCCTGGGATTAGACTTAATTACACAACAGTGAGAAAGACGGCTGGCAGCATAACAACTGACTCCCCCGTTAATTTCCTGCAGCCCCGTAGGGTGCCCTCTGAGTTCCTGTAGAGAAAGGATCGTCTTAAAATAGTTATGGTTATAAAAAGCTAAATGTGTACAGATGATTATGTTGAAGAAAGAGTGAATGGAAATCAAGGTGATGCTAACATGCATTATTTAAACATGCGTGCTCCAACATGCTTAAATGAAACAACAGGTTCTCTCACGCTCTGTTTAATGGAGGCTGCGGGTTATTTTTATTTGATGTGACCTGCTATAGCATCAAGCCAGGTCGCAACCACAACTCAACCTTGCACAGAAAAACACACCAAAGAGAGATGAAGGAAGTGTGACTAACAAATGCTCTGCAGCACTTCCTTAATCACTTCGTATCAGTGACAGGTCACCACAAACAGCCCCTGCCTTTCCTCTGAAGGCACACACATGTGCTTGAAGGAAATGCAGTCAGGGCTTCACAGTGACAAAAGAAAACCACTGCGATTTGTGAGAGAGACAAAGCGGCCACATGCCAAATCCTCTGCCTTGGCAGAATGGACATGGTTCAACCCCTGCACTAGTTGCTATGGGTTTCCATTTCCCCCCTCAATTATGACATCGGAGGAGCCTGCATGCTGAGTAACTGCTACAAGGAAGCATGCCGAAAATAGACCGGCAATGTTACAAGCTGCCACAACAGCCTGCCTATCCCTGCACAGAGCACCACCTCAGCATACTGAATCAACTACTCCATCAGATCCTCTGTTTCTAAGCAGCTTTGCCCCTGTGCATAAGTAGAAGACAGAAATATATTCTATATTAAGAATGATTTTTCCGATTCAATGGTGTGACAATGAATGTAAAAGTTAACCAGCGTCAGTTTACTTTCCCTAATGGGTTTTATGAATGGGATCTGGCCGCAGCACTTGTTGCTTTGGTTTGAGTGGTGGCCCGATGAACCGTTTATGCTCTTGAATAGACAATTTCCATATAGATCATGTATCTGTCAGACATCCATTACACTCTGTGATGTCTACACTACCATCAGAAGAAGACAATGCATCACTCTGGCTAATGCAACACAATCTCCTCCTCAAACAAGCCCTACTTGACTTGCCATTAGTGTGAGTGTTGTGCCCTGATTGGAGGGATACAGAAGGTCGAAAACATTCGCTTCAAACAACCTATTGTTTCATCTCTGCAAAGAAAGATACAGTATGTGTGTGTGTGTGTGTGTGTGTGTGTGTGTGTGTGTGTGTGTGTGTGTGTGTGTGTGTGTGTGTGTGTGTGTGTGTATGCATGTGGTATATGTCACTGTAGGAGCTGGTCTGTCGGCACTGTGACTCCTTCAGGATCGAGCTGTGCTGTAGCCTTTCCAGGAGACAGAGACGTGGGCAGGCATCTGCCAAGACATTTATGAACAGAGGCTCGCAGCACAAGTGTTCTGAGGAGTTGAATGATCGGTGAGAGGATTTGTACATTTGGTGCCATCATCGCAGAATGACTAAGTGTTCCCCGCAGAAGTAAGGTGATAATTGGGCCACAGCGTGACTAACAATTCTGTCTTTTGTCACTTTTGATATATCATTAGGATGTTTTTCATAAGGCAAATGTTTCCGTATAGTAACGAATAATAACACAAACACAGGAATAATGAACAGTATAACGAGCCATTCTGTGAGACTGTTCAAAAGCATCTCTCTCACCCTAAAGTCTATTCCAACGGTGGCTATAAAGTTGCCTCCCAGAAATGCCCCGTCTTTAAAGCGCACCAAGACGCACGTCTTCCCCACGGACGAGTCTCCCAGCAGCATCACCTACAGCAGACCCACCACCAGAAAAGGGACAACAGGTTACAAAGCATGACTTAAGATAAGATAAGATGAACAGTCCCTCCTGAAGAGGAAATTGAAGCTGAAGGATGTGCTGCAGGCAATATTTATGCAATAATCATGATGTTTGACTCAGATGTTGGGCAATGCCTTATTTTGGTAAGATTGCAACCAACATGACACTCCAGGGAGATGATTCAAGATATTTCAAACCACTCTAACTCACCATTTTAACTCACATCATGTTTCAGTGTGCGTCCAAAACTAATCAATATAATAACAACAGGATGTGCAATTATACAATCCATCCAGCCCATCCAGTTATTCACACAGTGAGTCAGAGCTACATAAACATATTCGTGGATAACACTGCAATTAACTTTTGTCTTTGGGCCTTTATTAAACAGTTGCAGGTGTTCATGTTACATATTTAATGAGAGGGAGCAACAAGTACACCCTCAGCAAATATTTGCTTATCAGTTAGGGCGGACAAAGCTAGCTCGAGAGATTTAAGGGCTCAGACAGACTTCTTAGTCATTTAATTTAAAACCATCAGGTGTTTAAAAACATTGACAATGCATAAATGCAGACTTAAAGGTTTTTGTCCTATTATTCTCCAGATGTGGAGAGTATACAGTCATGTTGTTGCTGCTGGTACACACAGATGTGTATGTATGTCAAACCTACATACACAGATACCTGTTCCGCCAGCAGCACCACCAACAGAAACACAAAAAGACGGAAATACACACCTTGAAGGCAATATCATAATACTCGTTAACAGAAGCGCATCTCTCCAACATATATTTTGACGTTCCGTTTTTAGCCTGCTTTTCCAGCAACAGTGTATTTCTTTCAGACATCTCAAAGCCAAGAAAAGACGCGCAGGCTGAGAAAAAGCCAAAGCGCAGTTTATCTCCGAGATGTGTCCAAGAAAGACGCGCAACGTGTCCGCGAGATCTCCACCGCTCAGTCCCGGTGTCCGCGAGCCCCTTCCGCTCGCATTACTGCGCGTGGCCACAAAATGATCACCAGGCGCTTCCCAGAGGAGGAAGAGATTAAACAAATAAAAATAATTACACCTTAATATCGCACAGTAAGAAGACGGAACTTGAAACCCAATCCTCTACATCCACCAGCAGTTAACAAAGCGGTGATGGCAAACAGGCGGGAACATTTCTCTGCATCCTGGCGTGGGCAGATGGTTAACTGAGCGTGAGGACGTCGGCACCCGGCAGTGTTTCAGGCTGACATTGTGCCCAATAACAGCTGTGGGGGTCAAGCGCACTGCTGGCCGACTCATCCGCCACAGGTGGTGCTGAGGAGGGTCAGAGAGGGGGAGCAGAGACCCGGAGAGGAGGGGGGAAACATGAATTGTGACTAATTAGTGTAAATACACTTGATGTATAATGTGATGTATTCATTCAAGATGGTTATTGGACGCAAAATGGCATGCACACCTTAACCAAAGTCATTTTTCCTAACATGTTTCCTTTAAATAGGCTATATCAGGGAAATATGCCTGAAATGTGACTTATTAATCTAAATAAACTTACCGTGATTTACATTTAAAATGGATACACCCTTATTGGTGCATAAAATGGCGTGCAAACCTCATCCAGATTTATTTTTCCTAAGATGTTTCCTTTAAATATATCAGGATAATTGCTGCCAATCATCACAAAAAGTAGATCCTATTCTTTTATATAATTCTTCAGAACACATTTGTTCTTTACCATCCCTCCCCACAACATAAAAACAATGATCCCCCTTATCTTCTTATCAAAATCTGTAAACAATATCCCACATTTGTTCAATGAATGAGCATGTCATACATGTCTAAAATGGTTTCAGTGAGTCTGAAAAATGAATCTTTCCTGCAGTGTTTGTCTCCCCCCAGTGTTCAAGGCTCCACTCCTCAGTGGTGACAGGGCTCGTGGCCACGGTCAGATTTCATTTATGTTATATAACATGTCATTATTTGACTGAACTCATCTCTCCGTGCCAGGGGCTTCAGCTCCCCCCCTCTGACATGAGCATAATGATTAAACATGTGAGCTGATTGAATGCTTGATTTGATCATGAATAGGATCATAATGACGCTCTCAGATGAACAGCATGTTGTCATATTAATTTATTACATTTATCAGTGTATGACAATAATTCCCTGATGTGGAAAAATATATTATCTTCCAAGAAAATTCAGCATTGTTTTTTTCCCTTTACGGCAAATGGCAAAAATGCACAACAGGAATAAAATACCACGAATAATGTTGTTTGTCATGTTGTTTGTGTGCATATCGCAGTGCAATCCTGTGCAAAATGGCAAAAGATGATCCTTCAATTCTCTAGTCTTTGAGTAAACAGAAGGGCTTGAAGGCAAAGAAAGCTTTAAAAGGTTAAAGTTTATTCTCGCCGAGTGAGCCCGACCACCACACGCTTGATGGATGTTAACCTTCAGTGCATATAAGGCACTTTATCCTGAGCACCTGCACAGCAACAAAAATAACCCGAATAATGATGGAAGTGTTTTTGCAGACACTTCTGCTGTTTATGTGGTGCATTTCTCCCCAGGGCCTTTTGACGCTTGAATCATACTCCAGCACAATCCTAAGATAATGCGAGACTTCCACCCAGATGTCCTCGTTCCTCCTCTGTGCTGCTGTAATGGCACTGACACAAAGCCAAAGTGATCGCAGCGGAAGAATCATACATTAAATGAGCACCATATGCATCTTTCCTGTTTGTCTCCTTTTTTTCTACCTCTTGTCACACAGAGTGCACCTCCCCCTCAATATGTCACACAGCATTACATCACTCCTCCGCTGCAAACATCCAGCAGCAAAGGACTTTGATTAGCAGTGCTGTCTTCAGAAGCAGTGGTATCATTAACCATAATAATACAAACACACACACAGTGTTAAGGCAGTGTAATGCATGCAGTGAGAAGATGCACCATCCCACACAGGAGGATACAACTGATACTGGACTCACACAGCAGAGACCCAGAGAAGATTGGCTAAGGGAAGATGAAAACATGCGAGGGAGGGTGTGTGGGGGACAGGAAGTGTGTGTGGACTCACTGTGAGGCCGATGCCCACGGTGGCAGTGAAGGATCCTGGGAGGAACTTGCCCTGGTCGAACTGAACCAGCAGGGAAGTCTTGCCCACGCCGCTGTCCCCCACGAGGATGGTCTGCAGAGAGATGCAACGTCAGGTTTCCCCGCTAACTGCCTGAGGCCAGTGCACTGTGAGTGGGAACATAGTGTGTGTGTGTTTTAATGCACATCTGTTGATCAGGGCACAGCTCACTGTTCTGTAATAACATGTGATGACTGATGTCTCCAAGAAGGGAAGCGCACCGTGGAGCACTGAACTGGGAAGAAGACAATGCATCACCCTGGCTAATGCAACACAATCTTCTCCTCAAACAACCCCTACTTGACTTGCCATTAGTTTGAGTGTTGTGCCCTGATTGGAGGGATACAGAAGGTTGAAACACTCGCTTCAAACAACCTATTGTTTCATCTCCAATCGCGAAGGTCTGTGCGGGGGGAGGTAAGATGGCACATTTGATTCCCCACCACTGTTAGAGATTCGCCAAACTAGGTTAGCTTGTCTCGGCCGGTCGATTTTGGTTAAGTCTCGTCTGACCCGAACCAAAAGTCTGCGTCCCCACTTTTCTCCAGGACGACGTTCCGTAATACCTCCTTTTCTTTTCGAAAAAACTGTAATTTCGTACATCTGTAAAGTGTCTCTTCGTGATTTATACTAACTCGAACCTTTCGCTCGGTTAATACCGGGAAGTGATTAAAAAATACTAGTTACGGTTGAGGGTTTATATAAGTTTGTTGAGACCTCTTTACAGTACAACGGTACCCTGTACAAGTAGGAAGAGATGAGGAACGTATTCCGGGAATGTTTCACTGGGGGGGGGAGGGATGACAGTGGAGGTAGTAGTGAGCCACGTATGTGGTGTCAGGGTGTACCGAGGACTCTTTTCGGGGAGTGAGGACGAACAAAGGCTGTCAACAGGACTCTTGCAAATGTACGGTCGAATGTTAAATTACTCCTGCGTAAATTTTATCGAGTTTACAATAAAGTACGACCGGCCGAATTGTGACGTGTTGTGCGACACTCGTACCGTTTGTAATCGGAGACCACACGTAGTACTCTGAATTCCCCGCCAAATACTTCATGGTGCAGTGTGAACACCGCTTTTTTGTACAGAGACTTACGGAAATTGGGATCTACGTGCCACTGACCTGGGATGTGAGAAGGTATTCACCGAGTTTTTCTGGGCATAATCTTATTTATACACAAAAATACGTAAAAAACAGAAAATCATTCTTTTTTAGTAAACATATATAAATCATCTATAAAACCAAGTGTGATCTTATAAAATATAAATAAAAAGTATAAATATTAAAAATCTTTAAAAAATGGTAAAACTTTTTTGCAACGGGGTACTCGAAGGTATCTTTTACGCTCCCAAGTAAAAACTGGGTGAGTACCTTCGAACCCATCATCACTTATGTTTTGATGTTAAAGAATTTTACATTTAAATTTTACATTTGTAACTACTATAGTTTTACAAAAACTCCTTATCGACTCCGACCCTTATACTTACTATTAAAAAAAAAATAAAGTTTCTATCTAAGTCTTCCTCCTGTTTATAGGATAGTATAAATACTTTGTATACATATACGAAACAGACTGCAGTAACAGACAAACGACCTTAAAGACTTCGATAAGACATAAAAGTCGTAAATTCCTATAACTAAAATGAGTCGTAAATTTTTCCCGATAGTACGAAGTCTTCCTCGTTTGGCGAGAGTAATTCGGCCGTCTGCTCGAAACTAAAAGAAGAGACAAATAGATAGTTTTGACAGTGTTAAGACGCAAAAAATACCTTATCGGTCTCAGCTTACACAGCAGGTTGAACCACCCTACAGCCACTTGGATTCACACGCCAAAGTCTCACGACGCACACTACGACGCGAACGTACCCCCGAGAAACTCTTCGCGCATTCTACGTCGCCCCAGCCTCTTCCTCACCCACCCCCCACCACACGTCATTTACAGTTGTTCCTACGTTCGTTAGACCGACCGACTCCTCGTAGGCCCGACCCTGCGACGTGGCGCCGCGGCTCTTCCGACTTGGTACCCGCCTGTCGTCCCGGCTAACTACGGGGTGCAGGTCTCCTAAACCCACTGTTCAAGCGCTCGTCGTACGGGACCGCCCCCTCTGCGATACCTGGGGCCTGTTACTTGAACAGTTATAGCGCGACGCAACACAACGACACAACCTAAACAAAACCGAATTTAACATGCCCCTGAGACGCGTTTGCTCCTTGCTCTCATGTAAGTAATAACCACAACTACATATAAGTAATGTATCTACCAAATATTCCATGTCAAGTGATCTCTCGTGCCTATCGTCACAACAACCAGCGACCACCTCGATCAGATTTAATTCATCAAAAGAAAATAACGCAACGCTTCATGCCCTGGTCCGACGGAAAGGTTCCAGTTCCCTATTATAGTCAATTGTCCCGTTTAGAACTACTGTACCTACGTCCCGGCCGGGACTGGCTTAAACGACGGGTCATCCGTTCCTAAAATCGTCACAAAATATAACCTTCAATCTTTCGTAAGTTAAGACACTTGTAATCCTCTCATACCTATGTAGAGAGCTTGTCGCCGCTAACTTTGCTTGACCTTCGTCTAAAAGAAAAAGAAACTACATATCAAATGTTTTAGTGAGCGAACCAACATTGTGACAAAGAACAAATAATATTGGTTGAAAACAATTCCAGTATGAACATAACAATTGGACAAAAAAGTAATAGACGCAGAATACAAAAACATCGATACATTATTCGGGATATCTCCACACGGACAAACGGAGTGACTCGACTCCAATAGTCACGGCGAGTCAGAAAGTCCTCCTCGAGAGATTTCGAGAGGGGGGGCCCGCCTGGCTACATGTCTCATTTAAGGGTTACAATCTATCTTTCTGTGTTTCGCGAGACGACCAAAACCCCCAAACCCCATACAAATTTACTTCTGTTATTATAGTTTTAATTTGGGATAATTAACGTGTGATTTTGGTAATAAAGTTTTTTTCCTTGTAAAGTGTAATTTGAGACAAAAATGAACCCGACCCCGCACGTTAAATCTAAAAGGACCCCCCCCACCCCCACAACGAATCAAAATACGCCGTGACATACTGCTTCTATACGCATCAAGCAAATCATATTCTATTATTCTACATGAAACAACTAGGTTCTACCTTTAACAAAAATTTATTTCATTTTTTTTTTTGTAAGATTATTTTCAAAAAAAAAAGAGGGGTTAAAAGCCGCGGCGGTGATACCACTACGCGGGAATCGGAAGCGGACATATGACGGATACTGCCTCCCGCGCCGGGACGGTACTCGTGTAAAGGCCAACAAGTACGAAACAGAAGACACACGGAGGAATAACACTGTCAACTGGCACAATCACGAAGAAATACAGTTTTTCCAAAAACAATTAAGAATAAATCTCTCTACATAACCGTCCTTCACTAATACATCTAATCTAGTCATCAATACGAGAAGACAAATATTTAGTTGGTTTTTGTTTCGTAACCAAAATAAAAACCAATCGCATTACGACTGTTTATTTCCCGTTCCATTTCTCTCTATCGGACATACTTATATTTTTCTTTCGGAAGAAACTATGCCATTTGTGTCATAACCTGTGTGTGTGTCGCTCTGTGTGTGTGTGTGCTGTGTGTGTGTGTGGTGTGTCGACTGAGATGACACATAGNCCCATAGAAAATCTTTGAAGGGAGTTGAAAGTCCGTGTTGCCCAGCGACAGCATCAAAAAATCACTGCTCAGAGGAGATCTGCATGGAGGAATGGGCCAAAATACCAGCAACAGTGTGTGAAAACCTTGTGAAGACAAACTTTTGTTATTGGCCAAATACTTATTTTCCACCATAATTTGCAAATAAATTCTTTAAAAATCAGACAATGTGATTTTCTGGATTTTTTTTTTCTCATTTTGTCTCTCATAGTTGAGGTATACCTAGGATGAAAATTACAGGCCTCATCTTTTTAAATGGGAGTACTTGCACAATTGGTGGCTGACTAAATACTTTTTTTCCCCACTGTATATTTCTAAACCATTAAACCCTATTTGATCAGGTACAAGCACATGACTGGTGTGGAAGTTTCAAAGCTATGTACATACAGATAACTAGGCTCAATAGTGGCTCCATTGGAGAGTTTATAGAAACATAACCGTAGGATGATCTGCCTGCCATTTGTGCTGGGTGTCACTTATAACCAGTAAGAAAAGAAAAAAAACATGAAATCTCTTAAAAAATCTTATTGAAATAATTGCATTTGTATAAGTCTTGATGCTTTTACTGTTAGTTTTCTGTTTGTAAAAAGCATTCAAATAAAGCAAAAAGTCACAGCACATATAATTATGTATTTTATTAAGGTTCCAGATAAGGAACTAGCCTGTCAATCCAGATGGATGGGACAAACTAGAGGTTACTTTTCTAACAAATTGAGTCACTAAAATTGAGTAGGATGGCAGATGTTGACTATTACTCTGAAAACTATCATAAAAAGAACATGACTTTTTCTAACATTTTTAATCATTGGTATCTTGTGGTGAAAAGCAGGAGCAGATCCTGCTCACTGAATCACCGCAGTCGTGTTTGACATATTTGCAGTGATGAGCAGTCTCACACATTGAGCCTGATAATGACCTAGTTAGAGCCTCTGCCACAGTAAACCAGGAGAGGACCTGTGAGGGAGGCTTGGAGACAGACAGGGGCTGTTGGAAATCATCATGGTGAAGAACAATCATCCGTGCCCTCCAAGGGTTAGGCCGTCCTGTCTCTTCTTTCAACTGGTTAAAATCAGCGCTCATGTAACACAGTTTATTTATATCGAAAGCAACAGACTGTAATTTGTAGTTGTGGCTCACACAGACATGAGTTTCCTTTTATGTATGAAAGCTCTTATATTTGGTCATTCAATAAAAAGCACAAGGGCTCTTTGACGGCGTAATCGTTATGTACCCACTTAGTGCAGAGGGACTCAAACAGGTCAGGGTACTCTCCTGCTTCGTGGGTGTGACGCGACGGAGAGGAGGGAGCGTGGGCATTTGACAGGAAATTATGTGTATGTTTTCCTACAAATAAAATGCAAGTATATTTTTGGAGGATATACCTTGCACTCACGGTGCATTGCAACATTTACACAAAGTAGATTACAATGTGGCTTTTGAAAATGCATGCGAATGTAAAAGCCAATGCATACGAATATACATTTTTATATATATATATATATTCACTGAGTCAGTATTTAAGTGAGTGCACTTTTGGAAGCAGTCTGTGTAAAAAGGTTTCTTAGGGTTCACATGTGGACACTGGGACATTCACAATCATTCTATGATACAAAGGTTTTGTCTGGTTACAAAAAACATCTTCTGAAGTGTATATGTATAAATATATAAGCACAAAAAGTAAAGTAAACAATCTTTTCACCCAACCAAATTGAATGAGAAACTAATTTTAAAAGTTGATGCATCTTATCATGAGGCACTGATATAGTACACAGCAAACCTTCTCCAGTCTTAGTTTAACACCTCCTCCTAGTGGAGAAATTGTCCTTTACAGTCTGATCCAACCATCAAATAAATTCAAAACATATTTTCTGATTAAATCATAGTTTTACAAGGCAGCGTTGACTCCAGACCATCCATAACGGAAATGAAAGAAGCAACAACATTTTCTTAAAGTACAAAGATCATTTATTTTCATATAAATACATATAAATTATAAACATTTCACATCATGTCTTACAGTATTAACTATTGATATGAGGGGGATCTGACAAGGAACTGTAAAAACAAAACGTGCACCCCCCCCCATTTGTACGCAATGTGTATCTGTACATCTTTAGTGTTACATTGGCTTGCGCCTCAATTTAGTTGGAACTCTTTCAACATCAAGTTAAATCCTGTGAGCTCAGTTTTACATTCCCTTTAGTTTAAGATTATCATAACTCAATATAAAAACGTACTGAACTCAGTCCAAAGGCACTATCTGAAGACAGTCAGCCACAGAACGTCAACACATGAAGCAAAATACTCCAAGCAGGCAAGCAAAGCATACGTTTTCGGACTGGTTGGCTAAATAGTGAATCCATGTAATGCATAACGCAGTCTTTTAATACAGGGTGCATGTAAAACTGTTATTTTGCAATAAGTAGTAAAACTAGCTCAAGCTCTGCTCTGGATCTTTAAAAAAAAAAAACAGTGGTCCATCAGCCTTCCTCTGGCATCTCTGTCACATCATTGCTTCATAGGAGAATTTAGTCAGGGGAAGAAATACTGTACAAAGATGGCTCTTTTTACTGAATGTCTTTTCCATCAGCAGCAGTTGTGACTCAAACCATAGAGAAGTGGGGCTGTATATGTGATAACCTCAAAACAAAAGAAAACGCCCCGTTCTGTTTGCTCTTGTTACCATTTAACAAGGACCTGAATAGCCTGAACACCATTTAAAATATATCGACTTGGAACCGCCAATGTAACTTTTTTTGGCCAGGTGAAATAAACAACTTTAGTCCACAACTTTTAAAAAGAAAAACCCTCAGCTAGTTTCCTAAAAACAGAAGTCTATTCTGAGAAGTAAGATCAAGTCACAAGTTTAAAATGATTTCAGCATTAAAAGCCTTTAGAGAAAGCCCAGTTGGACTGTATAGTCAAGGGGTCTCAGTCTTACAATAGCCCTATAGTCAAGTGTGAATAGTGGAGTCGATTTTGGACGCTTGAAATTATTTTAAAACCATAATGTAGCAGAAAGGAGGGATATTTGGGATCCACCATAGCAGAACTTGGGCTTTAGCTTCCTTTGTAGACAAACAAATTAAAGATAAAACTCTTCAGCTTTAGTCAATAAACCTCTTAAATATAGTTTGTCAACATTCAAAGATTGTCTTTTGCAGTAGCATGTAGAAAACCAATCCAAACATGTTGGGTTTGAATATCAGTCTGCAGGGGTTTTCTTACGTAAATGAGGTTAACCCCGAAAGCCCCAACAAGCAGAGTCCTGCGTCACTCTTCTTTCTCATGATTGGCGTTTCCATTCATAACTCCGTTGCTGTGGTGTGCCCATGTCTGATTCTGCAGCACTTTAGGCAGCCTCTTGCCCTTGGTGTAGGCGTGGTACCAGAAGTTGAGGAAGAGGAACAGGAAAATCAGGCCGTAGGAGGCGATGATGTAGATAAAGATGGGGAACTCGTAGGTGCAGTCCTTTATGAAGAAATACTGGGAGATGTGGGTAGTCACCATCATAAACTGGATCTGGGGCGCAACAGATAAAAACAAAAGGTTGAGTCAAGATTTCACACAGATTCTCATGGTACACTTTGAAAAAGGAGAGAAACAAGCAGTCTGAGTCAGATCAACATACCAGCTGAATGGAAGTCAGGTATTTCTTCCACCACAGATACTTCTGGTAGTTTGGGCCCAAAGCAGTCAGGCCGTAGTACGAGTACATGATAACATGGACGATACAGTTCAGCAGGGCGTGAAATGTCCCCATTCCACCTGAAAATAGAAACATGTATTAGGGGTAAATATCAAGACAACCTTTTAAAAATAAAAAAGTAATATCATTAAAACGATAAGTTGAGCAAATCATACCTGCAGAAAAGCATACTCCAAACCACCACGTGAATGGCATGATTGAGTGATGGTACACATGAAGAAATGTCACCTGGCTATACTTCTTCCTCAGAACAAAGAAGATCTGAAAAAAAGAAAAACTAAAGATTTGCTGTGTGATACAATCGGAATCTTGTGCAAAACAATGAGGAAATATGTCAAAGTCAAAATGCCTGACTGATCTTTCAACTTACCGTGTCCAACATCTCAATGAACTTTGAGAAATAGTAGAGCCAGCATGTTGCCGCCATCTAGAGGAGACAGCAAATAGTATTTCAGTACAGGTACTAGACATATCAGACACAACAACATAGGCCTACAGATGTATAAACACCAGCTTACTCTCACACCCTGGGGGGACTCCGAGTAGTCGACTGGGTCACAGCGAAAAGAGTATCCCGTTCCCCATCCTGACATCACATACTGTAGAGAACAATGCAAAGTGTGGTTACTCACAAGCAACTGGTTGTTGATTTTTCTCCATGTTTAGTTCTGATCTAAAAATGTTGGCATTACTCAATGTTTGAGCTGCGTCGGTCAGTTATAATTGAAATCCAGTTCATCAACACATATAAAGTAGTTTTCCATAAGGAATATGCTGTACAAGATTAGGTCATGCAGCTCTTTAGGCAATGTTTTGAAACCAGTGCATGGGAAGAACACACCCGAAGAACTGGTTTAAACCTCACATCAATACCCATGTTAACAAAACAAAAAATGTACATGAAAAGCTTTTCACAAGACCTCTGATGGCATGTGTCACGTATCTGTTCTTAACAAAGGGAACAACAACACAAGTACAGACTACTATGATCCTGTGGTATACAAAGCTGTGTAAAATCTTCCATTCAGAAGAATGAATTCCACAGACATAAATGTCATGCCAACCAAATGATAACACGACTTGCCTCGTAGCACATGTAAAGCGAGAGAGCCACAACACTGAAGTTGTAGACAATGAGAACTCCTTTCAGGTCGAAGGCCTTACGGTTCTCCATCAACCTTGGCCCCAGCGATGTGACAAAGTAAATGTACGCTGCAATGATGAGCGTTTGGGGCAGAGGAGACGACATGAGGAACCAGGTCTCCGTCCGTCTGTCTGCAACAGGTTGGTGAGATCAACAAGGTTCAGATAGAGAAAAGTTCATCATGTTTACATACAGAGAAACAAAATCACAAGTCAGGGGTGTCCAAACTTCCTTCACTGAGGGCCACATACAGAAAAACATACAAAACTTAAAGTTCAAGTTAGCAAAATCAATCAAATGTAGGTAAATGATGCTTTATACTTGAATATGTATATTCAAAAAGTACAATACAAGCACAGGTTTCATGTGTGGGCCATATTCCATTATACTTTTTGAATTTGCTGAGGGCCGATTTGAAATGGACCACGGGCCTCACTTGGCACCTGGCCGTAGTTTGGACACCCCTTTCACAAGTGATCACAATGGGTCATACAGCCACCTTGTATGCTTAGGACTCACCTGCATTTTTGATGAACTCTGAATACATGAGTGCGGCTGAGGACTTTATGTCATCAATTTCCATTCTGAGACTTGACCCTTGCAGTTTACCGAGAATCTCCATTTTCAGACAAGATTTTTGCCGTTTACCTGGAAGAGCAAAGGCGAAGTCAACAAGTCAGACATGAGTTCACTCGCATTATGATAAGCCCGGCACATAAACAATTAGTTAGAAGGGTCCATAACCAGCAAAACGTTATTTGTTTACACAATTGTTAAACTGTTTCAAAAGCCAAATTGACAGATTAACAACACTTTATTTGAGAAAGTTTAACATTAAAAAATAATCCTAATAAAATGTCACAATGCACAACCAGAATTCCTCCACTTTCATTATAAACTCCCACCAGGATGTAGGCCTCTCCCAAACAACTGCTGCAAATTTCAGTGAAAAGCGCTCACATCTCCTCCACATGCAACCGCTTTTTCATAATCAGGATGGAATTTTTAACTGTTGCTCAACATCTAAACCATGTTTACCCAAGTAGCTGGTGGCAAAAATAAAATTGCCATTTGTTTTACTTAAAAATCAAACTGATTTGGCTAAAAGACTGGACTGTATAGGAAAAAGCCATTCTTTGCTGCCCCTCTGAGCATCTTAGAAAGACAAAGCCAAGAGTGTACTGGCCGTACAATGAGTAGCAGTCACTGTGCAAAAACAGTAGGACTAATTTATTCAAGAAAAATGTACACGTGGATAATGTATAAAAAAAAAAAGTGTCCAGTTATAATCATGTGTTTGCATCAACAAAACACTGGCACTCTTGAATGAATACTCAAGTAAAACTTTGCCATAATGTTTTCTCAATGGGAACATTCTAAGAGTTGGCAGGAAGCAATGCAAGTGGGCAGATACTATTGCATAAAAAAAATTTTTTTTACAATGACAAGAAAGGGTTGAATGATATCACCACTTTAGTACAGATGTTTAAAACGGCACACCATGCAATGTGGTCAGTACACTAAGCTTTAACTGGACACTCTGCCAAAGGGTGACAATAATCATGAGCCAGGAACGGTTTAAAAGTTACAAATTGTGTAAAACGCAACCCATCCGTTTCCAGCGAGGGGACAGTGACTGGAAAAGTACCAGGGTCAACATTTGTTCTATTGAGATAAGGAGTTAGTGGCTTGACTGGTTTAAGAACTTGCCTGTAGTTTGGAAAATATGCATAGGGTATATTCCTTTGTTAGGGACATAAAATAAAATCCTTATCAAGTCAATATACAAGTTAGATTTTTTTTTTTCTTCCAGTCAGACACTGCCATTTTTTTAATAAATAAACCCCCATTACCCGTATTCTGCCAAGTGTATACAGAACAATACATGACAGGGTGTGTCTAGCTGAATGCAACAGGAACTTGAACTGAGCATGAGTAAGTCATTAGGTGAATGGTGAAAAAAAAAAAGAAGGCATGGCTGTCTGGAGTTTCTTCACTAATGAAGACATGTCTCGACACAGCCTTAATAAACATTATAGTCAGGGATCCTAATATAAAGGCTACCTGACTTATGCTGTGTACATTAAGTGTCAACTCCCACATATAACATGTTTGAATTCTAGTCCTAAAAGCACCTCAAATGTAAATGCAGTTCATTATATAATGTGTGTAAAAGCAGTTATAGTACAGGATCGTCAAAAGACATTACAAATGCAGTTAGTGGGTGCTAAATTATTAATGGAAAGACAATTATTGATAGAATAGCCATTCTTTAACCCATAAGAACCCAGACCCATTTCTACTTTTGGGGAAATTAAGGGGAACACAATTCAGACTAAATCGACCATATTTCTGACAAGAAACCCCCCTAGTGTCAAATATCTGAAATGTGACAATTTATTTGTCACATTGGGCTTTAAACGGTAAAATAACTCCTACTTTTAACTTAATTAATGAGGATGATTTTTTTTGGTTTAAATTCGTTTGAAAATTATTTTAATTGAATAATAAGAACATATTAACTCAATATAATTGAATCAGCTAAATTAACTGAGCAGATCATAACAATATTTCCAATTGTGCATATGTGTCACTTTGGGTTTACTGTGAAAGTTTAGGGTTAAAGTCCCGATGTGACACCAGTGTCACAGCGATATTTATCTAATTTGTTTCATATCAATTTGATCAATAAATGTTAAATGTCATAAAGGACATGTTATGTAATCATTTTATATTTTAATTCTTAAATGGCTTGAATTTTACCTTTTGCAACAACAACAAAAAGCTTTTGAAATGTAGCTAGTTCTGTCACATGTGTTAGCCTGGCACATGGACATCTTGGACATGTTGTTATGGGAACACAAAATCAAATGTCCTGGACCATGACCCACCAGACTGTTCAGTGTGTGTCACTTAGGGACTTCATGAGATACAATTAAGGCTAAAGCTGTATAAGGAACTTTCCAGAACATTTAAAGTTCATGTGACACCCGTGTCACGGTGGGTCCTTACGGGTTAAAAACAATAAACGCAGTAATTAAGATAAAATCAAAACACCGCCTTGAACATGGTACATTACATTTAAATGTACATTGGAAAGTGTTTTAGAAGCCATTCCAACTGAAGGATGTAATAAAACCATACTCAGTAAAATTGTGCTCCATTTGTAGGAATAAAAAAACAATCCAAACGGATACAGATACATCCCCACGCCTGTATCGCTCTAATCACTGATGATGAAGAGCAGATGAGACAACTGATGAAAAACAGGTCTAACGAGTACCAGCAGCTCCCAACGCCAGGAAATGTTTCAGTAATCACGGGCACGCTTGTGCAATCACATTTTAATTGGATAATCGTCAGTATTATTTTTGGTTTGTCTCATCACTTGACTCAAATTCAGTTAAGAAAAAGTCACATTACAAACCTTGAATTACCGCTGCCACTCGATGAAAATCCTTTTTGTCGGTTACCACTCTTTTGTATCCCAATTCACAACTCACCTGCCCAACAGGTGTGCCTAGTGTTCTGCTCACGCGCAGACAGGGCACGCTCTCATCCCTTCTTAAGGGCACCCCCGGAGGGCGTGGCCTATCTCCCAGCTACGGTTCCATGTTGTTCCTGATTGGTCAATTTTGGGCCCAATACTAGTTCATTCTTCAATGATGCCTCATCGAAAGTTGTCAAGATGTACTACAGTAGGCTACAGAAAGAATATCCTGTTCAAACTTAGTTAATAACTGGTTTCAGTGCAAAAAAGGGAGGGTTTTTTTTCTTCACAAACTCCTAAAAACCACACTCAAATCACATAAGTTGATAAAAGAAACAAGGTAACATTCCCAGTGTTTTTATTATAAGACATAATAGTTAAAACTGTACAATTCAAGACACTTCAGGTAATGTGAGATAAAGATAAATTACTGCTTCATGATATTATGCTAGAGACAGAAACAGTATACAGGATATAAAATGTTTTCATATTCAAAATTACTTGATAGATATGCCAAAAGATAACTGTATTAATGACTGTGATGTGTTATTGTTATTTTTGGCGTCAGTATTACGCCTCATTTGGGTCAAGGTGTCTGAGGCAATAGGTATAACAATGAGGAGGGTGGGACAGAGACAAGAGGCCTATACTACGAAGCAGGATCTCCATGGTAACTTATGCTGAGCGGCTAACCTGCCCCGGAGCAGGTTAGGTTGCAGGCTAAGAGATCAAATCAGTGAAAGCACTGCCTGCTGACCAATCAGAGCTCAGTGTGCGGAGCAGAGGTGGCGCTAGGGGGTGGCTACTTGGGCTCAAGTCCCGGATGTTTTCTGAAAAGCCCCGGATGTTTCACTTAAAAAAAAAATATATATATATATATATTTTTTTTTTTATTTAAAACGTCTCGGGAGTAATGTGCAGTACCGGAGTCCACCAGAGAGGCAGCCGCTGCGGGACAGTAGCCTGCGTACTGCGTAACCTTCCCTGCCCTGAAGAAGAGGTGATCCTTCCTAGTGCCCATCGCCATATGGCTCTGCTAGTGCCTGACGAGTTTTAAGCTAATAGTCTATAAAGTTATGGATATTGGAAAGTTATTTTCATTGAAAAAGGCGCCACAAGCTGCAGCAGCAGCAGTAGTATCAGCATCAGACAACAATGTCATCACCAGCAGTGAAGAAATGGATGATGTTTCAGGTTTGTGAATCTAATGGTGATATCTGCAGTCTGGCTGACTGAGTAAGAAGTGAAAAAGAGTGATGTAATGTTAATGTTATAGCTGGTAAACATGGAGTAACCACACTAAGTATACCCTTATGTTAGTATGTATACAGAACATGACTAAAAACTTATCCTAAGATGTAACGTTAACCCTTCATACCTCAGTCTACCTTTAAGACACTAAAATAACGTATTCCAATTTTTATTTTGTTTTGGAATTATACCGGCTCTCGTTTCCAGTACACTTAACGTAACCATAGCAACGGAACTGACAGGCAACGGAACTGACAGGCAACCCTCTGAATCAGACTCCGATTGGCTGTGACTGCATCCACTCAGAGTGTCCGATTCAGAAACGTGACTCTTACACTCTTTACGTCACAAACAAAGATGGTGGATGAGAATAGATCTATAAAACGATAAGCAATGCACCAGAATCAAGGTGAGACTATCCGCATCCTTTGAAACTCTACGCACATTCGTTTCACCGAAATAAGTAAACGACTGTATTTGAGTGAGTTAAGGCATTAGTTTGCTTCATTAAAGGATGTTAATGAAGAAGTGTTCTCCAGTGCCTTTTGTCCGCTATAAGGTATCCTTAAGGTAGGGTTAATGTTGCTCTCAAAGTGCACCAGATTGATGCTTTTAACTTCAATATTTAAAAAAATCTCCCGGGGGGAGCATGCCCCCGACCCCCTAAAAGACGGCGACGACCCCCCTAAAGGATGTTCGGTCCACCCCCCCAAATAGAACTTTACCCCTGCACCCCACAACAACTCCTGGGCTAAGCCCCGGATCTCCTACAATCCTAAATCCGCCACTGGTGCGGAGTTTAAAGCGATCAAGTCACATTACAGGAGATACAGAAAAACTGCCGTTGCAGGAAAGACGGCCGGCAAAAATCAACTGACTGTGTGAACGTGAACATTAATAGAATATCACCTCCCATCTTCAAAGCAATCTGACTATTATAACATTAGCTTTAAGAAAACGTAGCCTACTTAAATATCTGCCACAACATAAGTAACTGGATCAAAGTAACATTACGTACAGTCCGCGGCACTGTGAGTGCAGACGTCCATTATCATTAACACATTAAGTTGACGAAACACTCGAGTCAAATGTAATTAAAGTCAGATCGTTTCTTAGACGGGGCAGTGATATCATAAACCTGTTAATGTACGCATTCATTCTTTTTCCAGCTGTTTTCACCTTGCAGGTGAATGTGTGTATGTGGCTTTTATCCTGGATAAAGTGTTTAAGTCATGGATGTTTACAGTTTAACTTCTTCATATTTGACTAATATTAAAGTTCACTTTTCATTCAAGAAATATGACGCTCCGCTGTCAGTACGCTTCTCCATGTTTGTGATTGGTCGAATGCTCCAAATACCACCACTTTCATGTGAACGCGCACCTAACTAGATAGGGCACGGCTGGCTTGAGCGATCCACTTGATAACCTGTGTCGTAGTATAGTTTAGCGAGAGCGCGTATGTTTTGGATTAAGCCAACCGGCTAACTCAAACATATCTTGGTTAGGTTGAACCAGCTTCGTAGTACAGGCCTCTGGATTCACTCTTACTTTCGCAGCTAGTTTCATTAAACGGCTGTCAGAACTAACAAATAAATGTAAATTTAGCTGGGAATGATAAGACAATGGGTGCTATTTAGTAACTATTAGTTACCCATGTGGTCAGTCTCTTTCCAATGTGTTGAAAAAAACACTTAGAAAGACTACAATAGATACGTATTTTGCTGATCTCGAAACTAGGGAGGCTCCGATAGGGTATTTTGGGGCCGTTAGCCGAAATCAGTATCGGCCGATGCCGATTGCCGATCCGATCGGGTGGGTGGGGGCTATGGGGATCTTCTATTTAAAGTGATGTTTAAAACTCAGTTAGTGGAGCTCATTTTTATATTGCTTCAGTTTATAATCGTAACAGATTGAAAAGTTCATTTTCAATACATGATGCGAACAACCAACATAATCATTACATTCAAATGAAGTACATTATTCAAGTTTACATTTGGATAATAACAAGGGAGAAGTTAGCGGAAGCGCTCTCTTTAACTCTCTCCCTCTCTTTCTCCTGACAGTCTGTCAGTATCTCATGCAGCTCACTGATCCAGTAATGAGTGACCCGACAGTAAAGAATAAACATATTTATAACTAGTTTACATAGTTCCAGAGGTAGATCAAATAGCATCCCTACTCGAAACCTAACAATAAATATATTCTTATTTGCCGAAAAAAATTGCAGATATTCCCCCAATTACTACTATGAATAATTCAAAATACAAAATTGGCTTGGAACTTGGTGACAGGACTATGGCAAGATGTAAGACTTAATATGCATGCTAAGGACCATGTCAGTTTTACATCCAAATAAAAAAAATCATAATTTTTTAAATAATCACATATCAAATGTAGAAAAAAAACCATTTGTGCATCTTTATAATAGTATACCATTATTTACACATTCCAATTTACCATCTTTATCTATGCCTGCAATGATGAAACAAGAGATATTTTCCCAAAGTCGTTATTATCTTCACATTTATCCCCAGAGGATCATCTTCAAGATGTGTGCACATTTCCATAGTCAGACTGTAACGGAGGTGATCTCTGGGGCCATAGATCTCGGCCTCCGTTACGGATTGTGTAGCTTTGTTGGTGGTGAAATGTATGTAGTGTGTGCATCTGTCTCTGTTTGCTGGTTTTATGTTAAAAGTGTTCCCCTTCCCCATGTCTGTGGCTGTTGATTGTGTGCACCTGGTGCCCTGTGTTGTCTCCCCCCCCCCACCTGTGTCTAATTGCTGATTAGTGTGTGTATTTAGGCTCTGTTTCCCTGTCTGTTAAGGGAGAGGGAGTGTGTGTGAGATCCTTGTGGCTGCAGGCTGTGTTCAGGGAGAAACAGCAGGATTGAGGCTGTGTGTCATGTGTTCATGATGTAATGAATGCCCACATCGGGTTGTATTTTGGACGTTCTGCCTCTGTCTCCTTGCTTGGTCGGGCCGCTCAATTGTCAGCTTCACACAGACACTTTGCATGTCCACACGAAGAAAAACAGCATCAGTCTTCATCACTACTCCATGCATCCTGAAAGGCCGGGTTCACTGAGGACTGGTCAGCAGCAGCCTGTAAGGACGCAACACTGAATGAAGATACTTGTCCCTGAATTCAAAAGTATGCATAGTGTGGCTTATTTTATAAATGAATCAAGTTCAAATGGAAAATGACAGGTTGTTTTTTTATAGAATGTACTTTGTTTATATCTAAACCAGTATGTTCTGGGTGATTGTCATAATCTAAATTCTTAAGATTATGTACAGTCTATCTACAATAACATTTCTGCTATGAAGACCAAATAACAAAATGAAGACATTTCAGATTGCCACTACAACATATTGACTCTTGAAATAGAGTTGAACTTTTACAAAGTTAATTTAATCCACATGGTGTCATGGTCTTGTCTTTCCTATATCTAGTTTCATTTTATTAGTACCTGATTTGCAGTTGTTGACTCTTCTTCCACATCTGGGGCACGAGGGGCAGGAACCCACGCCAGGATGTTACAGTCTTTACCTCCAGTATAGAGCTCCTAAACATAAACAAGAACAAAGGCAACTCAGTTCTGACAAATTGAGCCACACACGGTTACAGGGAACAAAAGAAGAGCTGCTGTCACAGCATCACTTTCACCTTGAAGCGCCTCCAAACAATGACATCAGCCCCGAGGGAACAGTCGTGTTAACAAGGATGATAGGGACCAAGAGTAAAATAATTAATACGCTTAAAACTGCCCATGCAATAGGAGTGAACACATGGGACACATTCTGTGTGTCAAAGGGCTGCTCAGTTTCATTACATCTGACAAGAGGTTCCTGTAAGAAGCAAAACATTTAAAAGGAAACCGAAATTTTCTTTTTGACAAGCTGCCAAACTACATTCCTATGTTTCACCTGTCAAACCAGCGAGTGTAACCAGATGTTTACGTGGGCAGATAGCGTGGCCTTGATTGGGCTTTTCATTTACAATGATTATACCTTGCAAAAATGACCTTACAATTAAAAAGATAATGTGGGACACTGCCATATTAGGCCGTTTTTATACTAGACTTGAGTAAGTACAAATACAAAACTGAATAAGCATATTGATAAACTTTTACTTTGTCAGTTTAGCATATGAAAGAATTGTATGACCAAGATGCAAACACCTGAGATTTGCAGATGTATTGGCAGACTCCTGATTCAAACCAACAGCTTGAACGAAAGTGAATAATGGTTTGAGTCAGATGTTATCGTTACGTCAATCTGTGGCCATTGGCTTATTTGTTGGTACATTGTAAAATCAGCAACAGAATACAAATAATAGGCTATTAACATTGTTTTCCCCTACTGTTTATTATTAAGCGTATACAAGTATGTATAGTGATATTGCAATTGTCAGATATGGGCAAAAATAACAGTACATATCCAATTAACCCAAAAAATAAAAAAGGTGCATTTTATGCTGCGTTTGACAAACAAGTGTCATATAGATTTACAGATATTGAGAGCACTTGTACTTTTTATGCAGTACTATTATAAAATGTAGTGTTTTTATTTCATCTAAATGCATTTATCTATTATTAGTTAATTAATGAATTTTATCACAATTTGTGATTCTTAAATATTGCAATCCTGAATCAGTTGTTGCCTGTGTGTTAGTACATTTGCTCAATAAAAAGTTTGCGTTACAGATAATGGTGAAACTAAACGAAAACCTACACTTAACTCTGAAAGAGTAGATAGTAGATTTACTTTAGTGCAGGGGCACCTTGTGACTTATGCAACTGCAACAGTTGACATTCAGGTCGGGAGCACAAAATGGGTTCAAACAAATGAGATGCCATTATTTGCATTTATAGTAGCTCAGTATAGCTAAGTAGATGTTAACAGTGTTATCTGTACTGGGGCAAGCGGCTCATTTGGGACTGCCATGGTGATTGCACATTTTGAAAAGCTCTTACTGTGATGGCAACACCAAAGAAGTCGAAGAGATTAAAAAAGGGGACGCAAAGAAACGTCAATTCTCGAGGTGTAGAGGGACCAGCTAGACCCGACTAGCTGAACAAACAGAAATAGTTAGATGGAAATACAAACAAAGCAGCAGTGCAGAGAGATGGGTTTATTCAGATGCAGAAAACCTCCATTGTTTTAGTTGCTGCCGTTTACATTACATTCAACAAAAGAGTGAACTACAGGAATGCACTCTCGTTTTTGTTTCGCTGTCTTGCGCAGCATAAATTAATACCACTGCATTGACTCTCACCTGGTAGTCTGGGTGAAACTCGCAGCAGTCCACGTTGTTGTAGTGCCCTCTGAGCATGGTGACCAGCTCTCCTGTGTGGAGGGCATACACAGCCACCGAGCTGCCGCAGGGCACAAACACAAACTCTGGGCTGCAACCACGGGAAACTGTAAACTGAAGCCTTTTACGGCTCTCGTTGCAGACCTTCCCGTAATTTACCTGAAGGACACAAAGAAGACACACAGGGTTCAGAACATGTATGTATGCCAGGATATACATTGTATTGAATATAAAATGTTTTTCTTTTATGAAACAGACAACATACTGACAATTTCTTGTATTGGCAATATGATATGTATCATGATCCAGAGGACATGATATTTTAAATATATTGCGATACTGTAATCAAAACGATTTATGGAACCACCTTTTTTACCTGGAAGTGTCATTGTATAAACATTATTCATATTGCCATGTGAATAAAATCGGTGTATATACATGTCATTTCTATAAAAAATGGTCACCATGTTTTTCCGAGTTCATACAGTATCACAAAACATAGTATCAGGATATTTCTGCATATCTATATCATACATCTCTATGTAACAATAATATGTCATGCCTTTCAAGCACTATACCAAAACAACCAGAGCTACATTCAGTGTTTGCCATCAAAACACTTGTATCCTTGAAGTCTAACAATTGTATTTCCTCAGCTATTTAAAAAAAAAAATAGTATGAATGTATTGTTTACATCCATCTAACTAACTTGCAGTCTTCTTCTTCACTGCCTTCGTTGGCACATTGCTGCATTAACATGGATGTAGATTTGTGGAACAGTGTGACAACCACTCAGGAAAAAAACACTTTTTACCAGAAGAACAGTACAGAAGAGAGGAAACCATCATTTTAAGGCTTCTGAAACTGAAACGTAGGGTATGCTGGACCAGATGCTTTCAATTTAGATAACATACTTTCAGACAACATAAGACTTTTCCAGGACTTGCAATGACCCTGAAATCTAGACGAACAGGAACAAGCAAGCAAATAAATTCACCTTCATGGTGTAGAATTACAAGGCTTTATTCATGCCGATGAAACAGGTCTGAATTATGCAATGCATTTCCTTTAACATTTTAGCATTTCAACATTAGCATTACCCCCTAAACTTACACCAGACATCCTCATTGCAACTCTTATCTCTGCCGGGAGAGAAGGTCAAACCCTTCCTTGTGTCTAGTCTTCTAGTGTTACAGCCCGAAGATGGAAACATGTCCACCATGGCAACCTCAGCATGAAGCAGCAGAGCAGAAAATTAGAACCGGAGCAATAGCATAACTTTCCTGAGCTTTAGGGTAAGGTCATGTTTGTAGGTTGTGGAGATGGAGCTAATATATTTTCCATTTATGTAGACCCAAGAATATCAAACACTGTTTCTCTAAGAGTAGCAGTAGCATCCTGTTTACTCAATCTGTGCAAAAAATGACAAACATTCATGCAATTTGTCAACCTCTCTCTGCTAAGGGTTTATGTTGCTTCTTTTCTTTTAAACTGGCCAAAAATAAAATTATACAAAGAGTCCTCGAGAACCCGCAAGAGCTGTATTGTGAACAAGGCTGTCCATTATGGTTAACAGTAGCTAAATCATGATGATGATAACTAAACTTGGATTCCAAGGTTTACATGCCAATACCAACAGAGAATATCAAACCGTTTTGAAAAGAAAGTTTTGCCATTCATAAGTATCCTCTGTGTCGTTGAAATTTGAATATAATCGTAAAAACGTGATATTTTAAACCAAAACCATGACTTTTTAAGGTCAAATAAGAGAAAAACGAATTTGCAGCTAATTTTGAGAGTATTCTTCAAAATTAAAAACATTTAAATGTAAGGTAAAATGTTGAGTAATGGATGACAAACAACTGCATAAATCATGTGTAGCACCCTAAACACTGGAACATGTGATATCCTTTAATCAATCAATGAATATCGATCAATATTATGGTTTTAAAATTGAATCGAATGACCCTATTGGAGAACGGTTGCCACAGTGCCAAATGCATTACATAAAACAACACCCAACAAGTTTTGCAACCTTATTGTTGAGAGTATGTTTGCACTTTGATTAGGCTGCGTAATCTGGCAACGATTGATGTCATTGATGTGCGTTGTTTGCTGCAAGGAAATGTGGGACAGCATTGGAGCACCACTCCTTATCATTTACAGATTTCAACCTGCTGCTTATGATGGCTGCCACTGAGATACCTCCAGGTTAATTCAGGTAAGTAACCTTCTTAGAAAAAAAACCATCCCATTCATAACGACTTTTAAACAAATGAGCGTGTGATAGCCCTGTCAGAGCTAACGTAATGCAGGGGGACAATAAAGGTCCATCTTATCTTATCAAAATAGCAAATCAGAAACCATGTTATGACAATAACAGAAATACAGTTACATGATGTCTGCTAAATAATCTTAATATTCCTATGTCTCTAAAGAACACCAACCAAGGGAAGGCATGTAGGCGGCACTAAAACAGGACCAACCATTATGCCATATGGAACTTTTCAGCTGCTGCCTTAGTTAAAACAAAGTTTTAAACTGAGACATAACCTTGATGTTATGCGAGTACATGATGAACAGTGCACTATAGTAAAAACAGGTTCCCCCAGGTATGTTATGAGGAGGAACATACACACACAGACAACTTACCAGGGTGTTTTCCCCAGTTGCACTATTCCATAGTCGCATACGGTCATCAGTTCCAGTGGTGAGGAGGTAGAGGCCATCGCCAGTGAAGCACAGGCCATTCACTCTGCCATTATGCGCCGTGTTCACTGATAAACACAAATGAAGCATGGCAACATGTATTTGTCATGTCTTTCATCCTCAATCTTTATCAAAAACCAATAGTAGATAATTATTTTATACAATTGATTATCAATAAATGGCATGCTTTTAGTGTAATGTTTGTTAAACATCTCTTGTCTCCTTATCACACAGAAAGGCTTAGATAAACTGTGCAAACTGGTTTTATGACATTGAATCCTTTGGTTAGAAACACAAACAGGGACTCAGGAAGGAAAACACATCCTGTAAGAATGTTGACATCTCATCCAGAGACAGACTCTGTTGTGTTAACCGGACTAACCTGAAAGTTAATAAAATAACAAGCTAGGACTTTAAGCGACTTTGAGACTATGAAAAGCGCCATATAAATTAAATGTATTATTATTATTAGATCTGTAAGATTGACTGATTATTTACTATAACCAGCCATTGAATGCATCGTCATCAGTTACCAGAAAATATGAATTCTGTGACTCGACATCAATGTTTGCCCCCGCAGTTTGTACTTCATGATGCTTTTTCCATCAGTGCAGCACATTGGGGTTCCTAAAAGGACTTTTTTGACAGTGTTTTGCAAATTGATATTGTTACGACAGGATTATAAATAAACACTTGGAAAGTAAGAAAAGGAGAGAGGTGACAGTACCTGCCTCAGAGGATGCTTTTGATTTGTCTCCATTGTGTTGGTCCAGAGTGAAGAGGCTACCAGAAGCCCGACGCACATCCCATACTTTCACTTTGCTGTCTGCACTTAGAAGGAAAATGAGGGAATTATTTTAGTTTTACACTCTCCTGGTTAATTATCCTTAAGTCCTGTTCATTCAATTAAAAAAAACATTTGATCAAGTCCGGCACAGGGATTAATACAGCTTCATGTTCACTAATGTTTGTTTTTAAAGGTCAGATTTCTGCTGGGAATTAACATTCTGCTCTATAATAGCATACACTTCTCTGTGCCAGTTGTTTTCAAAATCACTTAAAGTCCGCAGGGAAAGGCAGCACAGTAATCCCAATAGGTTAATTAGCATGTCCAATGTAGCATAGCACAGGTGGGGACTGTATCTACCATATGCTACGCTGAGAGGGCCACAGTGCCTGTCTGCTGGCGATGTGGTGGCATTATACTGGCCTCAGGGTTGCACTGTGGCCAGATGGGCAGAAACTAAGAAGACAGGAACCGCTGGGACACGGAATTGTGGGGATTTTTTCTGCTTCTGACACTTAATTTTGATCTGAGGGAGAACCAGGTGATGCTGATTCTCTACAGATGGACTGGCAGTTAACAGTGCCTACCTGGCAGTGGCTAAGATGTGATCGTATCGGGGCGACCACCGCACGGACAGGATCTCTGCTCTGTGGCCTGGAGGGAAACAGTTATTGTTTATGCGTGTGAAGAAAAACTATAACGGAAAATGATTACTGTTGTAGGTTAAACAAATTGTTAATAACAGAGGCGGCGAAGGGGGTTACATTCCAAGAAAAGCTCCATCATTTCCATGATTACAGTTTTTTGTAATTTTTTTATTTAAAAGAAAAAACTTGGATATTCTCTGAGATTAATAAAGTTATTTACAAGCTCCAATACAAAAAATATATTTGGCTCTAATACTCCATGCTTTCATTTATTGCCTCTAGCTCACATACCCTGAAGAACATGAATCCGTGAACCAGACTTCAGGTCACACAGCTGGATTTTAGGGTCTGTGGTGCCAACTGGAAAACAAAGAAACAAAAAGATGAAGTTAAAATAGGGAATTACAAGGCTGGCTGAAAGCTCCTTTAAATAGGTTAGGGTAGGACAGTAGTTCAAATCCTAAATTCCTTCTTGTCATCATTATCAAAGTGTACAGATCCTAGTACATGTGTAAGTATAATTTCCTACAACGTGTATGGGAGAGGCACTTCAAAAGAGTCAAATCGGAAGACCTAGGTTCTAAAAGAAAAGGTGTGGTAAACATGAAAAATCCCTGATAACAACACCTGATAAACGTGAGCCAACACACCCATTTATACATCAGAGGGGGGCAAGATATTGAGTAACATTCAAAAGAACAAGATGATTTGGAGTTCATCCAAATTGAAACAGCCAGCATTAAGAATAATGAATGTAGTGATTCTTTAGAGTAACAGATTCCTTTTGAAAACCAATGTTTGACAAGGATATGCAACACCCCTGAGAGTGGACGACACTGTGATTGTCCCAGGATTAGAAAAAGGTGTGTCAGAGAAACTGTGTGGGTATGGACATTTATGAGTACACACAATCAGCAGGCACGAGAAACCTGTTTGTCCAGTTGGGCAACGCGGTAAGGTGGCACAAAGATTATTATGATTTATTCCCCCTGAAATCTTTCACGCGTCTGTCGCCTCAAGGTACATAGCACATTGTAACCTGGGGTAACACTTGGGTACACAGTGCTGTATGGAAGCATGCAGTACACTGACTGGAGAAACAAACTGATTACAGGGTATCTGATGACAAAGAGCAGTTTGTTATTCCCCATAGAAAGCAGTGGTGGTTGAATTATGAAACACACCTGCAATGAGACTGTGCTTCCTGGCGATGGGGGAGAGGTGGTGGCTGTAGACATTGCCCTCAAACGCAAAGACTTCGGCAGGCTTAAGAATAACAAAGGGAAAGAAAGGGAGTACAGTTAGCTGTAGTCAGCTTCCTTTGAGTTCATTGCTAAGTAAACATTCGGAATACTGACTCTCTCTCCCCATTTTCAAATCACGTCTCAAAACATATCTCTACACACTTGCATATCCACCCTGATCACACGTGCTCTGTTTTTATTGATTACATTGTCTTGTTTTTGTGCTGTTTTGTGTACCTTTTACGGCGACCTTGAAAGCCTTGAAAGGCGCCTTTATAAATATATTAATAATATTATTATGGGTATGTATGCTTGCTGAATGATATCTTAATTTAATAATACAAATATACAGCCATGACCTTTAACACAAAGCCATTGCCTTAAAGATGTAAATCTTATATAAATTCCCGACATTGCGGAACAAAAGTTAATGGAAGGACTTAAATAAAAACAGAAGAGTAGAGAGAAGGGATACCATGGCTCAGAAGGCTCACCCGAGCAGCAGTGGCGGTTACAATGCAAATTCTTCAGCAAACATAAAAAGCCTCTCTGTGCCCCGTCTGTCAGTGAGTGCCAGCACCGACCAATGGGCACTCACACAGAGGAGGCTCTGTTTGCATCAAATACCACCAATACACATGGACTTTGTGCACAACAATGCAAAGCACACAATGTGCAAATACACAGCACAATAAATAATGTAATAGGCATAAGTGTGTGTGTTTATGTGGAACACAGAGACAGAAACACGTAGAGTTTAACTTAGTAAGCTAAACCAATGAATGGTCGTTGGCTCTTTGCTGTCCCTTCCCTGACCATTGAGGTAACCGCAGTGCCAGTGTAACTCTAGCGCAGCTCGGGCCTGCCATATGGGACTTTTGCATAGAAAGGTAGAAAGCATGAAGCAGAAAATTAGAAAGCGAGGGAAAGGGTGGTGGAGCTATAAGAATACAAATGTCAGCTAGTGGCGTGATAAACCACTTTGAAATGTGCATCAAGTAACCTGTTTGATGTTGATATCCACATGTATATACACGTTTATATGTTGATTCAGCTTAATTGCACCTAGGTTTATACAACACATGTAATAGGGAGTAACCTAGTCTGTGGGTGACAGTCTTACCTTCAGTGTCTCAGTGTCCCAGACCTTCATGGTCTTGTCAAAGGAACTCGAGACAAACATGCCCGTGTCATAAGGATACCACTGGACTGTCTCTACGCTGAATTTGTGGACATACCGACTCGACCTAGATAAAAAAGAAAAAAACATAACATGTGACCAGATTCATACTTATGTCTTTAATGATCTGCACCCCCCAGTTATGTTTGAAATATCAAATGAACAAATGGAGAATAGTGCACAACCACGTTAAACTTTCATGGAGCAACAGTAAATAAATTATGACATTATTGTTCATGGTGAGACCCACATTGTCACAAATTAGATTTCAGAGCCATGTATTGAAGTGAACCAAGAATTAGTATGATTTTTCTGTTCACATTACCATTAAAATGCAGTCATAGGAAACAAAAGATTGGGGAAGGCAGTGCTACCCTCTAGAGGACAGAATGAGTAAAGGCAAAAACACTCACCTGCCTACAGTGCAAACTGCCTTGCAGGTGTACTGTAGCTTCCTACTGTAGTTCTCCAGGTCATAGATGACAATCACACCATCTGCGCCGCCAGACAACATGCTAAACAACAGAGAGGGTTTACTTCACAGACTGCATTACTTCTTCCAACACAGCTGCCACATTGCTTTCCAAAGGTAAACCTGCAGTAGTTCTTAATGGAAGATTATCACAGAAAGGTGTTTGGATTAAGATTGTGTAGCTGAAAACTACATATCATATACCTCCATTTTACTGGGGTCTTATGACAAACTATGACAAAAGTGGACTTACTATCTGCCCTCTACTGCTTCAATGTCAATGGTGTTGATGCCGTTTCCATGGATTCTATCAACATCTCTGTCAGGATTCAACTTCAGACCCAGGACCCTTTGGAGATTAAGAAAGGAAGAAGAGTCAAGCATTTCTGGAAAACCAATCAAATGTTTAGCATCAAACCTTTGAGGCACAAGTGGATAAAAAGACAGAGCAAAGGAAATACACAATGTTGCAATCTAGAAATTGACAGAGTTGGTGTTAAAAAGTCAAATGGCCTTATGATTTTTTAAGTTATTAGAGTTTAACAAATGATCATTTACATTGCATTATTACATTGTAGTTAAATCAATACATATGTAGGGTGGAACTGAAAATGCTATTATCAAATAACATTTTATTTTTAATTTAGTCCACCTAATTCTTATATATGAATGCAGTTCTTTCACTTACCAAAACATAATAATAATGAGACAAAACAATGGGACTAATACCATTACTATTGTATTTTAACTCTTTCTGTTTTATTTTTATAACAGGTTTATATTATTGAATTTTACACATTTTTAATTTAATTGTTATGGCTTTTAATTCAGACAACGGTTACTAGTTTAATTTCCCATGATTTATTGCATTGTGATCGAAATCTGTTTTATTTTTGTAACTAGTTTTTATTTATGTTAATATCGTTGTTGTGTTTTTTTCTGCCACACAGAATACAAATAAAATAAAGTTATTATAAGACTAATCACTAAGACAATCAAAAGAAAATGAACTGTTGACAAGTTTTGATATTTGGATAATCACAGTTAGTTTTTGAGTCATTTACAAATATTAGCTAGTAAAATCTTTTCAATGCAAACAGCAAAAATATATCATAAAATGAGACTTTACAATCACATATATTGAGATTATAGGTTTATGAGCAATCTGAGTATGCATATAAATTAATGTGCCCCTTAAAGATCAGTATTTATTTTCCTTTCTGGTTCAAAATAAGAATACCTTTATTCGTCATTTACAAATAAAGTTATTAAAATGTACAATTGTTAAAGCAAAAGTAAACAGCGAAAAATATAAAATCATAAAATATAAAATATAAAAATATAAATTACACAAATTACAAAAATACTCATCCAGGTGGACTACAAAAATGACCAATAACAATATATTGTTTTAAATAAGTGTTGGATGTATGAAGCAGTTTGATAGCAGCCAAGTCACAGTAGTGAAATAGGAAGTATAGCCTATATATTGTTTATTTACAAATGTATTACAGTAGTTGCATTATCTAAAAAAGATAAAGCAGCCAGTAATAATATTTATAAAGCGGTATTTGTATTAAATTATATATTACACAACAGAGGTGTTCTAGTCTTTGTTGCTATATGTGTGCAGGGGACATTATTGTTTTCTCTCTCACCTCCGCGTTGACTCTGCACGCCTCAGTCGCAGAGGATCATCCACACCAGCCTGCCTGGCAGTAAGAAACCCCAACATTGCTATAATTTGAAGATGAAACTATATTAATAAAAGGACTAGTCTCCAACCTATCCTACCGTTAGCCAACCTAGCTCAAAGGCTAGCATGCTGACTACATTGAATTAAGTTTTCAATCGTAAACAAAAGGAAGCGCAAACAACAAGGCATGTTGTTGCACATAGAGCCTCTTAATAACTAAATACGTCGAAAGGCCACTTTGCTTCGATAATGTCTTGTTTATTTAACATAACATTTCTCTAACTTCCCAGCTGCTCAACACAATGAACCGCCATGTTGGAACGTAATGACAACATCCAATGACAAATGCGATGATTGGCTGTTCAATAATAAGCGTCCAATCACAAAACGGTTTATTCATTCTATTCCCAACATATGAAGTATTGTATAAACAACCCAGTGAGAGGACACACATCTAACAAGGGACACGAAATACTCAAAAACCTTCAAATTTTCCTGAAAATATGAACAGGGTCGCTGGAGTTTTACGGCGTACGTTTGGAATAGTACGCGAGCACGTCGGGACAGATCATGTGGGAAATACATATTACCATATCCCAGAACAGAAGACATGGACAGGTAAATATAATGTAACATGTCCTCTAAATCAAGCTTTGTTGTGCTTACTTTAGCCAGTAATTAATGTATTTACAGTATTGATCCCTACAGATATGCATGCTTTTTTAAAGCCTCGTCTAAACTTCAGTAAGCTTCTTCTGTCCCTGGCCCTGTTTGTTTATTCCATAACTAACTTAGCCTTTCTTAGCCTGATTGTTTTGATATCTAGTTAAGAATAATACATATTACATATTGATATTCCAGCAATGTATCTATTTGTATGCAATGTATTGCGCATTTGAGCATGTATGACTTTCCTTCTTCCCTTTGACCCCTGTAGTGTAAAAAGCTCGCCAGTAGATGGAGCAAATACCTCACCCAGAACATCTCATTGTATAAAATAGATTTAGTCTGTATTAAAATTGAGCAAGATTAACTTTTAACTCATTTTGGGGCCACAATAACTGCAGCTCCACTGTCATGGGCCCTCAAAGCAGAAAGGGTCCTCCTCATTCCCTTTTCAGTGTATTTTTGTTTTATTTGACAAATATGACCCCAAGTGACCCTTATTGCTTCTATCAATAATATACTCTCTCAAATCTTCAAATAATAGGAGCGGTAATTCCGCTGCCAAAAACATGGCAGTTCCACTGTCACTGGCCTTAAAAGCAGAAAGCATGTCCTCCACTGTTGCAGGGAAAATTATTTCTTGTCTGTTATGAGGTTTTAGAAAGAGGTCATATATCCCTACTGAGACATGGCAGTGCTACAGTTTGTCATGCTCAAGCCAAGCAGTAGAACTGTGTCATCATCAGGCTAATCCATGGTGGAATGCCAATGGTGTCCTTCACACCTTCTTGAAGGCCAAGGACACAGTTGTAGGCCTAGTGGACTCAACGTCTGGTCTTACCGTGAGTCATTCCTCAGTTGTCCTAACTTTAGGAGATGGAGAGAGATAGGCCATTTTTATGACAAGACTTAGCAATAGTAAAGAAGGTTAGATGGCATCAGGGGCATTTTTTAATTTTTGAGAAGCCCAGCACATCACCCTTGTGTTTTGCAAGATATTTACATGGAGGAGATGCCATCATAGCTGAGTGTCATTTTAAAATGAGACAATGAGAGGTTTACAACAAAAACACACTGAACATTGACATTATCTATGTGTCAATGTCAGATCCACACCTGCAGAGGAACTTGTTATGGGTGAAATATAGTGATGCACTATATCTGAATTGAGAATGCCTATTCTAGTTGAACTCATTAGCAGAATCACAGCTAATCCCACTTTCCCCTTCCCCTTTTGGTCCCTATAGAGGGTATTGGTCAAAGAGCCAACCTTCCAGACATTATACTGTTGTTGGTTAACCAGCCATGGACCTTTGACTTATTAGCGAAGTGATATTATGCATCGTGATATTCATGAGGAATCTTATGCCTGAGAATGAGTTCAGTTCCATTGCAGACACTGTCTTTTTTCTAATATGGGATACACACTACACAGCAGTAATCCCTCCTACCCATGTGTTTGTCTCCCTCTCTTGGTGCCACAGTATACAACTTCAATAACCCATGAGCTGAATAGGTATGTTACAGTGCAAACATTCAGTGATGCTTTTTCCGAGAGTGAAGCCAAGAGTTTTTTTGTTCAGTTTTGGACCGACGGTTGGCAGGTCCCAGGCCTGCTATCTTTCTGACTGAACTTGACTTTGTGGTTCACCTTTTCTCAGCAGTTTGCAGGGAAACGTGTGTGCACCTCATATTTATAATTCATTACAAGACTACTCCTCAACCCCTGGCTGTCAGACTATTTAAATGAGACATCACACAAGACCATTTTCTAGCACGCTACAGGCTACCATATTCACTGCCCAATCACAATGACTGACACTGTGGAGTGGCTGGATGGCCTGTGGAAAAAATGGTTTCTGAACAAACGCACTCAGAAATGCAAGGCAGGTGCATACACGTATACCCTCATATACGTTTATAATGCACAAATAAAAAGATATGGCACTCACATTTTCCTCTTTATTTCTACCACTCACCCAGTCCAGCCTTGTGGAAATAAAGCAGATGCATTATTCAGTCCATATGTCTTGCTAAAGCGGGTTCTTTTTGATCTTAAACTGATAGGCCAAGCGTGGGCTCTGGGCCTTAAGGCATGGACCGCAGGGCTTTCCACTGCAGCGCATAGTGGTTAAAGTAGGTGAGGAGACTCTCTCTCTATCTCTCTTTCCCTCTCAACTCTACCTAGTTCTTCTATTCATTTGTCCATCCCTAGTATTCAGGCAATCCCTCTCTACCTTTATCTATGCTTTGCTGCTCCCATTTTCTACCTCTCTCAATCTGTTAACTTTAGAAAACTGGGGCGTAAGCAATTTTGTGTGTGTGGTAGGCTATATATGAGGGTTTTAATGGCAGAAAAATAAAAGGAAGCCGCTGCTTTTTTACGTGACTGTGTCCTATCTAATCTCAACAACTGCCCATTCTTCTCCTTCGGGTGACCTCTTTATTTGCCTCTAGTTAGGCTTTCCTTCCGTTGCCCCTCCCTACCATTGCTGCCTCTCGATTTTCTTCCTTTGAAGACATTCTAGTGAAGATTTCTATTCACAACATTGGAGTAGTTCAGCAGTGTGGAGGGTTATACCCAGCAGAGTGCTTCATATCCCCCTCTCCTCAGATGCTGCTGCACATCAAAATGAAAAGGCCTGAGTCTGAAGTACACGCCTAGAGAGGGGGAATGTCTGTCCGTGTCTTTAGAAATGGTCTGGCTAAGAGGCCTACTGTGTGCTTCTTCCCCACAGAGAGAACTATGCTATAGGCTGTGGAGCCCCAGTGATTGTTGTCTATGGCAGGGCTACAAGATAAAGCCACTGGCAATCTGGCCACTGGTCTTTAGAGGGTCTTTGCCTTGGTGTTGGCTCTATAGAGCTGAATAGAGAATCTATATTCTTCTCTCTTTCTGTGTGCGTCTGTCCCCCAGGCCCAGCGCTGCCTCACACTGCATGGGGCACCATGTCATGCTGCCCAGATGAAAGCCCAGCATTCTGCGGATGGGCTCATTCGTCTTCAGCAGTGGGCCTGCAGCTTTGACGCCTGCCTTCCCTCCCTTTATTTAGGAAGAGAGGCGCACTGACATTATCGGCCGCTGCAGGCACATTTGAAAATAATTGCCTGTATGATTGCTATTTTTCTTACCTCTTTGAGGAGGTGTAGCCTTTGTCTTGGAATCAATGGCTGCTCAATACTGGACAGAGGAAAGGCAGTTTCCTTTCATGTCTTAGTAAAAAGGATGTATTTTTAGCACTATTCATTTTAGAAGTGTGTGCCATGCAGTTTTAATCTATTGGTCCTCTCCACTGTGTGGAGAATTGAAGGGATTCAGAGGTTCTTCCGAGGTGCGCCACGCTGTTGCAGAGAAAAGATGCATTGACTTGTCGTCCTATCACTATCCCTCTTTCTTTGTCTATTATTTATTTGATTCCCCAGCTATGTTCTATGAAGTGAAAAACTGAAAAGGCCTCAATTCTGCTATTTCAGGCTGGGTGACTCTGGGGACTGAGTTAGGAGGTGTGTGTGTTTTGATATCAGTTTGTGCATCTGTGGTTGTGTACATGTGTTGGCATAAAAACTACACACTGTGTGTATGTGCACATTAGTATCTGCTTTGTATTTTAAAAAGGGGAAGAAAAAAATTGCAAGTGTGTTTTCTCTCCACTTCATGCCCAAACACACTTAACACAACAACAGATGGCTGTGTGTCATCAGAGCGTTGATTCAAGCCGCATATTTCCATGGAAAGAGTCACAGCGGAGAGAGACGAGGGTCCAAATGGCTGTTTATTCTGCCACAAGTCATCCCCAGGGTGTGATGAAGGAAGGTCTATCATACAGTAGGACACCAAGTCAGTGTTTGCAATGGAGCAGCTATGTCCAGAGCAGCCACAGTAAATCATGTTAATTGATCAGCAGCTTTGCAATGCATGGGGTTTAAATGAAGGTTGTTTAATCGTTAACGAAACCACGTGGGTTTAGCTCATCTTGCTTTCCGTTTGCCAAGTGTGTGTTTGTGTTTGTACGTATGTGGTGGAACACCTTGGAGTGGTTTGACTGCTTCATTAAAAAGGCATTGGAAAAGATGGATGCTCACAATAAGAAACAGGCACATTTATTTCTTACGGTAGAGTATTACAAATGGGCCTAGCTCCAATATTGGTTGCAGGTCTATTAAACACTGCTTTAACAGTAGACCTGTATCTGTAAACATGTTTGATTCACTACCTACACATTTAACATGATGCGACGTGGTGAAAAACCCTAGGCAGTTGATGGTGCCAACAAATTAATTACAATAATTATAGGCGCTGATTCGCTGTCCAGTGCATTCGTGTGTCTTTCTCAAATGGCCAGTAAGGTGGCTAGTGGCTCCTTGTCGGTCAGAAACTCAGCCAAAAAGGCTGACAGACAGACCAACACAAAGCAGACATCTCCTGGAGCCCGCCGCTGCTTATTCAATCCTGAATATTTTAATAAAGCAGACAGGCAGAGAGAAATAAGGCTAGGAGTGAGGAAGGAAAGATAAGGCCGAAGGAGATTCACAGAGGGTGCAAAAGAAGGTGGGGTATGGAAAGTGAGTGACAAACAACAAGGGGGATGCTGACATATGGGGTGAAATTATATAGTGGGGGGAAGAATGGAGAGAGTGAAAGTAAAAGGAGGGTTTCTGACAGAAAGAGGGTGAAATGAGTGGGTGGAACAGGCAGACAGATAGAGGGGGAGAGAGAAGGTGGAGGTAGGTTAATGGAGGAAGAGAGTGGGGGACTGAAGGTGCAATGGAAGGGAAAGGAAGGGGGTTGGATGAGAGTGATGGAGGTGAATAGAAAGGGGTGGACAGCTTGTTGTATGAACATCACACGTATGGGCCTCAGAGGAGCCGGAGAGGAGGAGGAGGAGGTGGTGGGGGGGTGCACACCGCTCCACAGCCTCACAAAGGACGCTGACTTCCTGGCTCGCCACGGTCCTTTTCTATAACCCATCGTGCAGAGACGGGATTTCAAGAGGACGGGTGGTCGTAAGTGGAAGGGGGTAAAGTATCCCTTTCACCCTCGAGTATGCTTGCGTTTAGTTAAAAGTAACACGCAGGGGAAATCAGAGTACTCTTTCCAGCATGTTATTACTTTTTTAATGAATTATTCTTCTCTGTTTTGCCGTGAGTCGCTCAAGCCTCAGCGGGATCGACAGCAACAGGGACAAACAGAATGAGGGCTGAATAAAAAAGGCAAACAGCAGCAGCGGCAGGCCTACTTTACGCCTGTAAGCCCCTCCTCTTACCAGAATTGAGGCAAAACAACGGCTGGCCTTTTCCCTCTAAACCAGCTTCACTAGGCTCAGGGCTAATGGGTAACCATGGTTACAGGCATCACACATCCCCTCAATTCTTTTAATTTTTTACAGGATAAGAGATTGGAGGAGGAGAGAGAGAAGGGAAGGACAGGGTGCTGGTATTGGTACCTGGTTGTCCTTGTATCACTGATGCTTATCCGATCACTCCATCTTCATAAAGCTGTCCATTACCATGCAGGTATTGGTCCCCCATCCCTCCTCTGCACACGGTTCAGCTGGAGAGAATTAAACTAGGCTCACGACAGGATGATGGGACCGCTGCTTCTGCACCACAGTGTCAGGCCCAACACTCACTGCTTTAGTGTACCCCTCGCTATCATGCAGAATGTGAAGAAGCTCTTTATTTTAAGATTTAGTTCCAGAGTTCCAGGTGGGAGCTTTTGTCTAAATTGCAATCTGTTGAAAGGCAAGTGTACGTGGTGGTGCAGAAGAAGTCTGTGTTGATGATGAGGAGCAGGAGGTCCACCAGTTGGAAGTCCGTTTAGTTTTTATCGGATTATTTTGGGCTCTCCATTTCTCGGATGTTGCCGTTCTATGTGTGTTACCCTCAGAACTGTGTCTGTAATCAAAGACGAGTGGAGGAGGAAGACACACAGCGAGCAAGACGCCCCGGAATGACATTGTGGAGGTGAGAAACCTCTCAGGTCGCCCCGAGCAGCTCTCACCTCGGAGCTGATGTGTGAAGTTGGGGTGTGTGTGTGCGTGCGTGTGTGTGTGTGTTTGTGTGTGTGTGTGTGTGTGTGTGTGTGTGTGTGTGTGTGTGGTAAGTAGGTTTCCCCTTGTGAGTGATGAGAAGGAAGACCTGTCACATGGGGGCCCGCTGAGATGGAGAGCTCCTAACACCTTTTCATACCTCAAACTTTATGAAACTAACACTAAGGAGTATATCATTCAGTTAGTCGATAATGAGGAAAATTAACTATTTTTGACTGATTGATAGCCAACTAGTCTTGATTGATATTTAACAAGGTAAAATACAAAACGTTTGATGATTTAATCTCGTCAATGTGAAAATGGAATTGCATTGATTTATCGTATTGTGAAGGCAGCTTAACCTGATGACACCATTTTGGGATATCAACTTAAAAAAACAACCTCGGACTCTAGTCATTTATGATCAACATTTTATATAATTTCTTTGATTTCAGAGACAAATGGTTTATCCATAACAAAAATGATTGGGGGGAGGGGTTTGAACACAGTGTTTATTACTTTTTATTTTTCACTGTTGGTGAAACAAAGTCAGCAATTTTAAGGTATGACTTTATGGTCTGTTTTTAGATTGGAAAATATACTTTTTGTTTTAAATAATCTATGGATTAATTAGTAATGACAGTAATCATTAGTTGCAGGCACCCCCCTCAGCTGAGTAATCACTATGCAAACAATGTGCCAGGCCAATTCTGTTATGCTATGTTACGTGTAGATTACATCTGTAATCACGAACCTAATATCCACAAGTCATCACATTTCTTTACTACATCTTCAATCATCTCACTTGAGGTAACAGGATGTGTTTATGTTGAAATGTTGCAATATATTTGTAGAATTGCACGTTATAAAGCTTTAGCTTGTGTGTGTTTATCTGGAGTTGTACCATCTAAAATATTACCAAGAGAACGATATTCACAGCAATCCCACTGACGAGCCTCCTCCCAATGCGTATGTGTTGGGAGGATCAGCCATGTTTCATAAATATATGTACATACTGTATTTGTTACTCAAATCCAAGGATAAAAGCCATGGTGGAAGAGGTTTAGTCATGCTGCAAAAGCAACAAGACAAGATGAGCGCTCGGTTGGAGTGTGACAGAATGGAGAGGGGGGGATGCACCGCAGTGGAGATAGATGGAGAAAAGGTTGGTGCCTCTTGATGCTTATTAGCTAGGCATTAGTTGTAGTTAAGCACATTGCTTGTGGGGACTGTATCATAATTGTACCATTTCAGTCTGCTGCCACCCACACCAATGCAAATACAGATAGAATCTGTTTTAATTAGCATACCCAAATGTATTTGTGAGTATTGCCTTGAGAACAGTCTTTTGTTTGCTGGCAGTTGTTTTTGTTCTGCTATCATGGGGGCTTTCTAGAAAGCTGTTTCTCAGAAGACATTTTAAGGCATGTAAACAAACGTGAGGATCGTAGGATGCATTTTACACATTGCTGGGCCAGCTAGGTGAGAGAATGCAGTGTTTTTGTGAGACCTGGATACCAGAAAGCTGGAGCCTGTGAGGCCTTATAGTGACAATCTAGTGGGAACCAAAGCAGAACCAAAGCAATGCTAGCCTAATTAGCTGACCTGATTACTAAATAGGCTGGATAAAGTATGGGAAGGAATCATCACTTTATAAGGCATAATTGCAGAGCAGCACATGCATGAAAAATATCTTCATTGGAAGACAACAGATAAGCTTTTATTATAAGGCACTCCCGTATACACTTAGCCACTTTGAAATGTCATCACTCATCCATCTCGGTGCAGTAGCTATCTGTTATGGCTGAAGTAAACATTAAGGCCATCAGTCTGCGCTGTGCATGGAGGTGGTTGCCTCCATTTGTCCATGTCCAGTCATCTGCGGAGAAACGGTGATGGAATCCTGACAGATTGTCTGTGTTTTGGAGCGTGTTGTTTTCCTTGCCCATCCATTTCTCTTCTCCCAGCCGTGTTTGCCATGCATCATCACTCTCTCTCTCTCCCTCTCTCCCTCCTACCTCCTCCGTCCTTGCTTCATCATTTCTCAGAAGGATGGGAGCGAGCGATGGACATCTAGCTACCAGCGAGGAAAAACTATAGAAATACTTGTTCTGAACACTGTATAAAGCTCTGTAGCAACACACCAAGATACAACTTGCTCTTTTTTTAATTATCTTGTCCCCTCTTATTCTGTTTCCATCCCTCTCCATTGCCACCCCCCTATATACCTCCATCTCCATGTCATTGTGTGCCAGCCAAACTTGTCTAATCAGCAGATTCGACCAAAAATAATTGGCGGTGGTCTTGCTGCTAGCGAGCATCGTGCTGTATACAGATAGGGAGAGGAGCACTTAATATTCCACGCAGCTCGTGCCTCTCCTGTTCTCTGTGATATCTGACCTCTTTTGTCTCCTGCTCGGCTTGATGTTGATTTTGGAGGGCATTGTTAGCCAGAGCGCTGTGATTGGAAGAGGCTTTGAGTGAGGGGGGCTGTGGTTGGTTGGGTTAAAGTCAGGCTGATTTGCATAAAGGCTTAGCCCAGATTTGGAGCCACTCAGCGAGATCTGAGAAGAAGGGCCCGAGGGCCACGAGGTAATCATCCATGGCCTGTCACAGTGCTGTCATTCCTCTGAGTATTTGTGTGTCTGTGCGTCCGTCTGTATCTGTGTGTGTGAGCGCATTGTGTCTGCTCCTCTTTGTGTGTGTTTGTATTCCTTTGCGTTCTTGTATGTATCATTGTTGAGCATCTCTATCTCACTCTCGCCGTCTTCCTCTCTACTTTTTGTTTTGTTTCCCAGGCAGGTTGGTCCGTGCCAGGCGGATGGTGGTGGCAGCTAATGTTACAGAACATGAATATGTGGAAGGCAGCATACCAACGGAGTGGGACTGTAAGTGTGGACCGCAGCATCACTGTTATACTTTTCATATCACTAATATGGATGAATGACAATGTTAATAAGAAAGCTACCCATCAGAGTATATAAAGGGCTGCACAAATAAAATGGAATAACAAATGCATGCCTGTATCTATTGGGGCCTAGGCTAATCCATTGATTTTCTTTCTTTTTTTTGTCTCAAACTGCAAGAGGGGGGTTGGGAGAAGCGTATTCATGAGTTTATCAAAGACGCCTTCTGCTGGTGTTATACAACCGTATCAAAAATAGTGTTTCAAATGTCTTACAACTGGATACAAACTGTTCCCTCTGTCTCAGACTGGCTTCATCCACCTTAAACCCTTCATCCTGCTTCGCCCCATCCCTCATGCATTTTTATCAGGATGCAAATAAGAAAGGGATAAAAGAGGCCCAGAATCCCTGTGCGAGCTGGGGGAAGAGTTAGACAATCTCTTTCTCTCTCTCTCTCTCTCTCTCTCCCTTTAACCTGAACCAGAAAGAAGGACAGAGCTACTGATGGAGAATGACAGGGTCTACTTTCAAATGCAAAGATCAGAGCAGACTCCTACTGTCTCTTCTGAGACACAGCACTCAGTGGCCCTGCTCTGCCTAAACTAAAGCAGGATTATGGTTTTGAGTTTATCATGTGTGTAACTTTTACCATTCTGCATCTTTCCCTATAGTTCACTAAATGAAATGATAAAAACCCTAGATACTGTGTGTTTTCCCATCTTGCTTGGTAACTCTGTTTTCACCAAGCTACCATTGTGCCCTGAAACTCAGCGATGCTATAGCAGCTTTTAAATATCACTGCCGGTTTTGTTTGTGCTGCGTATGTTTGTGTGGGTGTTCTCACTCTTCTTTTTTCCTCCTCTCTCCTGCAGCGTGGATCCGAGGCAGACGGAAGGAGCCCCCCTCTGTCGAGGTACGTCTCCCCCCCAGCCTCCCCGCTGTGCTGATGGTTGGACTCTAGAGGGCTGGTTACAAGGGAGGGAAAGATAGAAGCAAGGAACGGCTTTGATTTGTTTTTATCTTACAGTTCGGAACTGAATCCTGGAACTTTCGGGGGACAGGTGTTAAAATAAACAGCAGCTGAAGTGCATTGATGGCGAGGCGGAGAGCAAAGACAGCTTCTGAACAAGCGGCTCACTGACACCATGTCCTAGTTTACTTTATTTTTTCCAGTAAAAGCCTGCTTTTGTTGTATTTCTGGCAGTCTCTAGGATGGGAATGGTGAAGGACTGCAGTTTTTCCCCTCGCGTACCTCTCACTGGGTTTATTGCTCTTTAAATGTGAGAATGCTGGAAATGATTTGGACGGTGAAATGTAGGTCTATAGGAAATCCCTTGGAAGGCCGATACCGAGGCACTCTTTCTGTCTCTCTGTCCGTCTCTCTGTCCTCTCTCCCTGACAGTGGCCAATGCCATCCCCTGTCTCTATTGCCAGAACATTCTCTTCCAATTTTCTGCCTTGCGTCTGCCCAATAGCTGCCATCGACAGCTGGACAGTGTTGATGTGGCCAAGGCTTCACTCCCAGCACATTACCCTACCCCTTGTCACGCTCCCTCTCTTCCCGGTCCAAGCCGACATAAATTGATTGGATTAAATCCTGTCATTAACAGGCTGGAAAAGCAGCTCAGTATGTTTGTCTCTCTCCCCAAAGCGGGGCTTTTTGGCCACAGCTCTCCCCTCTCTTTTCCAGTCCTTCAATTGTGCCAACACACAACAGCATTATGCCCAGTCCTCCCTTCTTTTCTGGCTTCTCATCCCAGGGAGAGGCTAACATCACTGGACACTAGTTGTGGCTCAAGTGGGTAACTATTCCACCGGTGGACTGTTTTCAGGCTATAATTGTTTCCATGAGCTGGACTGGTTGTTTATACTGCGAATGCCTCCTGTCATGTTAGTTTACCAATCTGTTCCAAAGACTACATTTTTAACCAGGTTTTATTGGACAATATAGTGCAGGTTAACTGAACACCCTTGGTCTTCTGCTAGTAAATGTCTTACTTTATACTCTACACACGCAAACACACACACATTTGTACCTGGAAGATTTCCAATGCATTTTTATATCTTTCTACTTTTGACTTGGCAATTTACTTGTTGTGCCTTTCGGACAAACAGGGTTAGAATAGTAAGCAGGACACTTATAACTAGTTATATTTTCTGGTGAGTTTGAAGGTTCGAAATAGGTCATCCTCTTTTCTTAGGAAACTGCCACCTTAACATTTCCAACATCACAGAACTTGGTAGATGCGGTCTGGTCATGATTTATTTGTGAAGTGTTGGATGCCATTCCATTAAACTGTGGTTGATGCCCCTTTAATTTACCTTGGTGGCTATCGTTGGCAATATTGCATGGCTGCTATATGTAATCTATCAAGAAATGTAAAAGCATGTTTTTACTATTGATTTTAAACACGTTTTACAATGAAGGGTCACCGACCCATAAAGCCCACCATTTATAAGAAGTCACAGACTATAACAAGGATAAATTCAAGAAATAACATTCACAAAAACATCTAAGTAAAGTATCAACATGTCGTGTAGGTTATTTTTCTTCTATATACAGTCTCATTAGTTCAAACTATTTTTTAATCAGGTTGTATGCTGTTTGGAGACTTTACATCTATAACTCACCGTGGGTTTGTTTTGAAAGTGGACTGCATGTTCAGGAGTAGGGGAGTTTTAGTCAACAACGAAAAAACTGTACTGTAAAGTTTGTATGAAAAAACTGCCGGCTTCGGAAGGAAGGAAGGAAGGAAGGAAGCTTATCGACTCATAAGTAGGAAGTGTTGATTTCAGCAAAAACTTAAATTAATTCAATTTTCAATAGGTTAATCCATCCATCAATCCTCTGACACTTATCTGGGATCGGGTGATGTAAATTGATTATATCACAAGAACTTATTGTTTTGTATGACTGGAAAGCACTGCTTTGAATGTCAATACATTCTGATTCAAAGCCACATCCTGCCTACTGATTTTCCATCATTCTTTTGACTGTTTATTTATTTTTGTATTAATTGAATTTCACGATTTATTAAAAACGTTTTATACTATCTTATATTTAATGTGTTGAACACTGCAAAAACACTGAATATGCATGTATGTCCACCTCTGTGTTTTATAGGAGCTGCTGAAGAATCAGTCTTACAGGGACAACATCAAAATTAAGGCCAGGGAGGTGGAGGAGAAAGATCTGATCCTACAGGCCAAGGAATATGAAGATGGTCTCGTGACGACTCCTGCAAAGACTCTTGCCAAAGGCCATGCCGCCTCCACCGACTTCGGGAAGCAGGAGATCAGCGAGGACCCCAGCAGCACTGCCAACACCTTTCAGCCCGGCTCCTGGTTGCCCAAGAAATAGACTGAGACATCTACATTCAGCGAGACCGCTGTACAATAAAACACAATCCAATAGATAAGCCCTGCAATAAAGAACTACCTATGTGAAACTGATATTCCCATTCAGTTGAAACTTTGTAGTGTAACTTTAGAAGCAACTTTCAGTATAATGTAATTCAAGTCCACACCACAACCTGCGACTTCAGAAATAACCAGAGTTTAAATCTCTTTATGCTGTAATCATTTCAAGGATATTTTATTGGATTGTTTTATATTTTCAGGTTTCTATTTCCGTAGTCCCTTGGTGTACATATATTGTATATAATCAAGACAATAGGCGTCACTCATCTTGAAGCTGACTTTAAGTAATGATTCAATGGAGCCAAAAGGTCTGTTTATAAAGCAAAGAAAAAGTGAAATGCTTGTGCTTCATAATAGTCAATTACAGATACTGCATTGTGGATATTGCAAGAAATAATTTTCTAATAAATTGTGACTTTGGTAATATCTATATTGACTGCTTAATCTCAAAATAGAATATAAATATTGTAAATTGAAGGTGATCAGAAGAGCAGATCTCAGCCATGACCAAATATACTGTACATCCTTTTTAAATGTTCTTCAAAGAGCAACATTTTACTTTGTCAAGATGAAAAGCATAATTTTTTTGATGAAGCCCAAGGAAAACAAATGTTTCATCGGGTTGGAATATGTATAAAACATAACTTTTAACTCTAAATTAAACCATGTAATCAGAAAAGACGAGAAGCTTAAACTAAGTTTGCATTAAATAATGTGTCGATTTCACCCAAATTACCTTCTCACATGCAGTTTTGCAACTGCTAAATATGACTGGCTGCTAAACATTTGTGATTGATTTGTATGGATTATGGATTTGTATGTCATTCTGTTTGACATGCCGAGGCTTTTCTGTCAATCTGAACATAATAATTGAATTATGCACTCTGGCTCAAAGTTACAATACAATTAAAGATGAGGGGATGAATACTTTATCTGCATTTAATTAGAATTACATCATTTTTCCATTTCAATATAAAATCCATAATGAGGAAATTAGATCATATTCGACATGAAAACTTTATTGATTAGAAAGTAGTATTTTGGATATTTTGGAAAAAGTTCCAGTAAGCTCATTATTACATCTTCAATTCTAAAGAACATGGGTGCTAACAATGGAATGCAAAGAGTTGCAACAGCTGCACATTATTATCAGCGGATTTCTGTAAAACTAAATGATACAGATGACCACTGTGCTCTTGCTGACCAGAGTCCCACTGGGACGAGCCTCCTTCGGGCAGTACTGTCCGTCTCAGCACTGTTAGCCTGTGGGGCCAGTCTCCCACCCCAGATTTGAGGCGTAGGGGCCCTGTGCTGACAGTAGGGCTGGGACACAAAGGGCTCCATGTTGTTAAGTTATTTGGAATAAGGAGGGCTGCATGTGTGGTGGATGCTCCTCCTTTTATATGCCCTCATCCTACCCACAGGCTCAATCTTTCTTGGTCCTCTTGGCCTTGGCTATGTTGTCCTGACGTTTCTGCTTTTTCTTCTGTTCCTTGTCACGTGCCTCGATCATCTTGGCCAGTTTCCAGGACAGCAGTGCACTGGCAATGAAGAGAGGTGTGAGAGCCAGGATGACAGTGGTGAGGAAACCGTAGGGGTCTTTGGCAGCCCACTCCACCACATACTCTGCCCATGCTCGAACGTCAATCATCCTGTTTAGCAACAGTGAGGCGCAATCAGACCTGAGAAAGGGTACCAAGAGAGAAAGCAATGAATATCCAGAGGAAAAGCAACTAATATGTACAAATTATAATAACAGGTTAATATGTTAGAAGGAGTTGTTATTATGCGTTCAATCTCACGAAACTGTTTACAGACACAACACCCCTATTAAGTAATGAAACAGACATTTGTACTTTCTGGTTAATCAGCTAAATGCAGTTTTGACGAGTTAAGGTACTTTATAAAACTGAGGAAAGAAAATGTGATTCGTTGTTTCCCTGTTGCTCCCTCTTAACTGTCTTATTGAAACAACAATTACGAATAATGAACATTAATAATAGCATTCATGGTAATTAAGTATTAGACACTTTCTGAAAGTAACAAATTGCTACATCCCATGGTACATATCGTCTAATCTACATTGATATTCATCAGAATTAATGTGTCGTACAATTGGTTTTAAGGAGGTATGTTTCACTGGGTAAATAATACTAGGGTTTTTTAATAATCCAGGTAAAACAATATTTTTACGTCAAAAGTCAACTTTATTGTAAATCTTCTGTATGTGAGATACAGACAGGGAGATTGAAATGCTGTTTCTCACAATCCCAAGGAATACAACATATATTAGAAAAATATGCATATATACACATTTATACACACCTGTACCATATACACACATTAAGAGGCATACATAAAAACGCACAACAGTCAATATATACAACATAACAGTCACTTATAAACGGTGCTACCACAGAAAGTGTAACGTTACATAGACATCGTTATCACAATGCTACCCACTGGCATCAGTGCAGTGAAAAATCCATCATTATCGTCATCAATATGGTTAAACCAATATATTTAACCTTGGTTATCGCTACTTGTTGAGCTCTTCAGCCAAACAGCCGCTTGATTAACCGCTAGTTAATCTCCAGCATCTAAGTAGCATCAAACTGAGCCAAAGCTAGCTCCGTTAGCTGCATTCCGAAAACCCTTACAAACTATCTACTCTAGATAAAACCTTATATACTCAAACTCATTTTACACATTTGCCCAGACTGCTAGTAGTATTTGATCTGAATATCTGAGATGCGGGTTTAGAAATGAACCTCTCTACTGCGATTAGCGACGCTTGCTAACCTGCCCATTCATAACGGCCTAACTTGAAGGAGCAGGATAGCTTCGACTCTCGGCTAAACTGCTCCACAACTATGCGTGTGAACGTGACAAAACAAATAATATATATTCTCATATTGGTTATTGGTGGTAAAAAACGATAAAGATATAAAATAAACTTACCAATTTGCTGAGATTGTGTTTATATCCGCGACAATTAGTACCACCTCCTCCCAGTTCCGGGTAGTGTAACGTGATGTGGTCCTATTCCTCGCCCTGATTGGATATGACGCGCCGCTTTAAAGATGGGAAATGTAGTCCTCAAGCCTAGGAAATTAGATGTAGCCTACAAATAATCAAAATACAGAGCAAAATGTAAACTGCATTTTATGCAGTGTTTGGTCATAATGTTGTATATTGTACCACATTGCCTGCAAAATGTATATTATACATTTTAAGAGCATAACAAAAGGAATAATTGCACTTGAAATAACTTTAAAAACAGGGAGCCATACTATACTACTCTGAATCATAGCATTTAAGATTTTTATTTAACCTATTCCTTAAGGTGCAGGATAAAAAAAAAACTATCTCAGTGGGAAAAAAATGGTTCAAGATACAAGAACTTTGTTGTCATTGTTAGGGCACAGAGACATTTCTTCTGAGCTGGTCCAGTATAGATGCAGCAGAATAAGATAGTAAATATGAATAAAATAAATGAAATGACTTTTAAAAGCTATAGATAAACATAACAGGATAATTATAAATAAATAAATAAAGCTAATATAAATAGACTAAACATCTAGCACCAATATGTATGGTTGGGTCTTTGTGAGTGAGTACATTTGATACATTATGATCAAGTTTGATAATATATAGAGCTTACCTGTGGGGTTGAAGCTACAATATTATCTGTTTGGATATAGCACACTCTTGTTGGTTATGGTTACTTAGAAATAATATGAGTTTGCTACGAATATGCTAACTTAAATTATTGGATACAGATTGACAAATATGGTCTACTCTGTTCAGATGACGTCTATTTCTTAAAACTGACCATGTGTGTATAACTATTCTGCTTGAAGAATAGAAAAAACTATAAGGAAATAGCTATTTTTAAAAAAAAGAAGCAAAAGGCTGCACTGGCCCTCTGGGAAAGATGACTAACATAACAAAGATGGACCTGCTGGCTTTGTGAACTTCCTGTGGGGAAGTATTGAAACCAAATCAGGTTAGGCCACATCTGCTCTGTCCATACGGCATGGATCACTTTCAGAGCAGTTCAAAGGCCAGCCTTTTAGCCCTGCTCACAGAGGAAAGAGAGGGGCAGCTGGGAACACATGCAGAGGATAAACACATTGCGAACACACTTTCTGGTTTGCCAGCATAGTTTTGGGCAAGTTTTATAGACAATTTAGCCCCCACCCCCATCTTATGGCTTTTGCTTATAATTATTAGCTTCTGTTACATGTCTCCCCAGGAAGGGAGAACCCAGGGGGTGGGCAATGCAGCCGCACCCTAAACCCCTGATGACTATTTGACTCCTACAGAAGTGGGCCCCCTTTTCATGACGAAGCTGTGGAACAAGCATTATCAACAGACAGGAAGGAGGACCATAAAACGACTACACCACATTTTATAGTTAACCAGCTCCACTGCTGTGTGTCATAATGATTACAAGAAAACCCAGTTGACTGGCCAGACCTTGAGTAATTTCCTCAATAGAGCATGACTTGACTGTTTAATATTTAAATGTAAAATGAATGAATATACCACCATCACCATCACCAGGGATCGTTTTTTTCTGACCTCAGAAGAGGCCTTTCTTCTCACAGGCTTCGTTTTAATGTCAGCAACTTTTCTTTAATTTAGTCTTAGGTTAGTGTCAAATATGTGCTTGTTAAGTCTTTAATCATATTAAGTCAAAGTCACCCTGTTTTTTAGTCAAGTTAAATTAGTGTCTGTGTGTGAGACTGAAAGAAAGAAAGAAAGAGAGAGAGAGAGATAGCAAGGAAGCTATTTTTCCTTTATTTTCGAGTACAATTAATTGTCCATAAGCTGCAGCAGCCACTAACCAACATGCCATGAGTAGTGAATACAGAGGACAAGCATGTCCAGCTCCATATCTTTATGTTCCTCCTCCCACGCCCTTTCTGTCTCTGACAGCTGAGAGTCCTTTGGACTTAAGCCTCGAAAACAACCATCACGTTGTTATTGAAGAAGCTAGAGCCCGGGGTGGTAGCACAGGCTCCAAAGGAAAAAAGTCAGTTTTCTTGCCCCCTTTTACCCCTGTGGGAAACTGCGAGACCGCCCCTGGATTAAGTCCCCGCCTTTAAACTCGAATAAGAAGGAAACTTCAAAGGCCGTCGGCCGCCGGGGCTCCGCCTTCGCGCTCCCAAACGGCTTCACAAAGGATTTGCCGACGTTCGGGAATTCCGCCTCCAGTTCCTTTTATAGCGCCACTCGTGCGCTGGCTGCGCTCCAGGACCCCGCCCCTCCCGGTTACTTTGACAACACAAAGGACTTCACGGAACTCGCAGGCGCCGCCTCCCTTTCCAAATAAGGGCAGTCTCTCCATGTACGGCAAACAATCGGTGCGAGATTGCCCTTTTCTCTTCCTTATCCCGTTTATATGATCGGAGAGGAACAGCGCTTCAGGTTGGAAGCGGTGCGATCATGGCCGAGCGAGTCCAGCAGCCCCCAGCCAAGCGGCTCTGCTGCAGGCCCGGCTACAACCCGGCATGCAGGCAGGGGCAGCGGGCTGGAGGAGTCCTGTGTGGCGGCGCAGGGTCCGCTCCGGGAGGGTCGGGGAACGGAAAAACACATAACCCCGAGTCGTTGCTCGACATCGCGGCACGCAGAGTCGCGGAGAAGTGGCCGTTTCAGAGGGTGGAGGAGCGGTTCGAGAGGATCCCGGAACCCGTCCAGCGAAGGATCGTATATTGGTCATTCCCGAGGAGCGAGAAGGAGATCTGTATGTATTCCTCTTTCAACGCCGGAGGAGAGGAAAGTGGAACTAGCGGGGACAATAACGACGAGACCCAGCTGCCTTTCCTACGGGGTGTCACTCTGCTAGAGGGTGGCTGGGTGGACAACGTATTGCAAGTCGGTGAGTGGACTATAACGTTACAGAAATGCAGCAAAACAGACTACAATGAACAACACGTCTAACTCGCACGGTTTGCCCTTTTCTATGGAGCCATGGCAGACTTTTAAAGGGCTTGTGTTTGCCTCCCATAGCCGTGTGTGTTATAAACAATGCAGGGTATTTCCACACCAGTCTATACTATAGCTGTGTGAGAATAGCCTATTTTCAGATAAGCCCGTAATAGTAGCCCACTTCTCCTTGTTTTTGCCCACTGAGCTGAGCGCATTGAATTGCCCAGAGCCATCCCAATTGGAAGCTTAGTACTTTGTTCCTATTTTTATGTCTTTCCAGCTCTCCATGCCCCCACCAATGGGTACGCGGACAAAAGCCCCCTATATCTTTTCACCGCTGGCTAAATAGAAGATATTTAGAAAGGGTGGGAGGGAGGGCGATTTAAAGCCACAGTGCTTCTGTTTTGTTTGCCAAACACCTTTGTGAGACAGACTGAAGCTTTTCTGCTGTTTTCCCAATATTCAGTTAAAGCCCAGGCTATGTGCAGCTGATAGAGGCAGAGATGCTTTCCCCCCTGTCTTCTGTATTATGTGTGGTAAAGCTTGGAGTAAACAGAGGTACTGTAGGCTAAGCAATCCCCTGCTTCCCTGCCTGCCTCCATGCCTGGCTAGCTGCCTTTGCCAGAGCCACAATATTTCACTGCAATCGTCAGTGCAATAGACTCAGCTGTCAATCCGACTCCCCACCCTTGGAAACGGTTCAGGATTCTAATCCCATTACCCTCCCCAGTTCATCTGAATCTTAATGCCTTCTCCAAACAAGATTTTATGCATGATCTTCTTCCTCCTCCCTACTTCACCCTCTCCTTTTCTCTCCCCTGCTCCCTCTCTCACTTCTTGGCTTACTATCCCTCCAAAGAATCTGTGTGGAGATGGCTTCAGCTCTTGTGGGCTCAGAGAATGTGCAGTGCACAATAGTAGCCATGGAGCAGGCAGACAGGCAGGCAGCTCTCCCTCCCTCTCTGGCCTGTTTACCAGATTCCCCAGCATTAGACTCATGTATGTGCTCACTCTTTTGGGGCTTCGGGAAGCTAAACACCCAGCACGGAGTAAAACAGTGTAAGGGCGTCAGTGAGGAAATTCATGTGTGTTTGTGTGCTTTGCAATAGTTAGAAATAGAGACAAAGACGGGAACGGGGTCATTTTCTTTGGCCATGCATGTGTTTTTGTTGTGTGCGAGAGAGAAAGAGAAAGACAAGATTATGTGTGGGGGTTTGATAAACACTGAGGGGGATTGTGCATGCATCTGTGTGTGCATGTGTGTGTGCATGTGTGTGTGTGTCTTCGTCTGCACGGGCTGTCAGTCTCATCCTGCATGCTCACAGAGAGTGGAGGATGACAGGCGAGTACACAGCAGGAGGAGGGCATGTTATGCTGATTGCAATTTTCGCCACAGCATTTGTTTGGGGGGGCTAGGGGGAAATAAAGCTAAAGAAGAGAAAATGATAAATAAAAGATGCAATCTACTCCAGGGGACAGGCAGCCACTGGAGGATGAGAGCTTAAAAGCAGGGACGCATGGGAGGGGGCTGTCAGCCACATCACACACCACATGTATTGGCCCATCAAATACATACAGTGGGTCTGGCCCTGGAAAAAAGTGCAGGGTGCCTGTGAGGGTGTGTGTGTCTGCATACAGGCGGGCATGGCTTTTGTGTGGCTTCCTGTGTGTGTGTGCTGTCAGTAGGATGGTATTCAGTGTTGATGATGAAAGACAGTAGAGGAATAGAATAGATGTGGAGGTTATTGTGTATGGGGGGAAAGCTAATATACTTGAATGGATCTGCTGTCGCTGTATTCCTTTCCTCCCCCTCTCATCTCCTCCACCTCCCTCTCTCCCAAGTGAGCAGCTATAAAACTCTCCATATTTACTCCCCTAAGGCCAACTACCAGCCCCCAGTCTCCTGTGATTATTTATCTTTTTCTCAAAGACATTAATCACACGCTTTTTTCCTTTTTTGTCTACATCTCTTTCGATACATCAGTGCTGCAGAGAGCCAATGGATAGGGGATGGCGTTTAGGGGGAAGAGCAATAGATTGGGTGATATCAAGAAAAAGAGGGGAAGCCTAGAGGGAAAAAGTGGGTGGAAAATGCAAAAGAGGAAAGAGGCATTGAAATGGTGATTGGAAGAGAAAGGGATGTCTGGAAGTAAAGAATGAAGCACCGAGAATGGTCGAGAGTGAGATGGATTGGTTGTTCTCTCTCCCATGCGAGCTCATCTGTTCCAATGCCAGCCTTCAAGATAAATATTCATATGTGAAAGCAAGTGTCATCTAGCAGTCCACTGCTCCTCCTGTTATAGCAGTGTTATAACCACCCAGCTCCAGCTCTCTTGCACTCTTTCTACCGTCGAATCAGTGATGAATTTGTCAGTCGCTGACCAGGTATTGAAACTTATGTAACCTCAACCTGCATGAGACCCTGTGTGTAATTATACATCAACAACTGCAGATGAATACAATGACTATGCATGTCGCTTTTGGACCTGGAAGACTGTCTGTCATAAACATTACATTGTCATGAGCTGATCATAGAAACATTAGTACAAATCTCACCTTTGTGCCAAGTTCCATCTCTGGTTTTCAATCAGACCAGGCCGTAACTGAGCATCGTTTTACCGGTATAGAAAACTTCCCGAGATGCCTGTTCTGATCACAGCAGCTGTTCTCCGGCCCTCTTGTGTAATTTAGACTCGGCAGCTCATCATGCTGAAAGGAAGGCTAGTATTATGGTGCCCCGTCCTCTAATTATAGAATTCTAATCCTATGGCTCTAACATGGCATGACAAAGCATGTTTGCACTTCATTATCTCCTTCCTGTTTTAGTCCTCCAGTCTGGGTCAAGTTCATCCCCTCTTCTCTCATTCATATATGACATGTGCTGTCCTGCTCCTCCCCCCTTTGACCCCTCATCCATGTATTTCTAACTCCCACCCCCTCTGTCTGCCTTCAGGGCTTTGTGCCAAGAGGTAAATAAACCATAACCACACACACACACACATGCACACACACACACACACACACACACACACACACACACACACACACACAGCACCACTTCTCTCTTACTATCCTCTTACCGTAAGCCCCATGTCCCCATGGAGTGACATACTGATGCCTGGCATATGTCGCTCTCTGCAATGTCATTAGCGTACGGTACATGCTACAGCCTATTTATCCAGCTCTCCTTGTTAGGCTAATTTTTCACATGAAGCTACATGTCATTTTATCATGCTGCTGCCCCAAATCTGAGTGATGAGGCTGTTGAGGCTGTTTTAAATTCAACAAGAATGAAAACCGATATGCATATCCTGTAGCCTATTTTGGTGTACTTTCCATGGTAGTGGTTTTGGACTAGATGGCCTATAATATTTCTCTTTACCCTGCTTAAAATATCACTGAACGTCCATGGCAGTCATGCCTGTTTGAGTGTGAATGTCATTCTCATCTGCTCCACGTATTTCAAAAACGAAAGTTGTGTGTGAATGTGTGTGTCAGTCTTGTGCTTCTGCAAGCTCATAACTCAGGTTAATTTGCTCACGCTCGGGAGAATCTTAATTAGGTTTCTGCGTCATCTACTCTCTCTCCCCCTCTTTTCATCATGATGTCAATGAAAGAGTGAAATAACAACCAGGCCGGTGGTTCCCTGTATTTTAACCTGTTCCTTTTTTTGTAACACAGATGGTAAAAATCATAACATAAACTCTCCTAACCCTTATGATTGGCTCGTAAAAGGCATGTGTTAGGTGTGAGAATAGAGAAGCCGTAGCACCATATGTCATTTCCTATTGAATTTAAATCACATGTTTGCTTAGCATTCAGGCAGAACCATCGAAATATCAGACATCATTTACTACAATAAAACACACCCACAAAACAAAGGGGCTGATAAAACAACAAAGAATATTCACATTCACTTGGAGGTTATTGTTTGTGTTACAAAGCGTTAAGCCAAATACCAAGGAGAGATCTGAACCACTTACAAAGTAACACTGAGGATGTTTGTGCAAGAACACACTCTTCTTCACACAAACTCAAACACATTTTTGTACTCTCAACTATTTTCACAAGGCTTTTCAAAGAGCTTCTTGAGGACCTACATCGACATTTCAAGCATTTTGTCCACAACGGTGCAGAATTTAAGATGCCAAACGTAAATCTTGCATGAGCATGTTGTATGCAAGACGCTATCAGGCTGAATTTTTGGTGGGTGAGGGCTTATTCTTTCTGTTTGTGTGTGGGCTGTTTCTTTTCATGTGGGTGGATCTGGTTTTATTTTCCTGTTAGGTTAGAGAGTTCCTTTTATCTTTTTACAATGCCATCGAGAATGAGCCCACATGCCTACCATCAGAGAAGGAGAAAGACAGAACACTTCCGAAAATGCTGTTTAATGCTGTTGTGAAAAACCAAGATGTTACTAGGCTCAACATGTGACTTAGAGAGAAACTGACAAAATATGACTCGTGGATTTAGAAAATCATTCCCCAAAGTAAAACTGGAAAAGTAAACCTTAAGGTCAGTTTGTCAGATATCTTTTATGGACCGAGCTCGAAGGTTGGAGTCTTGAAGGAGCAGTGATCCTGGAGCCGGCGCCTCAGGTCTACCCCCAGCCATGTGACTATCCTTGGGATTGTATCGTCATGGAAACATGGCTGAGCCTAGGACTAGTGTAAACAAATGGCTGTCCAAGAGGGAGAGAGAAAGAGGCAGCAACCACATCCATGTGAAGACACACTGATTATTTAGGGAAAGTGCTCTCTTTGGCTAACTGAGTGTATCTGAGAGACTGAGAGAAGCAGATTCCAGGCCTTTGTCCCATTATGTTGGCTGAATGGAAAAAGATAGTATACATTTCAGCCGTCGCTTAATGAAAACGTGTAAGCTAAGACTTTCTTTGTGCAAATGTGTCTATTAGTGCACATGTTTTTTTATCAACAAAATATTATGCATTGTATTATATTAGCTGTCAATGTTTTCCATGTTACATCGTGGTGACATTGAACTGAGGTAATCCAGGTAATTACTTTTTTGTTCACATTTAGTAATATAAACTGAAGTTAGAGTAAGCAAGGCTGTAAATCTGAAACGTGTTCACGTGATAATTACTTTCATTCTTCTTATAATGAGTTTCAGCACAAGCTCAGTTTCCGCCTTCGATTACTCACAGACAGTCAGCCCCGGGGAGCTTTCAGTCTGGGTGGCCCCCTCAACGATTGAACCCAAAGAAAAAGACGTTATCATTGCTGTGCTCATCAAGTGATAGATGACCACTGGCTCTTATGCCTGCTCTGTCATGTTCCCATCGTGTCAGAAGTTTCCAGAAGGTCCCAAAGCTCGCCACAGTCCCAACTACACAATCTAACCATTCCTTTTCCCAGACCAAGATGTGCTTTCGGATAGATTATTCCCACCACAGACCATAACTTCTGCTATGTTCCATCTTCTACACCCAGTCATAATGGTCTCCTGCTATTCACATTTACTAGACTGTCCCCAAGATGTACCATTACGGCCCGTCCACACAGCGGCGTGCGTTGAAGCTTGCCGGCGGGCGTGTCTGAAACTCGACCAACAACCACCAATCACATGAATCTCCCGCCCCTGACACACAAGCAGCGTTTTGATTGGCTAGAGCTTGTACTGGCATATGATTCGATTGGCTGTTGCTTCTGCCGAGGCTTCAAAAGTTAAATATTGCTCAACTTTTGCAGCGAGCTACGCCAGCAAAGCTCCGTTTCGCTTCCCACAATGCAGTTCGGCGAAAAGTGACGTCACCCCATTCAAAGTGAATGGCGAAGCTTTCAACGCACGCCGCTGTGTGGACGGGCCACTAGGCAGTCTTTCTGCCATCCCAAGCTAGCTGTCTGCCTTATTTCCAGTCTTTCCACCTGACTGGAGCCAGCCTCCACCCCATTCCTGGTCCCACATATCCTAGCTGTTTCCTCCCCCCCCCTCTTAAATAACCATTCCTAGTTCCAGCTCTGGCCTCCTTATTTCTGCCACACCCTCAGGTCTATTACCAGGTTGCCCCAAGACCACACTTCAAAAATGAGTCTGCGTGGTAATACTGGCTTATTTTCAGAGTATCTCAATGTACAAAATCAGCGTTCATCGAGCCTGTTAAAATAAACCAGCTAAAGTGATAAAGTTCCAGCATGACTCCTCTAATGCCTGCTCCAGTCCCTGTTCCAGCTTGACTTGTCTCATGTCCCAGACTGTGGCTGCTGGGTGTGCGTCAGCACAGCTCCTCGGCTGGCTGACTCTGTCTAGGAATCCAGTGCTTCCACACAGCTTCTGCCCCTCTCTTCACTGTGAGCACAGGGAACATAGCAGAGGGAGCAGGCGATAGAAAGGCTACTAAATCCACAATGACAAGGCCCTATTAAAAGCTGTTTTTTCTATTTCATTTAATGACTTTTATTACCAGCCGCCCTTCTCTCTTCGATTTGGCAATAATAACAACAGGGGAATGCAGCACTCAGCGTTCTCCTATCTCATGCTCCCTTTCACTTTTTTTCTTTTTAATGAATTCCTCTTTGCACCAATGGGCTGCTGAAAGAAGCACTAAGCAGGCCAAGACTCTGCGTACTGCAGTGGCAGGTTTCAAGCGTAATCTTTGTGTGTGTGTAGTTAATACATGACTATGAGAATACATGTTAGAGACAACATATGCTTTCACTGTTGCCCCAGATCAGAGCCTCTCTGTGCAGTTTGGTCAACACCTGTTTCTCGCCAGAAGCCAAACAGCTCTGGATCAGCAATGATATTTTGTTGTGTATTTGTGTGTGTAGATCAGAATCACCTTATACTTTACTGAGACAGTAGAAAGTGACCACTTTGTCCCAGATTAAGGCCAATCTTTTTGATCTATCAAAGACAAATAAGAGAATAGCAGGACTTTGGCTTGTAGTGGTTTGTCTACATTAAACTAACTTTAACCAAGGTAACAAGGACCTTTCCTTGTTGTGACCAACTGACCTCTTGGTGTTATTGCAAATGAGTGTTAGCTGAGAATGGAGTGTGCATTTACCTGTTCAGGCTGCTTCCTGGACAAACATATTCTTTAGCACATATTTACACAGGACTTTGAGCACATGAAGATTCCTTAGCCTTTTTTTATCTTTGTGTGAATGTGAGCATGTGTGTGTATGACTCGTGTTAATGGCACAGTGACTGTGTTGATAGCGGTGTGTGTCAGGCTCAATAAAGGCATTTTAATGATAAGAGGGTGGACGACATTCCCGTCTTTCATCATTCTCACCCTATCCCCTTTACACTTTCATGCATGCACACACACACACACACACACACACACACACACACACACACACACACACACACACACACACACACACACACACACACACACACACACACACACATCGACTGGTCCCTCCCCAGCATTGAGCTGGCCCAATGCTGACCTCTTAACTTGACCCCCAGGGATTTACAAAAGCCAAAGGTCAATCTGGTCAGACTGTCCCTCCAGTGGCCGATTCCTCTGCTTGAAAGACGAAACCCTTCTCACATTATTGTTTTCCAATAAACATCACCTGACCAAAGGAAAAGCTTGCTTGCCTGATTGAATGGGTGGATGCGTGCTTCTCGTGTCCCAATAAGCCATTTCTCACCTGAGAGATCATCAGAGAGGGGACAGAACACATGCCCGGCCTGTCTGTTAATTTGTGGAACAACTGGGAACCAGAGCCAGATTGAGAGGGGGAGTTTACCTTCTCTTCTTGCCCGGCAGGCTCAAGTGCCGTGTGAGCTATGCAGAGGAGTAGGTCCTGAGAGTGTGAGGTGCCTCTGGCTGTGCCTGGTCCAACGATGTCGTGGCTGTGTGGCATGTGAGACATGCATTCACTGCTCTGTAGAATAGCAGGGCTGAATAGAGCTAGAAAAGCTCCCCAGGCACGAGAGACAGAGAAGCAGACAAAGAAAGAGAATGAGAGAAATTCAAAGGGAAGGAGATGGCGGCTTTGAACTGACTATGGAATCTAGCTTGCCCTTCTTAAGAGTTTTGTGTTGAAGGAGTTCTTTCTTTTCTTTTTGCTCATTTGCTGGCTTTCTTTTTTTGTTCTTTTTCTTTCCTCATTCCTGCCCTTCATCTTCTTGTAGTCTTATTTGCTTGCCCTTGTACTCCTAATCACTCCATACCTGTGCCTATCCTCCTTCTCTTTTATGCATTCCTTCCTTGTGTTTATAAGCTCTCATGATCTCTTTTTCTTCCCGTCTCAATTTTCCAGTTTCATTTCCCAAGCCAGGCAATAGAAACTCATATCTTATTTACATTGCCCCTATCTAGATACAACATGTTTCCACAGTGTTTCCTGTGTCTAAAGTCCCAAAGGGAAGCTAGCCCGCTCGCTAGCTGCTGCTCTGTGCTGTGCTCAGTGCTAGTCTGCATCCAGACCTCAGGGGCTATCACTGTTTCTACATTTAGCAGCTCTGTGTGCCACTCGGTGGAATGAGGAGAGTAGCAGGACTTGGCCTATTTGCTGTTGTGTCTTTCTCAGACGTTTTTTAATGATCCTTGAATTGTGATCTTCCTGGAACCTTTTCAGATGTAAGGATAGCCTACCCTTCGGAAATCTTTTATGCTAGCCATTTAGCTGATGCACTGAATAAGAAGTTCACTGTTTTGCTCAATATCTATATACCTTAATATTTATGTTGGTCCCAGAGTATTGCATTTGGAAATTCTGGTCCAGTTTATAAACCCATTTACTTGGTCTTTCAGATAAATCCTGACTTTTGTTTTCAATGAACAAGTCCTTGTACTGCTTGTGTTGTACAATATTTAACATGCACAATGTTAATGTGTTAATGTTTTTTTTTCTTCATATAAATGAAAATGTAAAAAGTAACACTTTTGTATCCAAAATAAAACCAGTTTAAATCATTTAGGGTACATCCTTTGCAGTAAGTGGGGAAAAAGTTGTGACTCTTTGTTATCATTGTGGCTGGGAAATTAGCACCATAAATCACGGAGTGTCTGCGCAATACTATGCTTGTTCTCACTTCCTATTGTTGAGGATGTCCCTCTCTGTTGTTGACACCCTTTCAGTCTCCCTAATTTTTCCAAACCTCGTATCTGTCTGTCTGCCTGGCTGTCTGTCTGGCTAGCAGTTATCCAGCTAGCTGTCCCTCCTGGGTGGCTACATCACCTCACCTCCCACCCCCTTACATCCAGTGACAGCCCAGCCCATGGAGACATGGGTAATGTTCCTTTCTGATGTACAGCCTGACTCAATTGGACTGGATGGCAGACACATGCCTAAAATAACAAAAGGAGGGTGGAGAAAGAGGGGCGGGGGGGTTGGAGAGGGAGGAGGGGAGGGAAGGAGCGAAGCGATCGATAAAGCAGGGACACATCGCCTAATAAAGATTTATTCCTTTTTTTTTCCACCTCGCCATCAGCCTTGGCAGGGCAGAGAGGGGAAGGAGAGAATGTGATTAGTGGACTTCTTCCCCCAGGGTGCCTCTGATAGCATGTGTGTACACGTGCACAGCAGTATGTATGCTCAATGCGTTGTGTGTATTTTTGCATCGTGTGTGTTTATCGCACGCGTCTCTCCCTCTCCCGAGAGCAAATGGGGTTAAAAACAGTCTCTGTCGTTTGTTCTGCGGGCAGTGGCACTAGCAGCTGCAGCTGTGTCCCTGCCTCTCTCTCTTCCTGTCAGCTAATATTTAGTTAATCTTTGGTCTGGGACCTACGGGACTGGCCTGAGCTCCTGGTGCCCCATCCATCTCGCACTGATCTATATTCCACGCTGGATCCCTCTGCCATTAACCACCACCAAGGGGAGGAGAGAAGGGGATAGGGAGCCGCAGCGGTAGAACGAAGAGGAAAGGGCAGATGGGTGGAGGGAGAGCTGCAGAGAGACAAGAGAGTGATGGAGAGGAAGCAATTGGGGGGAGGGAAATGGAGGAGTAGGGGAGGGCCTTGCACACAAATCACTTCTCCTAATTGTAATGAAAGTTAAAAAGAAAAAGTACATTGCAAGAAATCTGCTAAGGGATGCATGTGTCAGGCTTTTTGCTTTCCTTTTGGAACACACCCCTCCCATTGATTCTCTTCCACTTCCGCTTATTCTCTTTCTTCTACATATGAACAGGTGGAATTAGTTGAATCCAGCTGAAAACAGTCTACAACAGATAAGTGGAGTGTTTCTTCAAGGATGTGTAAAAGGTGGAGGAGGAGAAGAAAAAATGCCATAGGTGTGGGAGTGAGTGACCATATGCATAAAGCAGGGCACTTCACTCATATGCATTGTGTAGTTATGAAGGGGTCCACCTGGAAAGGCTCTAAGTGCTGAGTCACCCTCAAACACACAGACTTAACGCTTTTATCCCAGACTGCCAGGTCCATCTGAATAGAATATAATAGGCCATAAAGTGCTCTGCTAGCAGTGGCTGCCTGCCCCACGGCAAACCCTTGCCCCTTTGCTCTTCTACTCCAAATCTCATTTCACCACTTTTCTAGAAACAAGGCATGTATGCGCTGTTTTTTCCCTCCTCCTTTCCATTTGTCTCTTCTTTCAACCCCTCTTCCCTTGTTGTTTCTCCTGCTTCTCAGGCAGCCACAGAGAGCTCCCTCTTCTCACTTCAGCCTTTCTGTCTACTCTCCCTGTGAACCTCCCCCCTTCAGTCACATTTCCCGTTGCTGCTGCTCCTGCTGTGTGTGTGTATGTATGTGTGTGTGTGGGGGGCACCTGTTTGGGATCTCAGTGTGTGTTTAGGGTCATGCCTGCAGGTCGTATGCAATGAATAGCAGGGTTGTTACCGAAGCACAACCGGTTGAGAAAAGTAGAGCCAGTAAATAGTGCACCAGTGACGGAAGGAGAGGAGGACGATGGAGAGATGGATGGAGGGAGGGGAGAGAGGAATGAGGGAACAGGAGGACCAGAGAGGGAGGAAGGGAAGAGTGGTTGCAAAGCCAGTGAGCCTTAACCACCTTCTGTTAGTCGCTCTGCTCTCAGCGCTGTTTTCTCTCTCATAGGAATCTAATGGCTTTTCCACTGTCCTCTTTCCAAACCTCCACCACCACCAACATCTCCCCCTTTCTCTCTTCTTTCTCTCCCTCTCTATTGATGGGCTATTTTTTTCCTTTCTTACGCCTCTCCATCTCTTCTCACTTTCCCGTTTCTCCGTTGCGATTCCCTCTCTGAGTCTTTGCCCTTTCCTCCCCTGCTACCTCCCCTCCCTTTCTCTCCTTACGTCCTTCCAGCTGCTGGCCAGGGGAACAGCTGACTAAATCTAAAGCTCGGGCCCCTGGCTCTGGCCCCGGCCTCAGCCTCGGCTCTGCCACAGCCTCCTCCTATTCTCAGCCCTCCTTTTTCTCTCTCTCTCTCACTCCCTCCCTCCTCTGGCCTCCAGCCCTGGCCCTTCCTCTGAGCCTGGGCTCCAGCACTGCCTGACTCTCAGCAGTCCCCCGTCCCCCCCGTCCCCCCTCCAAC
>NW_011333040.1:3831562-3846879 GCF_000735185.1 Notothenia coriiceps
CCCCCCCCTGCTCTAACTGACTGAAGCTGGGCCCCAAGTACTGTCCCAACGTATCTGGACCAAGCCTCATCCAGGTTGGCTGCAGTTCAGTTCTCTGGCTCCTATACCCAGCATCTCTCTCTGGCTAGTAATGTTAGTCACTGTAACTCATTGTGGCTCGCTTTACTCCGAGCCACAGTCAGCTTGTACATTTTGTCGTTTCTGGCTCAACACTTCCTGCTAAGCCCTTTGTTTCCTCGTGTGTCTCTTTGTCTCCTCGACTCTCGCTTCTATACGTCTCCTAACTTGTGTAGACAGGCTTAGCCTTAGCACAAACACAAACGCTCAGCACACAAACGCGTGCAAGAGTGTGAAACATACGACACATGATTGGCAGCAGGGGGAAGAGGGGGGAAAGCAGCAAAAGGGGAAGTGGGCCTTGTCACATCTCTAGGCAAGCCTTGGGCTCGAGTTTGATCGCTGCCCAGGGATGGGAGCCTTTGTGTGTGTGTCCCCCCTCTCCACACTCGGTGGCTGTCAGAGCAAGTCTGCAGGCGTGTGTGATTTAGGTGCAGGCCCAGGGTCCGCCATCACTCTGCTGAACACACGCTGCCCACAGAAGACACCTGTCAATGCTCTTCCTCCTCTCTGACACCCAACTGCTCTGAGACGAGCGACTGAGGGCTGACAGAATAAAGTTCAGAGAGCACTGCATAGCAAGACTGAGATGCACACACATACACACACACACCCTTACCCTTTGTGTGAAAGTGGGCTAAGGAAGCCCCGGCAGGAAGGAGTTCTGCGCCGGTTGAAGCAACATCAGAATCTTCTCCAACATCTCGCAGCTCCTCTCAGATTTTTATTCAGCCCACTCCCTGTCTGTCTAATGCCCAATACAGCCTTTGTCATTCTTGCCGTCTTTGTTGTTTTGTTTTTGTGTATATGTGTGGAAAAGGAAATTGGGGGAAAAAAGCAGCAAAAGTTTCCTTTGGAGTTACATTTTCTCTTGTTGACTGACAGATGCGGGACGATGAAAGCGAATCACAACGTGCCACAGACTTCAAAGGTTCCTGTGTTCCTCCGTTTATTGGCAACAACGCACAACAACCTCTCTCCCGGTGTGGATTCTTCAAAAATAGGGAGGGAAACAGCTAGACGAAACAGAGGCAGCTGACAAAGAAGCTCGTATTCAAACAGCTAGAGGGAGATGAGGGAGGAGGAGGGGTGCTAAATAATCAGACCTAAGCAATGTAACCAAATCGGACTGCTTTTCAAAAGCATTTTCAATCAAAACAGGGTTTTGATGAGCACTGATTCTGATACCAGGGATGTTTGAGGAGAGAAAAAGTGACGGCTTGAAGTTGTGAAGACTTCTCTGCTTTGGGAGGAGCTTTGGTTCAGAGGCTTTTGTTGTGCGTGTGTTTGGAGTATGTGTGTTCTACATGGAACATCGCAGCAGTAATTAACTAAGTGTTAAAGTTAAAATGATATAAGCCGCTTGGTTCTGCTCTCCTAACCGTATGGATTCTGTCTTCCCTTCTCTCTCTCTCTTTCCTCCTTTCTTCTTGTTATTGTCTAGGATGGCACCCATTGACTGCCACTGACCTAATTTAGGCACATTTCATTGACCTACTTCATGGGTGAATGCTGACTTGCCCACGGGAGGAGATCCTCTCACCCATACAGTCACATGCACACATACTACTTTCTAGCCTTATGATTAATATGCACAACCTCAACCTGCTTTTTGGTTGCTATGGCGCTGGGCATATACCCCCTCAGCTGTGTTTTAGCCTCTGCTTGACCCCCCATTAGACCCCCTGTCATAGCCTCCTTCAGCAATGAACGTAATGAGGAGGTAGTGACACGTGGTCAAATATAAACAAAGCAGTTGGCCATTGTTTAATAATGTCTCAGAGGTGGCATAGTCCTTGACTTCACAAGTCTCAGACGAGACATGATCAGCATAATTGCATACGGATATGAATATTCTTCAGCAATGAAAATGGTAACTTTAGAAACTTTGATTAAACAGTGTAGAAATGCTTTGCTTGTACTCTCTCAGCAAAGTTAGATGGTTAGAAACTGCAGTCTCTAGAGCATCGGTGATCCCAAAGGGGGAGTGGCATCTTTAACCCACTTGTTTTAAAATAATTCATGCATCATTGTGTTCCTCTAGCAGATTAATCCCAGCTGACTGGACACACACAGTCCTCTTGAGGGTTTTGGAAAAAGGCTTTGTCATAGTTGGATTAGTTTTGCCCTTTTTAGCGCAAAGATGATTAGTAATAAACTTCTGTGCCTGCAGCCTCCCACGAGGACATGGTAGTTAGAAGTAAGTCTAACCTCATTCAGTGTATTTGTCACACTCATGTTTTGTTTTCTGTGCAGTCCTGCTTGTGTATGTTTGAGTACGAACAAGAAGGGTACCAGAATTCTTTACCTGCCTGTTTTCCTGTGTGTTTGCCCACATAATATGCAATGTGTTTTCCCCCTACAAATACAACCCATGAAAGCAAACACACGGGTACATACACGCAAGCAACGGGCAGACATGTGTTGTCATGGTAACGCATACAAATGTCAACAAAAGAGGCTCCAGGGTGAAGATTGTGTCCGTCTTGTCCAGCAGGGTGCAATTTATCCCAATGTAGCCATGAAAAGCAGCTATTTACATGAAACGAGAGCCGTTTCTGGGAAATAGGGGTCTCTCTGAAGGTTTTGATGTCAGCTGCCTGCTTTTAGCTTGAGAGTGGAAACCTAAACCATCGAGAGAGAGAGAGAGAGAGAGAGAGAGAGAGAGAGAGAGAGAAGCAAGCTGTAAACCTACTGAGAGAGCTCAGTTCCCTCATGTGGTTGCAGCTCTGTGCATCACCCTGAAAGTCTCTCACCGTTTCCCGTCAACACGCTTGGAGAAGGCCAAGCGTAGCGTGTGATTTCAGATGCTTACAGTTTGCACAGAGTAAATGTAACCCCCTTGTTTTATAGCTTATCCTTAAGAGAGTGGTCCTAACATCAACGTCAATATTTACAGGAATTGCCTGCAGGCAAGAGAATCGACCACCACAATTCAGCAGAGACTTATTCAACCTTTCTCCTGCACCCCCTCTCTCCTCTTTCCCTCACTTGTCTTCATCCCGGTAATTCCCGTTCACTGCAGCAGGCCGTCCATCACAGAGCCAGTTGGCTAAGATATTTGTCTTTGGGTTGCCTTTGTTTTATAGGTGTGTGTGTGTGTGTGTGTGTGTGTGTGTGTGTGTGTGTGTGTGTGTGTGTGTGTGTGTGTGTGTGTGTGTGTGTGTGTGTGTGTGTGTGTGTGTGTGTGCGTGCGCGCGCAAACAAGGTGCACCCTGTTTACGTGTGTGCAATATCTTTCGGCAGGGCCGCAGCTTTGACACAGGCTCAGCGGCTTTTTGAGAGATGCTGGATGACGCGTGTCAAGTGATATTAAATGTGAGAGAAACTCCCCTCCTCCCTCATTCACTCCCCCCTCTGCCTTGCCCATCCCTCCGCCGTGGACTGTGTCTGCTGTGGTTAGTGTGAGCTTAGCTATGACACTTTTCAGTGGGGTTTTTAGGGGGGAAGGTGCCACGTCTGATGTACGAGGCCTCACATCTCTGTGGGTATAGCAGACACTTTGGCCTACATAAGCTCCTGGAAGGTCAATGCCTATACATCTGAATATATATATGGTGTACACATGCTCTACCTAATCTAAATTACAAATGTTTTTCTCTTTGTTTTGTCATAATCCAAACAATTATGTGTTAAGGTTATCATTATGTGAGCTGCATATTAATCTGTGGGAATGATAATTGCTTGGTAATTGCTTACAAATGAGTGTGTATTTAAGTGGTTGCGGTGCTTTTGTGTTGTCTTTGTTTTCAAAGAGAGATGTCGCTGTAAATCAGGTCACTCCCAAACAGGTTACCTATGTATTAGATTATTCAGACCTACATTGAATCAGAAAGAAGACACAGAATGGTAGATTTTCTCAGCCACTGAATAAAGAAAGTAGCACATAAAAGGTTAACCTATTTTCCTGGTGAATGTTTTTCTTTGTGTTTGCACATGTGTGTGTATCTCCTCCCATATCTGTCAGGTAATAATGTGGATGTATGGGTATTGGGCCAGTGTACTCGGTGCTATTATGGGTACGCCTGAGAAGGGGGATGTTGGGGGATGTTGAGCAGGGGCGGGTTTATGCCAGGATGTGGCATGCGCCGCTGAACAGAGAACAGCGAGTGTGACCTCAGTGACTCCAGGAAGGAAGGGGTTAAGCACGAGCCAGCAGGCCTGCATGGGCTGCGTTACGCAAACTGGCGGCTGGCTGGAGCTGAAAGGGGAAGTGCTGAGCTCAGAGGAACACTGGCTCAGAGCCCTCACTCCCTCCTCCCTTCACTGAAACTCCCCCTTCGCCTCCCCTGGCCCTCCTCTTCTCTACAGCTGAGCGCTCCCCATGCTTCCCACCGCCAGGCGTGGTGATGTGTGTTTGTGTGTCTGTGTGCCTGTGCTGGAATGTAGCTTCCCCCATCGGCTGGGGCCTGTGTGTGTGTGTGTGTGTGTGTTTGTGTGTGGGTGTGCACGTGTGTGTGTCTGTCTGGAATGATGCCTCCCCTTGTCTAGTGTGTGACGTCAGTACACACAACGGGTCAGCTTAGGGCTAGTGTGTGTGTGTGTGTGTGTGTGTGTGTGTGTGTGTGTGTGTGTGTGTGTGTGTGTGTGTGTGTGTGTGTGTGTGTGTGTGTGTGTGTGTGTGTGTGTGTGTGTGTGTGTGTGTGTGGGAGGGAGGAGTCAGTTATTGGAGAGAGAAAAAGGGAAAGAGGAGGGGCTGTTTGTGAGCAGGAGGTTGACTGCAGGGAGTCACTGAAGCCAGTATGTGTGCATGCATGAAGGCATCATGAGTGTGTCAAAGGGTGGGGTAGTGTGCATTTGTGTGGGTGTGTATGTGGTGGAGTGTGTGGGTTGACTTTCCAAACGAAATGGGAAGGGTAAAGAGTGTAAGGTTATTTCCTGGCGTGGATAAGTGGACCGAAAAACACACATACTCGCCCATGTGCTCACACAGTCATGCGGTAATTTTCAGTCCAGTGCTGATGGTGCCCTGCTAGCTATTTTCATATGCAAATGAATTCTGTTCACTTTCAGCCATGTTAGCCTCAATAGCAGAGCCCTTTTGTCTGTGTGCTTTACTAGCTTTACAGAATATTTTTGCTACATTTTGTTCAGCCATTTTCATACCCTTTTTGTTTTCCGCTTTGATGTCAAGATTAATTTTTGAAAGCTGTTTTATCAAAAAGATTAATCTCAAAAAGGATTTATGGGGCAGAGTTCAAATCAAACAATAGAAACACATCTGTAATCAATTCTGACAGCCACAGCAAATGTCCTTTTTGGCACACTTTCTGCTTGCAAATGATGTGCAAGATCTAACAAACACAGCTTCCGCCTCACAAACGCACATTACAAAATCATTAAAAACTGTGCATGACCATATTCTTTCTTTATTCTTTTAAACACGTTATGTTTGCAGTGTTTTTAACAGACACAGCCTGGCCCATCTCAACCCATGCTCTCCTTCATAAGACGAAGGACGCTAGCATTGTTATGTCTGAACTGCATAGGTTTGTCGTTAGAAAGATAGCGAAGCCCTCAAGTCGCAGACAATGGCTTTTCAATGGATCCCATTACCTGCGTCTATAGCTTGCCTGGGAAAGACCTCTGCTAATTACACACATTCGTTTCCAGCCAGCTGTAATTTCATTCACACTAATGAACCTTGCACATGGATTGGAGTAATGTAAAGTTAATGTACAGCCAGGAGACAGAATTAGCAGGCTATGGCTTCTCCAGTGACAGGGATTTGTTGAATAGCAGCTTTACAGACGGTTCACCCAAAACCACACAGACGCTGTTCTGAAATAACTCCTAATATTAATTTTAGACTATAATGAAAATGTATTAGTTAACTACAAAAAACTTAGCCTGGCTTGTGGTAAATTATATCCACCAAAAATCTATGATTGTATTTCCTTTTTAGCGTAAAGTAGCTGTATTCGAAAATGTTGTTATCTGTGTTAATAGCTTCGACATTGTGGTCTATAGTTATGTTAACATATGTTATCTGCATTTGAAGGAATAGTGGACATTTTGAAAAATATGCTTTTTGCTTTTTTACCGAGAGGAAGATAAAAACTTGCTAGCAACCAGTTAGCATAGCCTAGCATTAGTATGTTAAAAGTTGGAAACAGCTAGCCTGGCTCTGTTACTAGGCTAACAAACAGTTGCATACATATATTGTTCGATTACGCATTCATGTATGTGTAATAGAGGTGCTGGTAAGAGAATATTGTTGTCTTTGGATGAAGTCAGACGAGCTGTTTCCCATTGCTCCCAGTCTTTGTGTTAATCTAAGCTAGCTCGTTGCTGGCTCCACCTTCTATTTTCTCATTTCACTTGCTGCAAGATAGTGTTTTTCCCATGGTTTTTCCCTAAATGTCAATCAGTTTCTTTTCAGAATTGTGTTACGTACATATCTCATTTTCTCATCACTTTAGCCTTTTTGTCTTGTGTCTATCCTTAAACAGAGGCTCCACTGTCTTTCTGTGCTGGATAGCCTTCTGAAAGCCGACCTTTGGGATCAGTCAGCAGAGCAGTAGCATCGGCTCTGCTTGACAGGCCCAATCCAGCAAAATTTGAATCCATTTTGAAAGTGATAGTTTGAAAATTGCAAGTCATTTCTGATATACCGCATAGCAACTAAGTGGCAGCAACCCAGTAGTCAACTGTCATTTCCACCGCCAGCTGATGACAACTCCAATCACCCATACAGCCGTCAATGCACACACACACACACACACACACACACACACGTGTATTCTTTACCTCCCATCCCTATGATTAACATGCATATTTTGCTGTCAGAATCTCAAGCGGAAGTAAAAGCATTGAAATTCATAGAATTCCAATGGACATTAATTCATGCTCATTTGTGGCTGTCGGGATAAGTATTCAGAGGTAGTGCGAGTTTCATTTGGTGCATGTGCGGGTGGTTGAGAAAACCTTTTTTTCGTCGTTCAGAGGGCTTAACGCATAAATATGGCCGCCTCTGGAGCTCAGCTGTGTTATTCCAGCCCGTCCCACACCTAGGAGACACAGAAATGCACACGCACGCCTGGAGCAAGGTCTCCTGCAGGATAGCATTGATCTTTGTTTATAGTCTCTGTATGGGTGCTTCCTTATAGGACCACACAAGCATGTACTCATTGTAACTCACACAGACCTACACTGTAAGAGGCTGAAAAGCCTTGCGTTTGTCTTTTATAGGATTATTAATTGGGCCTGTTCAAGGAGCCCCATTGGTAGAACATCGTCCTTTAGCTGTGGGTGGGATGGAGGTGGTGTTGGAGGTGGGGGACCTTTCCTCGAACTGCCTTGCTTGTCTACAGTTGTGGTTCAGATCTCATTTCAGTAGGGCCTCTCAGTTCAGTCCAACCAAACAGATTGGATTCCAGTCCAGTGGCTTTTTCTCAGTGAAGTTTTAGAAGGCTATCTTTGGTCAAACGGATCCCACGTTAAAGCTCCAACTGCTGCAAGTGGTGTAGATCATAGAAGCTCTAACAGGGAAGAGTCGGATTTAGGTGTTGCTCTCCTTCCTGTCTGAAGCTCATAAGATAATTGAATTAATGTGCAAGGCTAAAGTTAATGGGCACACGCAGATGGGCCTTAAATATCTATTTGCTTCTCTGTTTCTATCGCTTTGCTTTTTGTTGACTCACTTTCACACCAGCCTATTTGTATCATCCTATTTCCCCCCACTGAAATCACTTATGTATTCAGAATCTCACACACACACACACACACACACACACACACACACACACACACACACACACACACACACACACACACACACACACACACACACACACACACACACACACAGGACTGCATGGTGCCATATTAGATTTAGGTGACAGTCACTCACGGACCAATTCAGCCAATAAACTTAATGACCTCCCCACTGCTGGGCCAGAATTTTCTCCATTGACTTGGAATCTTAATTTGATTGCGGAAATATATGTATGTTGCTCAATCTAATTTACTCCAGTGATTTTTAGAACACTGAGCACTTTTGTGCTTAGGCAAGCAAACTCTTCTGGCCCGGCCCCGATACTCGCCGCCTGCCTTCATGTGGGAAGCTAAATCCTGTTTTATATGCGGCGTATAAAGGCGGCATTCTTCCATCACAGCAGATGTATGGTGAAGGAGTTGCAGGTCTTAGTTTGGGCCTTTCCTCCCTGAAATAAGAGCAGGAATCTTTCTGGGACCCCTTGTTGTTGAATAGATAGAAGTGGCCCTAGCTGGTCAAGAGAGTGCATGCTAGCTTATCGGTATACAAGTTCAAAACCAGAGAGAAAGATAGAGTGAAGCTCTATTTGGGGGAATGCTTTGATGTGGATCCCTCCAAAAAAGTGTGGGTGGTCTGCAGTTCTTTGTGGGATTTGAACATATATATATATACATACGCTAATTCTCACTCACTCTTTCACACACAGTTCTCGCTGCCTTACATAGCTCCTAGGGCCAAGTGTGATTTCACCAGGGCGGTCACAAGGGGTTTCTAGGGCAACCTCACAGAGGCCTTGTTCTAAAAATGGCCGCCATGGTTACTTTGAAAGCCAACCCTGGCCTCATGAACATGCACAGAAAAGAGCCCTGAGCAGCACTCGGGGAGGGGAGCTGGGTGGACTGGGTGAGGGGGGAACCAGGCTCTTTAATAGCTAGCACATGAGACATTGAAGGTTTCATACCATCCCAACCAGGAGTCATGGGAGGTTTGTGTGTGCCTCCGTGTTAGTGTACCTAAACAGTAATAGCCCTGTACCCAGTGCTTGGCTAAATTAAAAGGGCATTTTTGGCATGGGGGGGGGGCAGTTTTTGGTGCCCAGACAAATGGACAGGGAAGGCGAAACTCATTACCTACCCATCTGTCAGAGAGTGAGAGCGAAAGAGCTGTGGGAATGTGGATGGAGGGAGGGACACATGAAAAGGGCTTGGAAGTGGTGAGAGTGAGAGTGTCTGTTAAAGCAACACAGCTGACTTTTCCAACAAGTCTTTAATCACAAACACTTTTCATACTACATGCATTTAATTTTTTCGCAAAGTATTCCTGTTATTTTCCAAGTGGAAAAAAGAAAAATAAACATTTAAAAATAATAATCTGCAGCTGCTTTAGCTGTGTGTGTGTAATTCGGAAAGTACTGAGTAAAGTTTAACTGACAAAACACGTGTGTGTGTGTGTGTGTGTGTGTGTGTGTGTGTGTGTGTGTTCACATCAGAGGTTGATTTTTCTTTGAGCTCTCTCAACCCCACATGTTTTTGATGTTCTCTTTTTCGCTCCCCTCTCTGGACCAGGGGCCACTCTTGAAACATAAGCTGTTGTCACACACACACACACACACACACACACACACACACACACACACACACACACACAAACTAAATGTATTAGCAAATATTAAAAGCATTTGCTAATTTTTATATCATTACAGAAAAAAGTTAGCTCTCCTTTCTTCAACCAGCTGCACCATGTAAACCTTTTTGTCTCGTTTAAGAGTGACTCAGTATCTCTCTCTCCCTCTCTCTCTCCCTCTCTCAGCTGTATATAGGCTATGATCACTGCAGATGCAGATTGCTGCCATACCCCTCTTCTGTGGATATTGTTAACTAACATGTACTTCCTCTGCCAGTTGGCTTTCACAATGGAAAAGCATATCTCCATGGCAATGTTCTGCCGTTCTGCACCGTTGGATATTTGCTGCTAACACTTATAATACAATAACCAAACATGGCTATTTCTGTTGTGATTCTTTTGCAAATATGCAGGATTGCGAAATCTGTGCTAATGGAGCTTTTTGAATATTACATATCTATTTTTCTATAAGGCCTAGGTCTCACTCGTGTATATGGTGGTTAAAAGGGTTTCCTGACTGAGTCTTTGTGCTTAGGGAGAGAAATATAACCAGCTTGCTTTATTTTTCTGTCCAGCCTAAGGGCATCAGCACACTATAGCTAACGGTTGTCACCCTATTTACTTTCTGCTCTCTATTTCTTCTTATGCACCTGCATTCTTAGTGCAACCTTTAACCATAAGTGGTTTAACCTGACCTCTGTTCATCTTGCTTGTGTTCCCCTCACCCATTTCCATCTATATCTTATAAAATATTCAAATCCCTCCCTTCTTACTTAATATAGAGGCCTAGAATACACTTTGATATTTGCGTTAATACATGCTTGATATCACAGCAATGCGTGTGCTCAGTCCTTTGATAAAAGTATTTAAGAGATCTATGTCTTTGCCTGGTCCACATGCATTTCAGCGATCTCTCCTGTGCACATAAATGCATTCATAAGCTCCTCTCTGCCTGTCCTAACCACTCCCATTATTAATAAATGCATGATCTCACACAGCTTTGCGGTGTGTGCGTACATGTGTGTCTCTTTCATATGCTCATCAGTGTGTGTTTTAGGCCACTGCCGGGGACCCCGCCCTGCTCATTCATATTCATCCTCGCATAATGACTAGCCGCGCCTCCGGATAGCGCAGTCAAGATGAGATCAAACATTATACTCAAACAAGAGGCTGTATAATTCATACTGTAACAGCCGTGCTCACGGCTCACTCCCTCATATCTCTCTCAGTTCCCCTGCCAGTGCATCCCCGATCCGAGACCCTGCATCTAGGTTTCTGTCGCTTTCATTGACTTTCACATTCATGACTGAAGTCTGCAGCTGGTCCTGATCGTGCTCTGAAGATAAGAAAAAATGGGCCCTTTTGGCAGGTGACTGTCCAACTGAGTCTGTTTCATCCTGAGCGTGTTCATTCCTAAAGACATGTATACAGTAATGTCATTTACTAAAGGGCACAGTCAATGAGATGATCAAGTTATCCAATTTTCATTTAATAGATGTTTCGGACAAACCTCCAGTTGTTGGCTCTGTATGGAGACAATACATGCCAGCTCTTATCTCTGAATTACTTGATGACGATGTACCTCTCATTGTACTTATAATCAAAGTTGCTCTGCTTGAAACTTAATAGCTCAAATGTGCTGTATTGATTTATCTCTTTCTGAGTAAAAGCAAACAAATTGAGTGGCGCAGGGATTCAACTAATGAACATTTGCATCAGTGATTGGGGTGAGGGTAGGGCTGCTCGATTATGGCAAAAATCATAATCTCGATTATTTGGGTCAATAATTGATATCACGATTATTAAAAAACGATTATCCATTTACTTTGAAAACATCAATTTATTGGAGAAAGAAATGTGAACAGTATGTTTTTAACAGTTGATTACCCTGAACTTTAAGTATAATTCAACTGAAAAACCAAAAAAATAATAATAATTGAAAAAAGTTTTGATTACGTTGTTTTCGTAATCGTTGCAAGCCATAATCGTAATTGCGATTAAAATATGATTAATTGAGCAGCCCTAGGTGAGGGTGATTCATTTATCTTATAAATCAATTAATATATGTTCTATAAAATGTCCCATAAGCCCATCACAAGTTCCCAGTACCCAGATATTCATTGAACTCTCAAGACAAAGAGCATTTGCGAGATATCTGAGAATCTGGAACCAGTTACATTTGGACATTTTCGATTCAGAAATGATATCAGATCTTAGCAGATCATCAAAATGTTGTAGCTTGGTTTAATTTAAATGAATATGAATTTCTGCTATGGAGTAAACATGTAAGGATGAGACAACTGTAACTGAAGGAATACCTGTACCTATTGTTAATCTCTTTAAAACAAGATATCTTTCTTGACATTTTGTTCTTCTCTTTCTCCCTTGTTCAGGTTTCCATCTCAGCGGCACAGTGACGGACCCCGCCACACCCTCCGCCCCAGAACTAGTTTGCAGCGTGAGCGTCAGCTTCGACCGCTGCAAGATCACAGCAGTAACATGCACCTGCGGCAACAAAGACATATTTTACTGCGCCCATGTAGTGGCGCTGTCGCTTTACAGAGTACGGAAGCCCGAGCAGGTCAAACTGCACCTGCCCATCTCAGAAACACTGTTCCAGATGAGCAGAGACCAGCTGCAGAAGTTCGTCCAGTACCTGATCTCAGTCCACCACACCGAAGTGTTGCCTACTGCGCAGAAACTGGCAGACGAAATCCTGTCCCAGAACTCGGAGATCAACCAGGTCCACGGTGAGGAAACTGTGTGTGTGTGTGTGTGTGTGTGTGTGTGTGGATGTGTGTGTGTGTGTGTGGTGTGTGGTGTGTTGTGTGTGTGTGTGTGTGTGTGTGATGTGTGTGTGTGTGTGCTGTGTGTGTGTGTGTGCTGTGTGTGTGTGTGTGTGTGTGTGTGTGTGTGTGTGTGTGTGTGTGGTGTGGTGTGTGTGTGTGTGTGTGTGTTGTGATGTGTGTGTGTGTGTGTGTTGGTGTGGGTGTGTGTGCCTGTGTGTGTGTGTGTGTGTGTGTGTTGTGTCTGTCAGAGAGTAGGTGTGGGGCCATGTTATGAACCTTGCCGGTGTGTTTAATTTGTTGTGTGTTTTTGCCCTCCGTAAACTGCAATGCTCTGGTATTGACTGCCATGAATGAAGGTAAAGCGTGGCAGGATCAATAATGACTCATTAGTGAGATCCAGGAGAGTAAAGAGAGGAGAAATGTGTGCTCTAATCCAACACGTAGTAGACCCGGTATTTACCTCTGGAGCGACGGAGAACCATACAGAGACAGAGGCCCTTTCTGTGAGCGTTAAAGAAGAGTGCATTGCTCTTCGATACTGCCACTTAACAGTCCTTTTTTTTCTCCTAGAAGGACATTTATTTGCTTATGCATCCAAGCTTATTATGTCTCCACCATTATTTGGCATGTTAACAATCAATGCTATGTGTTACAGAGTAATTGGTTATTTGTTTTTGGGCGTCCTTTTTACAAATTACGCTATGAATACACAAAATATCTGTCAAAATACTTAATAGAGATGAGAACAAGTGAGGCGTATGTCCGATTTAATAATAGTTACTGCTGCTGTTATCCTGCTGCTGCTGCTTATATTACCCCTTCTCAGACTTAGACTGAATCACCCTATTTATTTATTACAAGTACTACATTTTTCTCAAATAACTCCCATGGATTTCCTGAACTCAAGCGTGCTGCTTCATGCTCTCGTTCAAACACGCCATCAAAAGCCCCCAAGGATATTAAGAAAAAAAATCCTTGCAAAACCTGGATCCATGATCAAAATAGCCTTGCCCTAATCATTTTCTGTGAAATGGAATTATACATTACTGGCCTTCAGTGCTGAGTTGTTCTCTTGTAATTCTAATGACACAAAATAAATATTGCCAACATACGTAGTGCTTTGATCTGAGACAATGTTTATCTTCTCGCCCAAATATGGGTAGATGGTTTATATTTCATTTTTCATTGTTAAATGATTTTACAGTCAGGGTGTAATGGTAAAATGTACATTCATAGCGACAAGTTAAGGGTGGGGCGTAGGTAAGTTGGAGAACCGGCCTCGACATACACTTTTTGTTATCTAAAATTCCATGCGAAATGCTTCTTAAAATCCCGTAGCCACAGCTCTTAGTGCCCTTGACAAAAAATCCATGTAAAAAAGATGTCATCTGTGCGAAGCCGCTAGTACTGTAAAAAGCACGACCAATCATTTTAGCCGTCCGGCTTAAAGGGAGTAGCAGATTTTTCCAGTTGCTGTATTTTCAATCTAGCCTCACTCGAGCTCGGTTTTCTCCAAATTTCTACCTCCCACCTTTAAGGGAATATGTTAAGATCTGTAAAGCGCTATTACTTATGTATGAGCGCTATACGCCTATTTTTTGGGAACCATGTATTCAGGCTGGCAAACTGCCACATTCACATTTGCTATTGCTATGTGTGTAGGGGCCCGGACCCCCAGCAGAGCAGTGTGGACCGATGAGTACTGCTGGCACTGGACGAGGAGCGGTTCAGAGCAAGTCAAGCCTTCTCCTGGTCGCAGCGAGCGCGTTACCACGCTCGGGCAAGCAACTCATCTCTCTTCAGCAAGCGTCAGGCAGGCCAGCGCATTGCTTCATCCTACATAACAGACATTACAACACACACGCACACATACAGCCACACTACAGCCACATTTACCGACCATTGAACGCTACAGAAATGCCAGTGCTATCCTTTGCCTGCTGTAACATCTTTCCTTTAGCTGTTCTCTTCTCTCTAAAAAGACACACACAGCCAGCCTCTGCTTCTCCCTCTGCATCCTGCTTAATACATATGCTTCGTACTTCTCTTATATTTCCTTTATGAAATAAAGAGCCCTCTCTCTGTTCAAGTGCATCCCAGGAGAAAACAACTTGCCATATATTGGCACTACACTTCAAAGGTGGGCCTGCCTCTTTAGCTGCAGCTATTGCAGAAAGGAAGTGCCTAACATAAAGAGAGAGAAAGCCTGCATAGTGTCTATCCTGTACCTGCGATAAAGCGATTACGATGAGAGGATGTGCGCTTCTCTCTGTTACAGTGGCAGCGCTAGGCCCAGCTATTTAATGTTGCTGCACTGTGTAAAAACTGCCAAGCAAGGCCCATTTCACCACCTGGGCCTGCTTTTAGAATGTTCTCTGCGGCTTTTATGCTCTTGATGCTGTTTTATTTGCTTTACTGCCACACTGACGCCACAGTATACGCTTTGTCTTTTCACACACCCACGGCGAGAGTCCGCTACCCATTTGTATGTACACGGCTGGCCCTCAAATGATAACACACACCCACTGAATATGCGTCCGTATGATATACTTATGTAGGTGCCTCTTGTTTCTTTGTGTGCTTTGTACAAACATGTTTCACTTCCCTGTTACGCATAGTAGCCAAATCCAGCGTCCATAAAGTAGCATGACCGATTTATATTCCCAGAAATTGGTTAATCAAAGAGTGGGTGTATGTTTGTTGGGCTAAGAGATGCTGCATCTACTTATGCTTTACAATGAAATTAGCTCATCGTTTGTATTAAAGATAAAAATGTATCTACACCCGAGAGTTCATATGGTGGGGGAAGCCTCAGCTGCTGCTAGGCAGGCAAACCACTCAAGTAGAAACACTGTATATAACTTATAAATTCTTTTGTCTATGGAATTTGCTGTTCGTTTGTTGATTATTATTGGATTTATACATATACCTTTTACATATATATAGTTTTTTCTTTGCAAGCTGCTTCAACAGACATTTCCTGATTTGAAAGAATGAAAACTATAACTAGCTTTTTTGTACAATTGTGTCTGTCTTTTGTTTCATGCAAGGTGATATGGGAGTACTCGTAA
>NW_011333040.1:3846924-3881850 GCF_000735185.1 Notothenia coriiceps
GTTTGACAAGGCTCTGGGTCCGAGTGCGAGCCAATCCTCGCGGCAGACCCGAGACCTCAGAAAATCTGACTCGCCCACATATTGTCTCACTCTCTGCGGACCATGTCTTTACAACCCCTCCCGTCGTGGTCCTTACGTCGACTACTACCATCCTCCTCGTTCTATGTGTTTTTCCTTGTACATCACCTCAATACCCTTTTCTTATTCCACTTCTAAAATTAATAGTTTTTGGTCTTTTCTAGTAAGGATGGAACTCTATGCTATCTATCCGGCCTGAAGGCGTAGCTAGTAGAAGTCAGTTTTCACGTCGTCCCACCTCATCATGATTCATTTCCTTCTCATGTTAGTACTTCTGAGAATCTCTAACTTCCTCCCTTCCTTCTGACTATTATCTTTAGTCACGACTTCTAGGTACTCGTAAGAGTATTAAATATCTTGTATGGTACGTACGTCAGTTCTCCTAGTGTTCGTTACTCTTTAGAAGTATTATAGTGTGTGGATCATGAAATCTTGTGTCCTAAGCTAGGAGGAGAAGTGTGTGTGGTGTGTGTGTGTGTCGTTGGTCAGGAAGTCCAGGAAGCGAAAATAAGCTACTGCAATTTTCTGTCCTCGCTATACCGTCCTTCTACTCTGTTGAATTGTTGTGTGCACTCACTCGTTCGTCAGATTTATAGGTTATTAGTGATGCATCGATGTGGGACTCATGTGGAAATGAGTGGACGAAGTGTTAGTAGGAACAGATGTGTGTGTATCTCTTTATGTTGTACTAAATTTTTAATCAAGTTACTGCTTTAGCTTCAAAAACCAGACTATCACAATTCCGAGGACCTTTTTATCTCCAAGAACACCGATTAATCTGCGGTACTGTTTATTCTGTAAAACAAGAGTTCTGTATTTAGTTATATGTAGTATTTATGGGGTGACCACTTAAATCTTTTCGCACCACGATTGATTCACAGGTTTAGTTTACTTATGTTGTGAGTAGTGTCAGGTTGTTTGTGTGATAGTCGTGGAATCGATGCATTAATCCTACATTTCAGGTGTGATCGCTCGTGGACACGATATCAGTGGGAGCTCGCTCTGTCGTTGTGCGGGTTGTGGGTATGCGGGGTGAGATGAGTACTGCACCGCAGTGGCTGTTCGCATACGCAGGAGGTGGTTATGGTGGGTCCGGCTGTCAAGGACTATAGAGCGCCGTCGCATAGATAGCATAAGAGAGCTCCTGAGACAACCAAGGTTCTCTCGCCTCTGGTACGCAGCGTGGATGTCTCGTGTTTTAGTGCTGTCGCCTCCCTATACAAGTACCGAGTAGCAACGGGTAAGACTCTTATGCTATCAACTTCTTCGTACCAGTCTTATTGTTGTCTCGGCCATCCGCTCGTCGCTCGTCGTGTCGGCTCGCGCTCGCTGGTGTGCTCCGTTTGTTGTGTGCGGTTAGATAGGGTAGTCGACGTTGTGGTCGATGCTCGTGCTAGTCGTGTTGTTGTCGTAGCTCGTGTGCTGTGTGCGCTGTCACGCTCTGGAGCGACGAGGCACGGCCATAAGGGCTCCGGACTGGGAATTGGTCTGCTGCTGGATCCGGGTGTTGGGTGTATGTGTTTGTGTGGTCGCGCTCGTGTGGGGTAAGGTATTGGTGTCGGTCCGTCGTGCCTGTGTGGCTCTAGGTCTCTCGCTCGTCTCGCTCGCTCGTCTCCGTGTGTGTGCTTGTGTGTCGCTAGAGTCACAAGTTGCTGAGAGTGTGAGTATGGTGTGGCGCGCAGATCGCGCAATCTGAAGACGTCGACGTAAATTGGAACACTGTGTCTGTCTCTTACTGTTATTGTTCCTGTGTTGTTCGTGTGATGGTGTTAGTGTATGTTGTCGTGAAATGGAGTCGGTCTGATGTCGGTAGATGTACGATGATGTGTCGTTGTAGTAGGATAGTGTCGTGTTCGTTGGATTGTGTTCGGTGGGAGGTCGGGCGTGTCGAGATAGTGGATGTCTAGCTGTCGCTGTGGATGTTCACTACGGCACTGCGCGAGTGGTCAGGTGTGTGGGGTGTTATGTTACATTGTCTACTGTGTGTGTATATCGCGTGCACTCTCATGAGAGGATAAATATGCACCGCTCTCTCATGACAGATGCTTTCCGACTGGCGTGGTCGTAGTCCGGTTAACAGCTGCCTCTCTGTGCGCGAATACGTCCGGTATGTGTCCTGCTGGGGTGTGTCGTTGTGTATGGTCGTCTCGGGAGACGTCGCTCACTCTCAGGTTGTGTGTTTGTCTCGCTCGTTGGTGCTTGCTTGTGATAGGGTCCGTTGTGCGGTCTAATTATTGCCTTTTGGTCTGTGGAATATCGGCTCTCCTGTTGTTCGCGATCATATGGATGTGTATACGTCCGCGCGACCGTCTCTATAGGACTTCCTTAGTTGTAAAGTTGGTGTAGACATCCAGTTGAGAGTTGTGTGTTGGCATTTTAGTTCATCGCGATTGCGTTAGTTGCTGGGGGGGGCGGGCGTGTAACAGTTTTGTGTCTGGGATTCGGCTAATGTCACATGAGCAGTTGTACTTCCTGTATGTAGAAACCTACTGTATACCTTAGGTAAGCTCCAGAACCGTTCTAAAGAGCGAAGTTGTATTATTTACGTAATGATTTCCTTGTGGCTGTAGTCCGTCGTCGCGCTCGTTTTGGATTATTGAATTTTTGCTTCGGAACTTTAATACTTTAGAAATCTCTCGGAATTTTGTAGTTTTCGTGGTCGTTTTCCGTTTTTTCACGTCGGTTAATAAGTCAACTAAAATGGGGTAGGGCGTTAACGTAAAGTTCGGGGTGCGTCGATATATCAACTACATGCCAGTTTGACCTCGACGTGGGTCTCATTGGGATGGTCAACTAAATCGACGACATCTCGACGACTCTTCGTTTAGACCCCGCCCTACCCCCCTCTTCTCGCCCGACTAGCCGGTAATCAATCGAACGGAAAGTGACTGTTCGCTCCCCTCGTCGTTGATAAAATTTATTGTCTATAACCTCGTGGTTAGAATTTTACAGTCAGACCGCTTTCCGAGCTTGCTATATCACTCCGTTCATTTCCTCAAAATAAATTTTACTATAGGACATGATGTTGTAGTAGTCGCGAGTCTTTTCTTGTATGCGTGGGTGTAGTGACCGCTGTTACTTCCCCACTTACTGTAATGATTCATACGTAATCTATATATCAGTCTCATTGAGCCTCGAGACAAATAACTGGAGAGGTTTCGCAAACTGGTAGCAACTAGTAGCTAGAGTTTCCGAGTCGAGAGGACTTTCGATTTTCGATAAAATTTACACCTAATTTTGGTTGCCATTGAGAAAAGTTTTAAACGGGGGGGGGGGGGTCGCGAGGGTGGGAGGGTGGGCAGGACAATAAAAATCTTGAGGCGTTCTAAACCCCACCGATTCTCTCACCCCACTGTCCCTCGCACCGCGTGACTATTCCATCGATTATGGCCGCAAATTTCCGTTTTCGGCGGGAGACGAACTGACGACGTCCCACGGCGACAAATTACTCCCCCCCGACTACAAACCGCCTTACCGCACCAGGCAAATGTCCTCCGCCAGCCCAACAAAAAAAGGTGCCGAGTAGAAACTTAATTGTTATTGTCTCTATTTTTATTTTGTCGACGTCTCTTCTTGAAAGGAGTCACGCCATTCATCTAGTCCCGGTCGTGCTGTCCTTAGGTCACCTCTCATAGAGTTAAGACGGGGTCGTGAGTCTGCTGTGTGTGTGTGGTGTTGTGTGTGTGTGTGGTGTGTTAGGTGTGTGTGGTGTGTGTGGTGTGTAGTGTGTGTTGTGTGTGTGTTGGTGTGTGTGGTGTGGTGTGTAGTGCTGTGTGTGACGGATTGGTGGTTTAGTGTAACGCACTGACTCCGACAACAGGCCTGTGTTGATATGACCGGGTCACACTAAACACAATCAAAGAGACCAAATCACTCCCAGCCCCACCACATGAGGATAAAAAACATTAATTATGGCGGAAGTAATAGCAGTTGGAACACATTTACATTCCATGTCCATCGATGCAAAAGAAATGGACGCCCATCCTTCTACTTCTCTAACTATTTGTCTCACATCTCTCATGGTGCATTGTTCCCGGCAGCTTCCTGTTTACAAGATAACTCCAAACACAGGGAGAGCAAACAAGACGGGGTGCAGGGGGGAGAAATGCTCGCATATTTAACAGATGTCAGAGTTTCTTTGCAGTGACAATTTGCGTATAATGGTTTGTCTTGAACAATGGAGCCTAATGAGATAATTAGGAGATTAAATGGTTTGGAGACAGGCCATGACAGATTGTTTTCTTTAAGCCAGAGGGGAGTTTGTAACAATTAAAAAGAAAATTCTTCAAACTAGGGCTGGGCTATTCGGGGAATATCAAATATCACAATATTTATTTGGAAATGCTTTGATATTTTCACCATTGTGTTGGGCTGACTATTGATGCTTTCACAAAGTAGTCCCACATTGAGATCTTTGATAAATTATCATTAGTAATCCAGATATAATGACTTGGTGGTTAAAGATAAGAATTGGGAAAAGACATCCCTTTACTGAGATGCAGACTTAAAACTAGGAAAACACACCACTTATAGAATAGGATATGCCCTAACATTCTAATACTGGCCAAATTTAACTGACCCATATATTCATCCCAATTACAGCAACTTCCAAAATCTAAGATCTGATGAGTTAACATTTTACCACATCTAGTTTCCTCGTCTCAAAGTCAATGGTTTCTGGAATGTGTTTTTGTTTAGATGCATGAAATACGGTCTGTAGAGATTTTTTGTTCTATGACAATAAATATGTCAGTAAATACCCCACTGGTGAATCTAAAACACCGGTTGCTAACAAGTTTCTAACTGAAACTAAACGTAATCATGCGCAACATAAGCCACCTTTAGCTTAGCGGTGGGGACATCCTAAACACGTGTTGCCACAGATGTTGTTTCTGCTAAATCAAATGGTAAAATCTCATTGGCTTTTTGTCGTTGGAGCCGTTCAGGGTCAGGCTACAGAGCAGAATCCAGATCAAAAGCACGCTGAAAGCTCTTTGAGCAGGTTTTCTCTCACTGATCGTGCCGTTATGTTAAATGCTTGTTGTTTGTTTCTCATGTGTTGTGCTTGATATCTGTCTGTTGATGTGACACATGGAGCTGCTGTGATGCAAGGAGCATTTCAGACTTGATCTGACCATTAAAGTATTATTGTATCGTACAACTCCATTACGATTGTGCACCCTTGAAGGCTGCGTACTCACGTATATGAGCCCAGAGTAGTATCTCTCCTTCAGGTTGTGCAGCACCGACGCCTCGTTCAGGCAGGTGAGCTCGGCCATGTCCTCCACCTTGCTGAACTTGGGCGGGTTCATCTTCTGGATGTCGTCCTTGTTGACGCGGACCTTCTTCGCAGAGTCGGCCAGCTCCACCACGCACTCGTCGCCGCGCTCCTCCTTCACGGAGCCGCACTCGAAGCCCAGGCGCTCCGAGGGAACCCATACCAGCTTCTTGGTGGCCCAGTCGGCCTGAGCCAGAGGGTTGTTGACCGGGTTGCGGTCCACGTACAGGAACTTGTCTGCGGCCGACATGGTAGCTGTTTACAGAGAGAGGAAGGCAAGGCAAGTTTATTTATATCTTTCAACACAAGGCAATTCAAAGTGCTTTACAAAAATGAAAGACATTCAGAAAATGGCATTTTAAAAGCAGTCATTAAAAAGCAAAGATAATAAAATAACATCAAAATAAATACATGGATAAAAGTTACAGTGCAGTGTGAGATATGAATAGTTCAATTAAAAGCAGCAGCAAAAAGAAGTCTTCAGCCTGGATTTAAAACTAGTAAGAGATACAGCAGACCTGCAGGTTTCTGGGAGTTTGTTCCAGATGTTTGGAGCATACTAACTGAAGAGAGAGTGTTTCTTGTTAATGAAAATGTGTGTTGTCATGAACAGTAGTCAGAAATGTAGATATCAATTAGGGGTCCACAACTACCGGTAATCAAAATGTCTTTGAATTGGCAATATGGACTAGTGGAATATGCAAATCACAATGACATTTTTGGTAACTGAAAAATATGAGAACACAGGATATGAAATCCTTGTTTTGTACAGATCCCCTTTTCACAAACAAAATGATTATTTTTAATATATTTTTCAATAAAAATTCCAAAAAGTTATCATTCTCCTCGATATTGTGAAATCATAATGCAATATCAGGCAAAAATAATTGCAATTACTTATTTTTTCTGAATTGTTCAACTCTAAATATCTATCTCAAACAATATTTAAATCTAAGGTTTGATTACAAGTTAGATGATTTGTAATGTGTGTATATTTTCCAACCACTAGCCTCACTTCAAACAATTCGAATATGACCATTGAGTAACGTCCCATATGTATCGGGCCACACCCACATTCCTATTTTGAATATGTATGGGTCAGATGGTTGTGTACTGCCATCGAAAAGAGAGTGTACTTTGTAGATAACAAAAATAATTGATGAGAAAAACACATTAAGAACTGCATTGATCGCACAGACAGGAGATACTTGGGGAAACTCTGGTGCCAGCAGTTTGGAAACTGAAAGTAATGCATTTCCAATATACTCCACAGGCGTTTATGGGCTTAGTGAATGAAGAAATGATCTTGATTTATACAGCAGCAGAACCATCCAAGACGCATTGCAAACACACACTTATACAGGCAATGATGTCAAAGTAACAGTGCCTCTTCTTCACATTATATTTGAGACGTTTAAAATGTCCTATAATGCGTGCAATAGTGGCTTGGAACATGCCAGGGGCCACCAAATTTGGGTTTTAATATCCAAAATGTGTGGTTTCTTTTTTCCAACTGGCTTGCTGCTCCAGCACCCTGTGGAAAGCCTTGGCATTGCGACACGTCTTCAATAAAATCTGGCAGCAAAGCAGGCAGAGGGATGTGTTTCGTGTTCAGGGCCAGACCTTTGCTACCCTTTCATCTTCACATGCAATCTCTGAGGAATGCTCAAGTCTCCACTGATGGGATGTACGGCAGGAAGAGTTTGCTGTAGTGAGGACGGGTCGACATAAAACACAACCATGTCGAGCAAGGCTCTGCGATACTTCTTTTGCAAACTGCTGTGAGCAATAAATACAAATTCCAGTGGCTGGACCCGGGGAGGAGCAGAGATTTAAGATTATATTGCAGTTTTTCGGAGTGATCAAATAACTGTCTGCTGGTGGGAAGGCAGCATGTCTGTGTTGTCATTACCATGGTTGGTTGGGTATCTGCTCAGAAGCGGTTAGGGGAGGGGAGTTGGCTGTGGGTGATTTTGGAGAGATAACGAAAACCTCTGCCTGGCCCTTATCAACTAAACACTTCCAGGGACTAAACCCAGTAGGTTCATCAGGAAACAAAAGTCCCCTTTGTTCATTGCCATTTGCGTTTATTTCTTCCTCGGAGAAACCATAAAGATAAAGGATCGAAGCAGTAAAAGGCAAGATAAGAGAACAAGTGGGGTATACAACACCACTCATCATGCCCTTAGTCATTTACTGTAACCTAAAGAAGTGATGACCATCTGTAGAACATGACCGCATTTACTCAATTATTAATAGAGTGGTTTTCCTTAGTCACGTTCTTTCTGTCTCTCGTGATAGCCTTGGTCACGTTCTCTCTCTCGTGGTAGCCTATCTTTCGTTTCCCTTGTTTGTTTTTTTTAGACAGATTTCGGTTGTGTCAATAGAAAAAAAAACATTAGAATACATTCCTATCCCCTTACATGGATACTAGCTACAATCAATAGGTAGCAGTGGAGGTGTGTATTCACTAGGCAGCAAACCTTCCAACAGGCTTCTATAACCGTTCAGAAAGTCAATGGTTAATGGAGGCAATGAAGTGTGATTTGTACCGAACAAATATGTTTTCTTATGTCTGTAAAATACTGTACTAGTCGAATGCCGGAACAACTCTGCAACACCAAAGAAGTGACAAAAATCCCCTCCTGCAATTTGCATATTGAAACAGTTCATTTCACAAATATTTCTTTCCTTGTTGTGTTGCAAGACATGATGATTTGGGAGGCAACTACATAAAGTTTCTCATAAGAATTGCAGTAAACTTAAACTAATTGTTGATGTCAAATGCATAATCAACTACACTGCTAATTTCTTATACAACTACATCATGTAAAGGCATATACGGTAGACAACAAGCTCCGCACAAGCTGCTGCTCCTATAATACACTTCTGAAAGCTCCCACACAAAGCATGTTGTTGACGGGGAGTGCTGCGGGTTAACCCATATAGAAAGTGGCTAGACCAGTGCGACCAGTTTGGAGCAAGAGGAAGAAAGAGATCTGAGCCGACACACCCAACTACAGCGAGGGAAGAGACAATCGGGCAATTAACTGATCATGGTTTGCTTTCACTGACCGCGAGGAGACCATCCCAATTATAATTCCTACACGGCGGGAGAATGACAGTGTTTTCACAGCAGCACTAGGGTGGTTGGCCTTTTTTGGAATTGTCTCACCTCCAATAAAAAAAAATTAGTGACCACTGAGAGGCTTTTTTGCATAACAGCAGAGGTCAGGTTCAACCCAGCATAACATTTAACCGTATGTATGATAAATATCAGCTGGCACTGTTTCATATCTCCGAGAGTTTTTTGCGTCGCATTGTTGGCAGTGGGGCGAGGTTTCCGTGCCAAGTCTCTTGCTCAACATCAGTAAATAAATACTGCCTTTACACAACTCTGCAGAAGTTAGTTTAAATGCAGGAAAATTTGTTTAAAGAGCAGATGTGTATTTGAATGAATAGGGGAAAAACATTGGATTAACTTCGAGAAGGTCAACCTACAGGTCATTTCATAATTTAAACTTAATCTCCAAAAGATTCTTAATATAAGTTTACTATATTTTTTTCAAGGATAATGTGAGCGCTTCAATTATTATGATTCTCACTTATATTGCAAAACATAATCACAATAGTCAAAAAAAGTTTAATTTCGTTTCCAATTTTTCTGCCCGAACAATCAAATAAATTGAACTGACCCATATATTCATCCATCTCCAACTTTGATCCTCAATATCATCAACTATGCTCCTGACAAAATGCAGTCCATACAAACAGCTTTCCTCATCTGAACTGAAAAAAAAAAGTGTCCGACCCTTGAGAGCAAAGGGAAGAGGTTGCTGCGTTTAACAGGGTTATGTCGGCCCCGTCTGTTCCGGCACATTAACCCCGAACTGTGAGAAAGAAAGCAGAGCGAGAGCCATTCTTCTCATGACCCCTGCCTCCCTCATGCCTCCATCAGACTGCGCTACAGCTGACGTCCATCACAGCTACACCCGCCTCCAAACTCATCTCTAATATGGACCCCATCCTGAACAGAATGTGGGGCAAATTAGTCCTGCTTTACCTCTCAGCTGGCACCCTCCGAACACCCCCCTCCTCCTCTCTGTTGATGCAGTCTTTTCAGGGTCGCATTCCTCCCGTACTCACCCTTTATCAGGGAGCAGCAGCATTCCTAACATTTCTCAATGCCTGCCCCCCCCTCCCCCTCTTTACATCTCTCAGACTTATTGTATGGCTTTCCTTCCCGTTTCCCCCTCCCATCACACCGGCAGTCATGTGTGCCTTTAGGAGTTTCATCACTCATGGGAGATCAGCATCATCTGGCAGTAGAGCTGCATGCATCGAACAGACCTAAGTGCTCTCATTTCCTTTGTGTACGTTCCCATGATCCTTTAAAATTCGCTGCATTACTCGCTCCACTACATTGGGATAAGTTGGCCTCATGCTGGGTTGAATCCGAGCCATGGCTGATGATAATCCCGGTAGCTTTGTTGTTTGGCAAAAGCAAGAACAAAGAGAAGAACACGCCTAAAGATGAGTGTTGCTAAGGCTCGTTTGCTTTTATCATTGTACTCGAGGTGCAGGTATGCATCATAGACGCCATAAAAGAAGCAAATTAAACATTTCTAACAAACACAGACACCATCTGTTGCTGCAGTCTAATGGATTAAGCGTGTATTGCAACTAAAGGGTTGTTTTCATTACCAATTAATCAGCCAATAATTTTTCACATTAATTGCTTTGAATGCAATTACCTTTAATTAAAAGTCCGCCTAAAGATCATGTCTTCAAATAAGGGCTGGACAATATGAAGATAATACAATATTTTGGACCAAATATTTCAATCGATAGGGGACGATATTGTAGTGTTGACTATCGGTGCTTTTTAAAAATATTTATTTTGATAAATAATCGTCAGTAATGAGGATTCATTGACTTTGCAAGTAAAGGCAACGAATAGAAAAGCTACAAGTCTGAGAAATACAGAAAATGTGATTTACTTTAGTGTAACACATTTAAAAATGCAGCACAAACTTACAAAAAACTGGGATATCCTAAATGTATACAGATGGGATACATCGTCACATATCACAAAATCAGTATAACCCAACTTCAAATGATATTATCGTCTCATCAATAGGGCAAAACCAGAAAGATATTGATGATAATCAATTAGAAAATCGGTAATAGTTGGTACTTTTACATGATCAATATTTACCCATTACTTTTCTACCAATCAATTCAAGTTCAAGGTACAATATGTGTAGTAAAGTCTGTTGATATCTGCCTCAGTCCGACGCTTGCCACAGATAACTCAGTGACACACTTCCAACCACCTCTCCGGAGAGTAGCTTGAGGACTAAAATTACACCAGAAGCTATTCTAGGTTGCGCTGTTCTATATTGAAAGTTTAAAAAAAAGAGGGATAAAGAAATCGAAGGCCTTTCCCTTGTGTAGGCGGAGGGTTATAGTAAGACATGGATGTTGACTTTGAGATAGAACAGTGTGCATAGAGGCACCCCCCCCCCCCCCCTGCTTCCCTGGCTCAGATTCCAGCCAACTCCATAATCCCGTAAGAATCAAGGCTTCTTGTCACTTTGCAAGACGCTCGGCTGTGAAAGCATCCACTATCTATTCTGGCGAGACCCATTTACGATGAGATTAGCTGGGAGATAATCATAACAAGGATTACTCATTAATTGAACCCATGGCACCTCGAAACCAAGCCATGGGCCAAAATCCTTGAACGTTATCAAACCTGACAGAGGCACCGGTAAAGGATTAGGCTGTATTCTAAAAAGGCCCAAATGAGAAACATACCTCACTCAAAGGGGGTTACGTTTTCTTGCATTTGATATTTTGTGATTTAGGAAAACAATGGCCCTCTTGGTATTTTCTAATGATGTACTTATTCATTGCTGCAGTACTACTCTATTTTCTGTAATCAAAATAACCATATGAATACAGAGTTAGCTGTGTTCGGGAAAAGCAGAACCATCAAATAAATATCACAAGGAAGAGAGGACCGAAGCCCGTTTTAGAAACCAGACGCGAGGCCAGAATGTGGTTGAACAGAGGAAGTGATGCAGTGGCCTGGACTTTGAGAAAGAAGCGTAGGAGAAACCAGGATAGGAAGGGGGGAAAAAAGGAAAAAGCGAGAATTGAATGTCCTTTTTAGTCCCGGTTGTCCCATTTGGAAGGCGCCTCGACCTAGGTCTTTATAACATTCAGGCCATACATCCATCAGTCGGACTCTGCCTTTCATTCCTTTCCACCTCAGTGACTCTTCCTGTAAAAACCAGGAGTCGAAACAACCTCTACCACTGCATGACCATGTGAAGTCAAACCCAGCGAAGGGAACCTATAAACCAGCTGTGCTGTGTTGACGGCCCCATTGACAGGAATATTAATAGAATGCCTGAAAAGTCAATGACGCTGCAGCACCAACTGCATCCCATCACAACATCGCAGCTGGCTTTGGCCGAGCCTGTTGTCGGCTTCCAATGTTTATCTTACTCTTTCCAGCAAATACTCCCAATCTCTAGCTCAAGTGTCAGGACTCTTGGGTCTTGGCTTGGAAACTGTAACCCCCCCCCCCCAACAAGCGAATGATTTACTGACTTGGAGCGCATTTCTCATGAGAGTAGCTTTGTTGTTTGGCAAAAACAAGAAGGGAAAATGAACAGGCAAAAAAAACTTGGGTGTTGTTTTAGCTTGCTTTGTTTTACCATTATACTCAAACTGCAGGTAGACGTGTTGGTCGCCATTAACACGTCAACTGAAAACCATCTGTTGCTGCATTCTAATGGCTTAAGCATGTATAGAAAACAGAGAAAAATGCTTAAAAAGTCATCCTCGAAATGACGTCTTCATACTGTCAGACGATGCTCAATTTGAAACCAAGGAATGTTAGGTACTTTTACAGGATTATCTATATACAAATATACAAATGCAGACACTATTTTAGCTGCAGTCACGTCACGTAGTGCAACCAATTTTCATTATCAATGAATCTGCCAATTAGTTTTAAGATTAACAAAATGATTGAAAAGTCAACCTCAAGGTGACTTCTTCAAAGTGTCTTTTTGTCCGACCAACAAGCCAAAACTGAAAGATATTCGGTAAACAATTTTTTGAAACTAGGGAATGTTTTGTACTTTTACAGGATTATTAATTGACAGTATTTGCTCATACAATTACTGACAATCAACGTAACCTTTCAGCGATATTTTGGCCAACCCCAAAAGCTATTAAGTAAAATCAAATTGAAACATTGTACTTTTAAAAAGGAACGCAACATACAGTATTTGCCCATTCATTTTCTGACAATCAATTAAGAGTTTCAGCTCCAATTTGGACATTTAGCAGTCTGACTCACAAGCCTGCAACAGACACCTCACATTTCAAACTACCACTCTCCAGTTTAAGTGTCAGGACTGTTGTTTCTTGGCTTGACCACTGTTAACCCCCTCAGTCCACTGATTTACTGACTGAGTCTCTTGAAAGCGAGAGTGGGTGCCAGCCGCGGACTGGCAAGGTACCGAGTCAGTCAAAACTCATTATGGTCTCACACGTCAGTACTTTCCCTTTCTCCCCTTCGCCCTCCTTCTCTAGAAGTGGGAAGGGTGGGGCAAGAGGGGAAGGAAGAGGAAATGACAAAGTAAGAAAACTATTTTGCCATTTGTGGAACTTGTCGAGTCTTTCGAGGAGGAGGGAAGGTGGCGTTTCTCTGCGAGCACACGCTGTGAGAAGCAAATTAGGCCCTTGTTGGAAAATAGCTGCACGGCATGACAGACACTTTAAACAGTACTTTTCACATTCCTGCCCGACCGGGATCCGATTTCACTCTGATCTATGCCATCTACCATTTACAACAGGAGGCGCCTCGAGATGTTTGGACTTAATCTGCATTACTTTAGCCCCTTTGAACTGTATGTCCATTTCTTTTAGCTTCATATTTCAAAAGTGTTATCAATGGGAGTTAGTGAACTACTTCCTGGTTTACACAATTCAAAAGGTAAATGTCATTGAGGCCAATTTGAACTTGGGTGTTGGTCAGATAAGCACATTATGGTCCGAGTCATAGAACAAATTCCACATCTATCATTCAAACAGCTACCCAAGTGCACCATCGAACACACGATTGACTGGTTATTTGCCAAAACAGAGCAGATACCGCACTGCACCAGAATGCCCTTTTACTGGAACACTCCACAGTATTGACTTGGATAGATAGGTGGTTACGTAAGCGCCAGACGGTGAAAGAATGCAGAGGGGAGTTAAGATACACATTTCAATTTGTCAGCATTGCTTATTTTCTGAGGAATGCTAAACTGGCCCGGCCATGTCTTTTATTTTTGACAGAAGCAGTGAAATAAATCTAAGATGAAGTCATCCCATCTGCTCACATGAACTTAAACTTTTTATCCTATCACCAGACAATGATACTTCACCCTTTTGGATGACTCTTCTTGACCTTTACATCACTTGTTATCTCTACCTAGGGCACTCATTCTCATCAGACACTCAGTGACATCCAAGTAGCCACATGTTAGTCCCACATCCTGGACATCTGGTGTGCAACACAATTCTGGACTGACATGGGAATAAACCGTCAAATGGTAGACAGAAGACTCATTACACAGCATGTTTCAAAGTTCAAAGTGCAAAAATTAGTGTGCAGAATATGTGTTGTGCAACTACTTTTCTATGGTATTACATGGCAGGTGTGCAGCTCACACACACACACCCACAGACACACAACCACAGACAAAGTCTACTTCCTTACTTGTACAGCAATACAACCCAGTTTTACCGCAAACGCCTCAGTCATAAGGGGTCATTATGGGGTCTCTGCTTCTGAATAAATGCATGACTTTACTTTAAAATATCATTTGGATAACCTGTACAAATGCATTGCTGAGTTACATCAACTAAAACTGAACAATAATATATGCTCATACGATATAAAATAAGGTTTTTACGTCATAATCGTGTCCTCAGGTAGGGCGATTCAAATACGAGCACTCTTTAAAATTGGCTTTGAAATATAATTTATTAGTGCCTCTCGTGTTCAGTTCAATGTCAGAAACAGGATATTTTTTTGATTCAACAAGCAAAGTGATATACTTTAGCAGCACTACAAGTAGCAGAGAAAAAACATAAATGCACTTTAATATCGGTTTCTTGCATTATTCAACCCTATAAAAACATCAATAAAGAGACTTCCACCTTCAACTATTTTCTACAAGGAAGTAACGTGGGGAAATTCACCGCCAAGTGCTGACTATGACTTCTTCTTAAACAAACAGGAAGTTGGTTCATTTAACCTCCACCGCAGAGGTCGGAAATCACCGATCGAGCATTACCTCATCACTGGTGCCACAAAACAGAAAGCTGAATTATCTGGAGAGCCGCAAGTATCCGTCACAAGAGGCCAGGTCAAAGTCTGTGATCAGAAATCTGAACAAGGCATTGCTTTAATCCGAGTCAGAGTGCAACCATTTCCTGCTATTGTTCGGCCCTCATTGTAACCTTACAGGTGCTGTGAGGGGGAGGATGGAGGAAAGCAAGACAAACACAGAAGAAAAGAGGCAGGAGGTGGGGGGGGTCGAGGAAATGAAGGAACACAGGCGGGAGTAAAGGGCACAGAGAAGAGGAGGCCAAGACACAACGAGGAAATGTAAGAAATAAAACGGCAGCGAAAGGAAATGGGGAAACCCAAAACACACTGCGCAGATCTATCCTCAGGCAGTCAGCCCAACCGTTCAGACTGAGGACACTTCAACATGCTGTTCAACTTGTTTTGGACTTTTTACTTGTAATCTGTGGTGAAATGCTACTACGTTTTCTAGTACTTTAGTTCAAATTCAGGGTACTTGTACTTCATTTGAGTATTCTCACTTTGTGCTACTTTATGATTCAACTCCACAACATTTTAGAAATCCATATTGTACTTTTTAGTTTACTACATTTATTAGACAGCTTTAGTTAGTAGCTACTTTGCAGATTCAGATTATTAATGCATTAAAGGAGTCATACCTCATGAGAACTTTTGTAATCAAGTATATCTTGCTACTATTTTTTTTACTGTTGTATTCTTACTTTTACTCAAGTAAAAAGATCCAACTCTTTCGCATCAACAACTTTATAAGAAAAAAAGATGTTATTATTATTATTATTATTTACTCAGTGAATTTGAGCCAGTACGAGGACTATGAGCCAGACTCTGACCACATAGTGAGAAAAGTCCTGATCAGCTCTGCCATGGTTAATGGAGGATCTTAACAGTCTCCGCTCTGACTGGAATGTGTTGCCTGCATGAATGAATCTCAGCTGACTGTGTAGGAAACCAGGAGAAGCATGACGCTTCACCGCCCAGCAATCATCCACGACATTTATTACTAGAGTTAAGTATGGCTAGAAAATGCCTGAGCGATATACTCAGAAAAGAAACTGGGGAAAGTCCAACTGGAAGCCTCCTTTGAAGTGTTAACATTATGTATTTTGTTGAAGAAGTTGGCGGACATTAGGGATGCAACCGACATTGTTTGTTGTTAATGTTTCATCTCAATACTGTCTTCATTGATATCTTAAGTCAATACATTTTTAAGTGGATCTTTTTGTCCAAACACTATTGGATATATATGCCATTTAAAACCATTAAAAGATTATAGGAACCAAAACAGATCCATATTTGGAAAGTATCTTTAAGTAGCACTAGAAGAAGCCTGAGTGATGTACTCGGAAAAGAAAATTGGCATGGTGCAACTGACATATTGTACTTTATTGTAGAAGTAGTTGGCGCAGATTAGGGTTGCAACCAACGGCTCTTTTTGTTTCTGATTAGTCTTTCAAATATTTTTTTAGACTGAAATCTAAATGCCAAACAGGAGAAGCACATGCCCAAAAAGAAGCCTCGCTGAAGTGTTAAAACAACATGTCTTTTCCAAATAATAGCACAAAAGCCAATAACATTCCGTTAACAACCAACTAAGAAAGAAAACAAGAAAAGCTTCACATTTGAAAAGCTGGAGCGAGTGAATTCTTTGCATATTTGCTTTACAAAATGACCAACAATTAACCAATTATCTTTCCACAAATAGTTTCAGTTGTAGCTCAAGTTCAGCAGGTTTTTAAAAGTCTTTCCAGCCTGTCACCCTAAGGGCTTCTCTCCTCTTATCCTGACTATCTGAACTCAACGCTTGATTTAACCTATAAATGCAGTTAGAAGGGCACAAACCTAACAGATAAAAGATTAGAAATGTTTGACATCCTCGAGAGTTCATCCCAATAAACATCCCTGTGTTGTGTGTGTGTTACACGGCCCTCCATTTGATAAACTCCTTTTCTAAAAACACACAATCTTACCAACTACCTTCAATAAAACCTAGAACATCCACAGGCATGTTCCCTTGAGACGTTGTCATATTGGGAAGCTTGAACAGCCTGGGCCTCTTGTTCACATTTTAAGATGTCTGCGTTTAATTTGGCCTATCCAACAGTACACACCTCTCCCGGGGGCCCAGAGTTTGGACATTGCTGACACACGGCTGAAGGAATGTAACGATCTCTGCAGGGGTCTTCATAACACTGCTGTAACTGGCACTACACGAGAAGAACTGGCCTCCAGAGAAAGCCATTGCACAATTCATTACTAGAACTTGATTTATGACTCGAGGTACAACAACAGGATATGACATGTGTCCCCCAATGTGGCCCTTTTAAGGCTACATCTGATATGGCTTTCTAAAGCACACAACATGGAACATATGACTGCCAACAAAGTGCGGTTTGTTCTCCGATATTGCAATAACTTTTTCAGCATGAATAGTCGTTTGCACAATCGCTGGGGAAACAAAATGTTATTAATTGTGGTGAGCGCATACTGTGTTTTTAATAGCTTCTTGGCATCAGCTGATTGTAAGAGTATGGTTATGATTACTACAAAAAAAGTGCCGCTCACACACACACTCCTACCAACACATCACACAATGAGAAGCAGGTTTGGGTGCCCAGTTTGACTGCAGGTAGAGTTAATGCATGTTTTTTTGTACTAAACCTCAGTCAGAGCCTTTGCTAGCCTCAATGTCAGCAGGGCGTGCTAGCATACCAGAGACTGTTTGCTTACCAGAGTGCAAACACAATGATGTGCCATCAAACAGAGCAAACAGCAATTGCGCAGACAAAACAAACAGGTGTGCACAGTGAGAATGTGACACTTTTTACAGATCTGGAGAAAGTCTGACATATTTCATAAAAACATGAAGTGGGTTAGCCGAGACATGCATTGGTATTAGCCTCAATTAAAGGTTAGTTTCCCGTTAATGGGTAACACTGCAATAATCAGATGTTATTCTAACGGTTTTCTTAATGTTACAATAAGTGTGTACTTTGTCCTACTCATACTGTGATTTTGTTTGATCTATATAGTTATTTCACATTTGCTTATGTAATTATATCAGTACAATATGATCCCTCTTTGAAGTTCTTTTTGTTATATTTTCTAAATCCGGGGTCTAAAAGTCAATGGTGTCTTCAAAGTCTTTACAGCCATAAAAGGCCACTACTACATTTAAAAATGACTTGGCTTGATATTGATATATTCCATAAAAATTGCAATACAAAAACATGCATGCTGCCTGTTCATCAGAGTTGGCCACACTGTAATTACAAGACAAACTTGGTGATTTCCAGCCTGGCATTCTGAAACCTGGCTGATATCAGAACCAGTGCCAATGCATCATGCACCCTAGGCTTGGAGCAATATGCATGCCAAATGTTTTTTGTCTAAACACTTCGTAATGTCAGGCATTCAAAGGCCACATCCAAAACGTGTTTTATGAAGGGTATTTTTAAAACCCACACATTTTCCTTTTATATTTCTCGGGTCCAATATTGAGCTGTATGCAAATGTTTTACATTCTTATGCAACTCTGTAATATGTATTAGTCATTTTGGGTGGTCACTCCTCACTCATGTTTGAAAGACTCCATGGGTGACTAAAAAAAAATATATATTACAAGTAAGGACAAACAAATATTTATATTACATTTTCAGAATATCCTCCAACCCTTGTGATTTTGTTCAATTAAGAGTGCACAAAAGGTCAACAACTCTGATTATAGGAAGTAGTAATTAGATGTTAAACCTAAGTAAAAGTACTAGAATCTAAATACTAGGTACTTAAAAGTACAAATATTTATTAAACATCATTTTAGTTTTGCAGCAGGTAGAGGTGGAGCTCAATGTAATGACTTTTTATATCACCAGGTAAATTAATCCATTATTTATTTATTTTAATCATAATTCATTCATTTTTTTTTTAAATAATGGTATGAACCTGCAGAGTAACTAATGTAGTTAAGTAATGCAGAGGAACCAAAAGTGCAATATTCGACTCCAAACTGTTGTAAAGTAGCCTCGAAGTTTAAAGTAGCACACAATGTCAAGTACAGTACTCGAGTAAATGTACCAAGTTGCTTCCCATACTTTCAACCAACTGGTCAAAGCAGTATCCAACTAAATCTGTGACACAGTCAAATGTATTTGCTTGGGGGCCCATTGAAACCCCTTCAAAGGCCCCGGTATAAGCATCGGGGTTGAACAGAAAGAAAAGTCAGACATGCAGATGACCCGAGAAGAAGCACAGCGCCTTTTCCTTTTTTTGAAGTCCACCGGTAAACCAGTGACGTCATGCCCGCGAGCCAGACATATTACTGGCCACACACAGCGTCCGTTTCCCACCAACCGAAAAAGTTTAACCACAAATTATGAATACACATTAACTCATCCGGTGTCCAATAAGGGTGCAATTACTTAAATCTCATTTTCATCCAACTTGAACTCTTAAACAGACCCTTCTTTTTTTTTTTGCAACTCATTCACGCAAATCACTTCCTGCCACCACCAACCGTTATGGCTTTTTTAGTTTAACGGCTATAATTTGAATTTAAAAACGAACATGTAACTCAAATGTCACGTATGTTAGAGTCGAATACATTATATAATGTAAGTTAAGTGCTGTAAAAAAGTGAACTAAACCTCGGTAAAAAAAAATCTGTTCAGGAGGTGTCCACCCATCTGAAGCAAGGCACGTTTATTTGTATAGCACCTTTCAACATCATTCAAAGAGCTTTACAAAAGTGCAGAAATACATGATAAAATAGCATTTAAAAACAGTCATGAATAAGCAGTTAACTAGCCACCCCGTGCTTCCTGGTTCATGGCATTTTCATTGAATGAGTTAAGGAAAGAGTGCCAACATGGCGGTGAAAAAGTGTGCAAAGAATTACCTGCTTTCAGAGGGTTTCTAACAACAGGCTCAGTCAGCGTCGCCGTGAGTCAAAACTTGTGTTCCTGTCGACGGGTTCAGGCTAAACTACGCTGCTCCTTCTTCCTCTCTTTCTCCACTCCACTCGTTTTTTTCCTGTTCCTCTGCCCTCCCTCCTCTACTGGGTGGCTGCTCACTGGTTCGTTTCTCTCGGTACGTAGGCAGGCAGCAGCATGGAAGTATGGAGAGAGGAAAGGATCCAGCTTTTAAAGGCGGGACTCCGAGAGATGCTAAGTGACGCATGAAGCTCAAAATGATAATAATAATTTACAGGAACAGGATAATATACATTACAAGTAGCCTATTTGCCATTTATGTATTTATTTATTCTATGAATGTATGAGAGATTATTCCAGGATGGAGACATTATTTTTTATCTACCCTTCATTGAAGTTTTTTTTTTAGTGTACAGTTAATTTAATTTTGGGAAATGTCGTATTCATACAAAGAAATGGGCTGACTCCAAACCCAATTTTTGAACATTTTTACCAATTATTAAAACAATATAATAGCACTAATTAACACATTATGAATAGAAAGGCTGATTTTGCATTTAAAATATATTTTAATATGAAATGTATTTTTATTTTTTTTATTTTGTATGTAGAACTTTTTTGGCTCTGACATTATTTGAGTCAGAACTAATTTATTTTTTTACTTTTGGTCACATCCCAAAATAAATTCTCATGTGACCCTAATCCTCTTCCTTAATTACTTTATATGTCTACCCCTGGTCTACCCCTGATACAAAGAGCAAGACTAGATACATAACAATAACAATGAGTACAAATAAAATAAGTTATAAAAGAAACAGAAAGCTTTATATCACAGAATCATAAAACATTGAAACAGTGATACCAATAAAATTACCCCAAAGTCTTTAATTAACTTTTAGCCCTGCTGGCCTGGAAACTAATTTAAAAGCACACATTTTCCCCACCCAATTATTAAATTTGGAACAACAGGAAGGTTCAATATAAAAGACAATCTCTATCTTATGAAAAATGGGTTGAAATTTGTATTTTATTAGCTACATTTTGAATTGTTTTACCAAGAATTGTAGAATAAAAATATAAAAAGTACCCGTATGTGGGCCCATAGAGCATGCGCAGTTGAGTTTTCCCTTAAGCCCCGCCTCCTCTGTCAGTCAAATGAATGGAGTGAGAAAATAACTCTGGATTCGGCTTTTAGAGCATTTCACAACTTTAAGACCTTAATGATTTAAATAAGGGCTATCAAAGTGTTCGTACTGGGTAGTTTATTTAGCTAAAAAAAAAAGTATCCGCTGATTTACAGACGTCTCTTTCCCAATGTAAGTCAATGGAGAAAAGTATTTGTGTATCCAACGACGTAATGGACTGACACCCAAGTTGTAGTACCGCCGTTTTGCCACTACGAAGATTTGCTTCAACTTGTGCCCTGTCTTTGGGCTTTGGTACTCAGTACTCAGTAGGATCCCAAATAGCCATGGGTGCGGTCCAGGAGGAGGCGGGACCTAAAGCGCATGTCCCGCCCCCTTTTAACCAATGGCTGGCTGCGCTGTGTTAAGCCAACACACTTTGGACCAATCAGAAACGCGGAAGAGTGACAGCAGCTGGGCGGGGCTTAAAGCTGAACTTGAAAGAGTGTAGGGGAGAGGAGGGAGGGCAGAGAGGGGCACAGATAAAGCTGTGTTTAATGAGAGAGGTATGTGCATACTAAGGATTTTTATGACCATATAAGTAGCAGTGACTCTCTGGATGGACTGCATCACTAGGGCCTCCCTAGTGTGTCAACAAGGTCTAGTCTGACCACAAGTCTGCTTTAAAAACAAGTCAGGATTTGAAGGTATTCTTGTCATATGCACATAAAGCTACAGTAGTTGTTGGCGAAAAAAGTCCAGAGCTCCTCCAACAGTGAAACATACAATATACAATATAATATACAGTAGAATTAAATACTCCTTATTGTAATAATAAACAGATATAATTGTCACGGCTGGAGGGCAAGGTGCAGGACCCAAATGCAGACTATTGTTTGAAATCCAAAACACTTTTATTGCGGAACTAGGCCAGGCAACAAATTCAAATAAATAAGGCAAGGCAAAACGTAAACATCTCTCAGAACAAAATCCTTCCAGCAACATCAAGAATCTCACAAAGACTAAACTAAATGCACACAGGATTAATCACACAAACAAGACACAGGTGAGGAGGGAGGAGAAAACACAGGGGCACAAGGTGAACACAATCGGGTAATCAGGCAGGAGGGAACACAGAGACAGGAAGCAACAGACAAGACGGGGGGCGGGGGTTCAAACTAAAACAGGAAAACAAAGACAGATCTACTAGACAGGACAAAATAAAACATGGACAGATCGTGACAGTATTTGAACAAATGTGAGGGAAGACTGTTCGATATATTTATGCTGTAAGGCCGCAGAATATCAAACAAATCCCACACATACTGACATGTCTGGGCTCATATCAGTAATGTGTGGTTGTTGCATCAAATACTCTCATTCCACCAACTAAGGAGTTTCAACTGTAACAAATTACCGGCAGTACTTTTAATTAACTGTAACTGTACACTTGCCATTATGTGATATTGGAAGCTTGATATAATCATAGGTATTTATCCGTGTTGGATTTGGTTTTCCGAACAGGGAGGATGTGATATGCTACTTAACAGCGCAAAGCAGTTTAGAGTTTTGTGTGTTTTGGCAGAAGGACAATTGGGCAGGATGGATATCGGCCCACAGGGCCTTGAACCTCACGCTGTTGAAGAGCTCATGTCACTGTTAACTATAAATAATGTCACCCTACTGGCTCGCTGTTTCCATCAAGGGAATTTTGTCTGACTGCTTCATGTAAACAATTTATGCTTGCTTGAGTTCTACATTCTGGAAAAATATTTGGATGAAATCTTGTGGAAGAACCTCCAGTTTCTGTTTACTGAAACACATAATCAGTTGTAATTATAATTCAGCAAACATGTGGAATTGATAATGAAATACTCTTGTACTCAGAAAGATTAGATTAGATTCAACTTTATTGTCATTGCATAGAGTACAAGTACTAAGACAAGGAAATGCAGTAGGCATCTAACCAGAAGTACAAAACAAGCAGAAAGTGCAGAGTTATTCATGTTGTAATACAAATATATACATCTGGGAGATATAAATACGAGTATACTAAAGGAAAATGTAGCAACAAACAAACACTTTTTTACAAATTCACTATAAAAACTTGTGTATAAGAATTGCACCTGTGCTTGAACTATTGCGCTAGTCTTTGACATGTTGCTACAACCCACCTGTGCACCTGTCAGGTACATGATTACATCAGGAGATATCGTCAGTGCAGTGTTTTTTTCTCACAGGTTCCTATCACTCAAACAGGTAAGCCTAGATTCAGGACCAGACATGTTGGCACTACATGGGAACCGCTTCAGGTGAGGATCTAATTGATGTGAGGGAGGGAAACACTTATTCAGCCTCACTTCACTCCTGACATGTGTTTGTATTGGCTTCTTGGAGAAGGCTCGTCTTGTTCTTGAGAACTGTATACAACAAGCTCAAGCGATGTCGAGATACAAAGAGGACTTGTTTATTTGCCACATGATGATCCAACAGATATCTACGCCACACACACAGGGGGCGTGTGGCGTAGTGGGTTGTCCGTAGGTGTTGGGATCAGGGGGTCACAGGTTCAAACCCCACTGCAGTCAGCATGTCGTTGTGTCCCTGAGACACTTCACCCCAAATTGCTCCAGTGGGGATTGTCCACAGTATTGAGTATTGAGTATGTAACATGTGATCTAATATCTGGGAAAAAATATGTTTTTGATTGGAAAAAGAAAGTAAAGAAGAGAAGGGAAAAGCAACACAAAAAAAGAGATGAGTTGAAATGATGGATGTCGAGGTGACAGTTGTGCGTTGCTGCTGCCAACATTTACTTACAAATATGGAAAAGTACAATGTGAACCTGTTTGCTTCAAATAAATCTGCTGGGATTCAGACTGGATTATCTGAGCCGAGTGGAACTGAAGCACAGGGCCAAAACCAGAAGAGAGGCATAATGGAAAATAATTATTTTTGCACTTTCTGAGTGATACATGGTTTAAAAAAATGTGATCTGTGCCACACACTGAGATGGAAATATGATTAAGTGCAACCATGGGTATATGCACCTGAAGAGGGTTCTCAAAGCAGTCGGCGGGCGGTACCTGGAAAGATGCTTGAGGCTAAACAATGTGAAAATTATGATTTGATTAAAAAAAACAAATTTTGAGTCAAACTTGAACACCATGATTAGCGTTTTAGAGTGTATAGAAATTATAGTTAGCAAGCAAAGAGAAAAGTATAACAAGTTAGCTAAAGGTAATTCATAAATAGTTGGCATTGTTATTTTTAAATGGTTGAAACGGATAGCTAAAGTAATGGAAATTGTTGTTATCTTAAAGGTGGGGTAGGTAATTTTGGAGGAACCAGCTCGAGTGCGCTAGAATTTGAAAATACACAGCCGGAACAAATCTGCCACCAAATTCTAGCGCACTCGAGCTGGTTCCTCCAAAATTACCTACCCCACCTTTAAGATAACAACAATTTCCANGTTCACAGCTACAGTTGGGATACCTTTGATATCATGTGGACTCTCATATTGGAAGAGGACATTCAGTATTTTCACAACATAATGGCAGCATTTTTTAAAGATATTGAGTACTGCATTAGGATACTTTCTAATGTGAATGTCAATGCTGTGAAGTAACTCTCATGTCTCTTACCTCCACAAACAGGAAGCAGGGGACGATGGAGCTGCTGCTCTTCACTCCCGGCTTCTCCTCCATAGCCATCCCTCTCTCTGTGTTTCTCCGAGCGTCCCTCTGTCCGGCTCTCTGTCTCCTAATCCTGAAGGAAAGAGGATAAAGCAGGTCAGTCCACTGGTCTGGCCCCAAGTGTGAGATTAAGTGAAATCCAATCAAGACCAACGAGCTTCGGGTAGATCCGGGGCTTTCCATGATGTCTTGCATCCTTTGGTTACTATAACCCTTCATGAACACAGTTAGAAATACACGACATTTATACAGTTTTGTACGTTTAACGTGTTCAGACTGTAATATGCACATTAACATTGAATTTTATCTCGTTGCACTGTCATCGCTACTTCCTCTGCTTTTACCACTCTTATTTATTTTTTACCGCGGTGAGAGTTGCCAAAGAAATGTCGTTGTACTTTGTATGATGACAATAAAGATTTATTCTATTCTATATTCTATTCTTATCTTTTATCTGGAACGATCACACTGCTGTTACATTTTTATTGTTTATCTACTGCATAAGCTACATCCATAAATATTCAATACACAAAAAGTGAACTCATTTTGTAGCACTGGGAGCTGTGTGCCTTCTACAGTTTACTGTTGCATTCATTTAAATTGCTTTTCTTATTTTGAATTTGTATGCATCATGCATCAGAGCAGCCCCAGGAGTATAAACAAAACAGTTCAAATTAATTTTAAAATCTGCGTCACAGTCTGCCTCCTCTTTATACCAAACACACACTGAAACACTGTTGATCTGAAAAATGCTCTATATTGAAATCATTACATTATATACAATAAATATACCACAGGTTAGATAAACAGTGAACAATCACACCATATTAGCACAACATTTGAAGAGCTAAGTGGCAATGTGCTACTGTAGCTAGCAAGCTAACAAGTAATATGTTGCTAGCAAGCCCAGAAAATGCTAGCCAGCAGCAGCGTCAGTAGTCTACTCTGTAATCTTTTGGAAGTTTTGCTAGTTTGCTTTAAGAAATTATCAGTATATACGTACATTACAAAATGACACTAGGTTCTTACTCTCAACTCATCACATGCGTTACTGGTAGGCTAATATGTTTTCATTTAATTTAATTTCAAACTTTTATTTAATCAGCTGAATCCCTTTGAGATCATCAATCTCTTTTTCAAGGGAGACCTGCTGCAAGTAGGTTCCACATGAAGACATAAAACAACAGAAAAACAAAAAGGACATCATACAACTTAGATACAGGAATTTACTATTTACATACCTAATGCTGTTAGCAGACCAGAAAATGCTACAGCTAGCTAGCAATAGAGGAAGACAGCCACACCATGCCATGCAACCGAGGAAACTGAAATTGTCAATAGGGTAACTTTTAACAGTCTTGCTAGCTTCATAAAGAAATCAGTAGAGAAGTGCTTTACACAACTTTCCCTCAAGCTAACAATATCAACAACTCAATAAGTAGCCTACTACTTGGTCTCACTTGTTAGGACATTTGGTCATGAAATTCATAATGTTGCTACTTGTTGACATTTTGTAAAATATCATGGTTTTGGTTCAAATTGGTACATTTGTTAAGGGGCTTAAGCTAAGTAAGTATCTACATTACGTTCATGATATAAATACTGTATGTCCAGCACATTACGTAATTACATTGCTTGAAAATGGGTAGCGTTGACTCTGAGTTTTGGTCTGAACTTGGGAAACAAAAGGCGGTCTTCTGTGGTTTTGCACACACACAAAGTTAATCCGTCAAGCACCACTTATGTCAGCATGTTACTTAAAATAAGGTGAGTCACTGTCGAGTTGGGACACATAAAGCTTCTTCTGGGTGTTTCTTCAACTCGTCCGTCAACAGTACCTCCTATAGATGGACTTTTATCATCGTTTGTACATCATCTGACTTCGTTGTTTACTCCTGTCTTAATTACAAGGGCTATTATAAGCCACCCTAAACATCTAAAACCAATGTTAGAGGGTTATAGACGGTCATAGTTTGATGTGACAGGCCACTTAAACTGTATAAATAGATTAATGAAAGACTGTGGCGAGCCGTGACTTTTATACCTAGGCCCTCTGACCCCCACCCCTTCCCTCGAAAAAAAAGTAATTATGTCACAGCGTTCAGCGGAATATCAAAACAACGGTCCGGGGTGCAAAACGCATCAATGAAAGCGACCCTCTACCACACAAAACAACACCTGTAAATAACCCTATTTGTGTTCTTTGAAATCGAAAAGGATATTGCATTGTGTTTGTTACTTTCGTTGCAGTTGTATGTCTTAAGTGTAATTTGGCATGCTTTTATTTTGAAGGCGAGTTTACTCTGAAACAGGAAGTTGTTGTTGCTATGGAAACAAGAAAAGCTTCACAGCGGGCGGAACTTGTCATAAAGTCCACGATAATAAAACCCACCCATTTAGAGGGAAGATATGATTGGTCAATTGTACTGTCATTTGACATTACTCTCTCGTTGAGTAACTGTAGCTGGGTCCTCTGTGAATTTACAGCAGGACCACCAATCAGCTCCTGTCTTCAGTAACTCGCAGAGACAGCTAAAGGAGCTTCTTTCATTTAACCCTTTACATTCAAACAGAAACTGAACAGAAGGATTTCTTTCTTTGGAAATGTTATTTTAAATTCAATTAAATGAAGTTATTTTGGTAAAACTAATAAAACATATAACAAACAATTTTTTTTTTTTAAAACAATATTAATTTTAATGTTTTTAAATATTATTTTGTAGAATATATTAGGCCCTCTGCCTAGATGGCCCTGACGGCTCGCCACTGACGAAAGAGAAAAATCGGAAAGATTTGTCACAGTAAATTGCCAGCAGTAATCACACTGTAATCCCTGTTGTCACACTTTGCAAACCTTCCCAAAAGTGAGTATGAGTGCTCAGCTAAATGTAGTGTTTGCCTCAAGGCTTTTTATCTATCACTTTGCTGAACTTAGAACAGAAACTTTACTTTCAGAGACTTGGCAACGACCCTGAGTCATGGGTTGTCAAATTGGACAGGCTTTAAAAACTTGCAATATATAGAGAAGACAGGGGAGGTAGAAGTGTCTTTGTTTCTGAGAAGCTGTCAGGTTGACCTCTGTCTGCTGGTGAGTTTGAGTCTTATATGTGCCGGGGAGCTTTCTTTCCTCATAATTCCTTCAACGCTGGTGGAAAGAATAGGCCTGAGGGATGAATAAGGCATGAAGCCAAGCTCTTAGCGAACAATACAACGTGCCAACCAAGACTGCTTTTTAGAGAGGGTTGGTTGGACTCAGTGTGAGACTTGTAAAAAATGTAAAAAAGGAGCTGCCAGGGTGAACAAGCAAAAAGCCCCAGGTCACGGAAACCAAACGTCAGAGAAACAGAAAGACTGAGCGAGGACTCGATTTTCGTTTCTTCTCCACTAAAGGCTGAAGGGAAGTGTTTCTCAATGTTTCTTCCCCTCAGTGGGAGGCAGAACAAAGAAGCTCTCCTCCAAAGTTTTGGGCCACCGGCTGAGAAAGTACAAACATGCATGAGTTGGTGGTGGCAGATCTGCTGAAGATAAAAACAGTTTTACCGCAGAAACCACTCGGGTGGCGAGAGACGACGTATGGAAGCTTTTGATGTTTAATAACTGATAAGTGGGACACCAAGCGAGGGATGATTTTACGCAGAAAATGAAAGCTTGTTTTCTCCACGGGTGTGTGCAGCAGGCTTCTGAGCTGTCCCACGCACATTTGGTGTTAGAGAATTTTTCTGAGAAGTGTTTGCTGAGTGCTGATTTGGATGACAAGTTTGAAGCTTAATTAGTATGAGAAAATCTGTCTTCTGCTCAGTATGCAGAAAGTGGAAACAGAGTTAGAGGATTACACTTCATTTCTAAAGGTCGTCAGTAAAATCTGTGTTGAGCAAGTATTACTTAGTGGTTAACTCCAAAGCCTGCAAATCCGGAAACATTATCTTCAGTTTTTAGAGCTTCTTCAATCTATATGTTTGAAGTTAGTCAAGGTTTTTTCCATAAGTAAAAATAAGGCGTGTTTTTGTAATTCAGATCCACACAAGAATTGAATTGGTTCTTACATGGTCCATGATACAAGCTTACACCAAGTTTTAGAGCCTGTAGTTATTCTGTATTCATGCTGACAAACAGACAAAAAAGAAACACACCAACCCAAACAAATGACCTCATTGGCAGTGGTAATGATGATCATACCAATCTGCAGGTCTCCTCCAAATGTGTGCATTTAAACTGATGTCTTTCCAACACCTTTACTCTTTTGGTTCACTCTCACTACAACAACTCGAAATCTTGCCAAGTATATTTGTCTAATATCTAGTCAAAATATGTCTTTAAAACTTTTTTGCAAAATGTCCTGATTCTGGTCAAATATAGTTAAAAATTAGTTCTCCCAGCTAATTACAAGATCTGATTAATCTAAATATCCCGTCTTATTTCAAGAAATCTTACCAAGCAAATGTTCACTTGTTCTATTAAACACCTTGTTTTCATTATTGTTTAACTTGTTTTCGGAGCAGCATTTCTTCCAGTGCTCAAGGCTCTAACATCTTTAACCACAGCACGTAACTGTGACCAGAGAAGAAAGCTAAAAACCAACTCACCACTACAAGCACCAAACAGCTGACACAAAGAGAGAGGCAAGTGGGCGGAGGATTTTTACCCAGTTTAAACTATATTGAGACTTAAAGTTCTGCATATAGGAAGGCGTGGCCAGTTTAAGTGACAGGGTCTGGTCACATGATGCTATCCAAAACCACCTCCAACTCTTCAATGATCCACCTCTTTACCATTATTGGATTAGCGAGTTAGATAGAGTCGTCACTGCCAAGATGACGAAAATCGGATCCCAAATGTAACTTTACAACGGCTGTTCAGAAACCTTTGAGTGACGTGACAGAGACTATGTCCACATTTCTTACTGTCTAAGCCAAGTAGTAGTAATAGGAGTGGTTTGAATAAGTTATTTGATGCTATTCAGGGAATGTAGCTAATTTCTTCGAAAATGTGTCCTTACTGCAGCCTGGCTCGTATTCGACCTCTGTAACTCTGCTAAATCGTGGTTGAAATGCACGTAGCTTTGTGCATGTATTTGAGATTTGGATGCAGGAGGCTGTCCAGCTGGTTCTGATCTAATTAGCAGGGTCCAAGTGAAAGGGGGCTTAATCTGATCGTCCATCTATCAATCAGAGGAAATCAAAGCAACCTGTCAACACAGACAGTGTGCTTGAGACAGATGTGTGTAGTCTGAGGGAAACAAAGACAGACAGAAACCAGAGCCAATTACACAGAGACACAACCAAAACATGTGGGAACTGAAATCAAAATGGTGGAGCTGCAGAGGGGAAAGTTGAATTAGCACCGTCACACACTCACACTGATACACACACATGTATGAAATCTTGGAGAGCAGGACATTTGAATCCTCTGCTGCTCCTTTAAGGACCCCAGTCAGAGGGTAGGAGCAGCCATATGTCCTCTGCTGCCTCTGCAGTCCAACACCCTGCCCCAGGACACACAGCACACACACTGCATGTGAACACACACTCACACACACATATACACACACACTAAAAGGCTAATTGGGCACAACAATCTGGATCAAGCTTGAGTTTATTTCTGACGAATGCTCTTCTCCACATTTGTGCAGCAGCAATGCAGCGTTAAAATACCAAATGTCACTCAGAGGTTCTTTTATATATTTGTGCTTCATGTTCCAATAACTGAAATATTTAACACTTGTACTACAAAAAAAAAATTCTCCAGCGATTGACATGTTTGATTTTAGCATTTACCTGCAGCCCAGTGCTGTCTCTGTCCAGTTGTCCTCATATTGTGCAGGAATGTGTGTGTGTGTGTATGTGTGTGTGTGTGTGTGTGTGTGTGTGTGTGTGTGTGTGTGTGTGTGTGTGTGTGTGTGTGTGTGTGTGTGTGTGTGTGAGCCTGTTTGCCACACTGCATGCTCCATCTCATGCATATCATCCACATGCAGTACAGGAAGCCCTGTGCCAAACAATACACCTGAGTTGAGTCACGAACAAACAAACAAACAAACAAACAAACAAACAAACAAACAAACACCTCCTCTGCTTGTACTACACGGCATTCCCTCCTCTCCTGTTAATAGGACAAAGTCAAGGAGGAGAGTTAATCCATAATAGGATTTACCCGGTGCCGGATAATGAAGGGCTTCTGTTTGGGGAATACCACGGCAAAACACACACACTGTCTGGGACACTCCCCCCGCACCAAAACACACACCCTCACACACATTCAAAGACTCATGATGTATTAAAAGCAGAACATGTTTTTGTGGTATTTCCTTGCGTCCTTTCCTCCCTCCTTACCTCGTCTCGTTTGCACCAGATTCCTATGCAGTGGTCATGTCGGATCAGATGATGGTGTAAGTAAGTGGTGTGAAAAAACCATCCAGCTGTCCTCTCTTCTTCCTCCTCTACTCTCCCCCACGGTGAAGCGTGAGAGACGGCAGCAGCTCCAACGTCTCCGTCTCCAAATCCTCCACACACAGACACACACACACACACTCTCTCACACACACACACACACCCTCCTCTTTTAATTAGCTTGTTCCTACCAACAACCGGCAATGATGAGTAATAAATTAAGTGGATGAAATTGCCTCCTGTGCAGCGTGCATCGGTCCGATGAGGAGGCACGGAGGAGAGTGCAGGAACATGTGTGTGAGAGAGAGAGAGAGAGAGAGAGAGAGAGAGAGTGTGTGTGAGAGAGAGACAGGGAGGAGAGGGAGGGAATGCATTATGTGTGTCAGCTCATTTGTATTCAAAGCTTGTTTTTTTCCCACTCCATCCCTCCCCTTCTATTTACCTCTGTCCATCTCTCCCCCTTATCTCCCTCCATCCATCCATTCCTCCCCCCTCTGTCTCTTCATGAAGGTAGGGGTAGAGGACATGAACCTGACCCAAACATTAGAGGGGAGAAGAAGGGATGCTGCAGAATATAGGGGGGGAAAGAGGGGTGTGTGTGTGTGTGTGTGTGTGTGTGTGTGTGTGTGTGTGTGTGTGTGTGTGTGTGTGTGTGTGTGTGTGTGTGTGTCTGGATGTAGGTTAATGATACACGGCAATTGATCTAACACTCCTGGAGCACATGTAACATCACATGACAGAGCTGGTTAGCAGAGAGAGGGGTTAGCATGGCTGGCTGGACAGTGTGTGTGTGTGTGTGTGTGTGTGTGTGTGTGTGTGTGTGTGTGTGTGTGTGTGTGTGTGTGTGTGTGTGTGTGTGTGTGTGTGTGTGTGTTCATGGTGAGATTCAGAGGAACTGCTTTTAAAACAATGCGTCAACTTTGACTGTGAAGCTGCTCAGGGCTCACCTTAAAACGATTTTTAAGGTTGTTTCCGACGCACTTCTTTTCTTTAGACGATCGAGGAAATCCAATACTGGCACCCGCAGGGAGGGGACAATTGTTCATAGTGGTAAAACAAAAGATGAGGAGGTTGTGGTGAAGTTAAACTGGATGGGACATGTTTAGTCATATAGGCATGGTTTTATTGATGCCATAATGAGTCCTGGGGAAATAGTTAGCATTTGAGCACTACCGGTTAGCTCGTTTCCAAGTCAATGTGTTTATGTGTTTTGGTTAGATGCCGGATATGAAGGTCTGTAGTTTAACACAAGTTGGAGATAAATGTAGGGTTTTTATTCTACGACATAAAATACTTCAGTTAAAGGTAGGGTAGGTAAGAATGGAGAAACCAGCTCGAGTGCGCTAGAACTTGAAAGTACACAACCGGAAAAAATCTGCCCCTTCCTTCAGACTTCTTTACAGAGCCCCTCCTCCAACACACACGAACGCGCACATGACCAATGAGGGCACGAGATATGTTTGTGCACAGATGGAAGGCTGACAGGCAGGTAGGCCATCCAGTTATTTTAGCCGGGACGGCTCAGATGATTGGTCGTGCTTTTTACAGCGCCACGGCTTCCACAGATGACATTTTTTAAAGGTATTTATTGTCAAAGCATATAATGTATTCATTGATATTGGGATGTTAAAGGTGGGATAGGTAAGTTTGAGAAACCGGCTCGAGATACACTTTTTGTTATATTCCATGGAATGCTCTTAACATCCCGATAGCAATGAATATCTTAAGTGCTTTGACAAAAATCCATACAAATATCTCATCTGTGGAAGATTAATAGTTTAAATAGCTAGCATAAAAAGTAATGGACACATGGTTGAAATTGTTAGCTAACATTGTTCATAGCTGGTTCAAATCGTTCGCTTAAGTACGAAAGACTTGATATCGCTAGCTAAAGGAATGGATACATGTGAGCAGTTAGCTTGAAGTAATAAAGAAATGGTTGAAATTGTTGGCTAGAGTAAACATGACCACGGATATTGATAGAGGGTAATTCTGAGTTCATCTTTCAGGAAAAAGAAAGGAGAGAAAGACTTGTTTAGAGGAATAGTAAAAGATATTCCACCCTTGACCTCTTTATGTTATGTCTCCCCTTCTACACTTAAGTGATGATGCAGGAATAAGAAACAGATGATGCTGCTCTGAGCTCCTTTTGACGAGACCTCACGCTAGCCTAGGTGACAATAACACAAAGATACCTCTTATAACCAGACACCTCAAACAGGGCTGAAGAATGGCTGGAATCCACCGACAAACAAGAAAATCCCATTTTCTGTCCAACGTGTGATTTACGTCCACGATGTGTCACTATGAGAGGAATGTGTCTGCGTGTTGTCCTATGCCCTCAGCAGCTGGTATCACATGTATGTAGAGCAAAACATCGAACATTCAGCAAGCGTGCGGGGAAAGATCAATACATTTCCCACTCTTTCCCACTCTATGGATGGGAAATATCCAACATTTCAGCTGAGAGGTCAAGGGTCACCATTAGTCACTTGAGCTGGACCAGATGCCGAGAGAGGAGGGGGAGTGAAAGAGAGAGGGACATAAAGAAAACAAACTCATTCACATTTCATAACAACTAAAAGTTCGAATATAATAACAAAAACAGTGGTGGAATGTCATGAAATACATTTACTCAAGTACTGTACTTAAATACAATTTAAAGAGTCCTCTCCTGCTGATGTTCAGGTGTATATCAGTATGTAGTGTCTCTACTTTAAAGAGTCCTCTCCTGCTGATGTTCAGGTGTATATCAGTATGTAGTGTCTCTACTTTAAAGAGTCCTCTCCTGCNATACTGCTTTCTATTCCTCCATCTTGTGACTGTGTAACTCCCTCTCTTGGATATCAGCATGTGAAGGACACTGTTCAGGAACTAGTTGATGCTCTGTATGTGATGACTACTTCCATTCTGGAGAGGATCACAGATACATGGATCCTGAGATTGAAAGAAAGATTTTGAGAATTTCATAATTGTTAGATTTTGCGAAAAAGTCATAATTTTGAGAAAAAGTCATACTTTTTTAGAAGAAAGTCAAAATTTGGAGGAAAAAGTAATAATCTTGTGAAAAAGTAATAATTTGGAGATTTTGAAAAAAAGTCATAATTTTGAGAAAAAGTCATAATTTGGAGAAAGTCCGAATTTTGAGATTTTGAGAAAAAGTCATGTTTTTGAAATTTTGAGAAAAAGTCCGAATTTTTAGATTTTCTGAAAAAAAAAACATTTTGAGAAAAAAGTAAGTATTTAGTTCATGACAGGATGTCTGATTACCTACTGTACAAGACCCGGTATTCCTCCATCTTGTGACTGTGTAACTCCCTCTCTTGGATATCAGCATGTGAAGGACACTGTTCAGGAACTAGTTGATGCTCTGTATGTGATGACTGACTACCGATTGTTGAGGGACAGTTGTGTAATGTAGCATTGACATTCAAACTCTAAATCAACATTTTGTAAGAGACATCAGAATCAGAAACAGGTTTATTACCAGGTTGAGACCTACGAGGAATTTGACTTGATGTCGTGGTGCATACATAAAAGTAAAAAAATAAATAAAAAACACAGATAGAGAACTATTTTAAGAAAACTATAATAAACTATATTTTAAACTATACAATTATATATTGCAGTGTTTACATTGAAATAGAATGGAATAAAATATGATCACGACTGAACCCAAAACTTAAAAGCTACGAAACTTACATCACAGCGTTGACATTCAAATTCGAAATGATCCCAATGCAGTACTCAGAATCTTAAAAAAATGCTGCCAATATTTCTTATCAAGCGTCTGCATTTGATGAGTTGTTGTTGAGAACCTATCGGTATTGTTGACGGGACCAGGGCCGGCCCTTGGCATAGGCAGTATAGGCGAATGCTAAGGGCGCATCAACCAATGGGGGGCACCAAAAATGTAAAAAAAATAAAAAATAATGGTGTTGTTTTATTTCATAACAACACAATTTCCCGATTTTGGATCAACAAAGTACATCTTATTATCTTATACTATCAGAACTACGCCTTTAATTGCGTACAGTGCC
>NW_011333040.1:3881890-3888372 GCF_000735185.1 Notothenia coriiceps
GTACGAATAGTTGCTACTTTATATTTTAAACGGGCCATATCTGCTGATGTTCAGGTGTATATCAGTATGTAGTGTCTCTACTTTAAAGAGTCCTCTCCTGCTGATGTTCAGGTGTATATCAGTATGTAGTGTCTCTAGTTTAAAGAGTCCTCTCCTGCTGATGTTCAGGTGTATATCAGTATGTAGTGTCTCTACTTTAAAGAGTCCTCTCCTGCTGATGTTCAGGTGTATATCAGTATGTAGTGTCTCTACTTTAAAGAGTCCTCTCCTGCTGATGTTCAGGTGTATATCAGTATGTAGTGTCTCTACTGGGACATGTCTCCATGCTTTAATGTTCAAAAAGCTCTTTATTGTCCTCATACTGCCTGTGCTACAGCACCTCTTTTCACCCTCTGTCTGAAACCAGAGCCCAGTCTGCTCTGATTGGTTAGTTGGCTGGCTCTGTTCTGATTGGTCAACCACTTAGAGATGTCCTGCCCCTTAGCCTATCACGTACAATGTGTTGGAGCGGCAGCCAATAGGAGCGTGAGTGTTACATTGTGATTTCACTGGGATCTTTGGGATGTTAGCCCGTATTGAACCCATTCAAATGCAATAAAAACTATATAACACATTACAGTCAAGGGTATATCTTTGTATGCTTCTTTATACCTCCACTACATTTTAGAAGCCAATATAATACATTTTATTCCAATACCTTTACAGCTTTATGATTCAGATTATCTGCCAACATAAAACATAAATCATCAACTAAATAAACATTTGTTAAGATAACCAGCAACACTAAGTTATACATCAGCTTCACCTTTACCAGCTGTTATGAATACATGAATGCATCAATGTTCATATTCCAGTCATTTAACATTTGGCTCGGAAATGGGCTTTTACAAAACACAAGTTCTTATACTTTTTGTATTTGTATGGCAATACTTTAACACTTTTACTGAAGTAAGATTGTGAGTGCAGGATTTTACTGGTAACAGAGTCTTTTTACAGTTTAGCATTGCTACTTTTACTTGTGTAATCTGAGTAATTCTCCCGCCTCTGATAAAAACCTCATGTTGAAAAAAAGGTCATGAGTAACACAACAATGGCACGTAGAAAAATGCAGGATTACACGAAGCCACGAATTACCAAATATGGACACTTCTGACCTCACTATCTCCCTCCCTCTTTCTGCCTCCCGCTCTCCTTTCCACTGTGACCTACTCTCTCGCTCTCTCTCTCTCTCTCTCTCTCTCTTTTCCCCCTTCGCTCGGTTGTAATAGCAGCAGGGTGTGTCTGTAATTCAGGGTGTGTGCAGCCATTATTACATTCAGTGAGAAAGAAAAAGGACCCATTCAGTGACAGCATGTTAGAAGGGCTGGCATGTTAACTCACTGACCACTGGGTAATTACCTGAGTTCATGTGTGGCTTCAGTGTGTTGTTGAGAAAAGTGTGTGTGTGTCCGCAACCCTCATGCATGACACATATATACACATGTAGCTCAGATCTGTGTCAAATCAGAGAGTAGAGAGGTTTTTCCTCTCTGACCCAGATCCTGTAGCAGTGACTTCAGAGGTCTGAATGTGAGCTCAGTGTAGACACATCGGATCCAAAAACAGCCTCTTGTGTTTTGTTTCATGTCCAAACCCCTGCCAAGACTCATTACCAGAGGTGGAACCAGGTCATTGTTCTGCAAGTCCCGAGTAAGTCTTTGCACTTAAATACCAAGTCAAGTCCAAAGTAAAGACAGGGAACCACAATCCCAGATCTTAAATCAAGTCTTGAGTCAAGTCCTAAGTAAAGACAGGCAAGTTTCGAGCCTAGTCCTGAGACAAATCCCAAATCAAATCCCAACGTAAAATAGGTATATCCAGACAGAGTCAACTCCAGATTTAAATCAAATCCTGAGTTTAGTCCCAAGTCAAGTTTAAGTCAAGACTTGCGAGTCCAGAGTCAAGTCCTACATAAAGACAGGCAAGCTCTGAGTCAAGTCCCAATTCAAGTTCCAGGTGAAGACAGGCAAGTCCAGAGTACATTTCAGTCGTGCACAAAGTCAAGCCCATGTAGAAACAGCCAAGGACTATAATCCCCAAAAAAGACTGGCAAGTCCTGAGTAAAGTCCCAAGTCAAGGCCTAAGTCAAATTCCAAGTCAAGTCAAGCTAAAGCGCTCACAATTTTACCTTTTTTTTTTTACCGTATAATATTTTCAAACCAGCGCGTAATGTTAGTTCTTCAACGTCATCAGATGCTGTCCGATTGGTTCGAACCAAGTCATGTGACTCGAATCCACACCTCACTTAACAAAGCTTCTTCTTGACTTTATAAATGTGTGTGTGTGCACCAAAGAGGCTGGAACCAACAAAGAGTAATCAAGCAGCTTTTAAGCTAATGCGACATTGGGAGTATGTCAGGTCTCTTCCTGCTCCCAGCACCTCCATCCTACTCCTCCTTTCCTCAGCAATCAGTCCACAGGAAGCCGTGATAGGACCTTGACTCACACAACTCAGGAATGTGGAGTAAAGGGAAAAACAAGACGAGCGTTCCCTCTTTTGTTAAGAGTCTCGGCTTATTTATAGCAAGGATTGTCTTGAAACAATCTGTAGTGCAGCCAATATTAGATTAGATTCAGCTTTATTGTTATTGCACAAGTTCTAAGACAACCAAATGCAGACCGGCCAGAAGTGCAAAACAAGAAGTAAAGTTATTCCTAGTATAATATAAACATATACATCTGACAGTATGAACAGTGTAAGGCAGTATACACCTTACAAACAGCAGTAGAGAAAATGAAAAGGTTTAAATAAGAGAGTACCATACAGACACAATACAGAATAAATAGGAATATATTATAGACCAATATTGACTACTATGAGTAAATATGAGTAAGCCATGGAAAATGTTGCTGTTCGGACGTAAGTGTAGGTCATGTGTGTGTTGCATGAGAGAAAGGATGGCAGAGATGTAAACAGAAACAGAGGCGGCTTTGTGCGTCCCTGCGGCAGTATTTGTCTGGAACAGAGAGCGGAGCTAACAAGGTGGAAGACAGCTTGTGTTTCAAATATAAATACTGCCATGTATTTACTATAAACACAGATTGCTCTCAGGCCGTGCCAGATCTGACTGGGTGTTGTTGGTGCAGTCGCTCGCTCTCTCCCACACACACAGTCACAATCATGAACACACACACACACACACACACACACACACACACACACACACACACACACACACACACACACACACATACACACGAAGTATGAATCAAGTACAGTACTCAAAATATCAGTATTTGTACTTTTCTTGAGCTGTCACGATATGTCGATAATTTAGATAATCAGACTTTTTAATGTAAAAACATTTCATGGTTCACAAATATTAATCTGAAACAGAATACCATATTTATCCTGGGGGACATTTTTTTTTTGGACAATTTATCCAATTTAAATATATAATATTTTTGAAATATAAACAAAATGTTGATTTGTTTTTTATTGTTAATGTTTTTTTTGTTTGTGTAACTTTTTGTGTATAAAAAGCACTACATCGATAAAGTTTGATTTGAACACACTTGCAGCCTGCATCATGGTAAACACACACTTTTACTTTTCTAAAGAATATGAACACACACACACACACACACACACACACACACACACACACACACACACACACACACACACACACACGCACACACACACACACAGCTAAAACACTTGGCTCAGTGTCAGGTCATTTCTAACACACACAGCAAACATCCACAGTTTCAGGGTCTGAGTCAGAGGAGCGTGTGTGTGTGTGTGTGTGTGTGTGTGTGTGTGTGTGTGTGTGTGTGTGTGTGTGTGTGTGTGTGTGTTCAGCAGCAGCAGCCTTCCACATGCTCTTTTTTTTGCCTTATATGGTCACAAGCTGGTTGAGTAAGAGAGAGAGATGGAGGTGTGGTCTATTGTTTTTGGCGGAGGAGGTGTAGAGTTACCAGAGAGAGAGAGAGAGAGAGAGAGTCACTCTTTATACATTAATGGAGATACCCTGCAACCTTTGAGCCTGTCGTCATGTATTCAGTCACCTCGCTGCTCTGTGAACACACACAAAGAGGATGAGACATGGGGAGGTGTGTGTGTGTGTGTGTGTGTGTGTGTGTGTGTGTGTGTGTGTGTGTGTGTGTGTGTGTTTTGGGAAATAGCATTTACTCCAGTGCTGTACTTAAGGACAACTTTTAGAGTACATGTAATTAACATTGAGAATGTTCCATATACTGTACATATAAATGGACACTAGTTTAAAAATTGGTTGTTATTTTCATTAAATGTCACTTTAAACTTCTACTCCACTATATTTGGTGGGGAGAATCTTGTATTTTAATTGTTTTAATACGTTGAATTGCTAGTTACCTATCACATTTACTTGTTATGTTTTGATTTACATTTTAAATGGACTTTTTTTATGAAGTACTAGGAACATATATTTTACAATTAAACAATAACACATTTTATTTACCTGTGGGTTGACAATCGTTTTTTGCTGTATCTTCTGCAGATCATCAATAACAAAAGGTGCCGTCATGCAGTCCCAGACATCAGAACGCTCTGCAGGAATGTCTTTCATCCCGAACACAATGCTACATCTGGATCACCTGATTATGCAACGCCACTGGAATTTCCCCCCCCCCCCTCTTCCTCTGGTTGCTACTGGGATGATCTAATCCCAGCCCGACCGCTGAGAGGTGCAGATGGAAACATGTCAGACGCTGAGTGTGTTTAATAAGCAGTGTGCGGGATGCAGTCAGCTGTGGGGCTGTGATAACATGGGGGGGGGGGGGTAGGATAGGTGGGAATGTGTTTTAGTTAGAGAGACGTTGAGAGAAGAGGAGGATGAAGAGATGTGTCTCGGCTGCAGGTGTTTTCTGCCTCAGGTGACCTCATTTCCTGCAGAGCTTCTACAGGGCAGTGACACGGAAATCTCCACACACACACACACACACACACACACACACACACACACACACACACACACACACACACACTCTCTCAGAGTGCATGTGAACACGTCCTCTCAGAGTACATGTGAACATGTAAAGCTTAACCCAAACCCCTATGATGTTATTGGTAATCACTCCTCGAGGTTTCAGGAAGTTAGATCAATGATGTGAATAACCATCAGGACAACAACTGTCTCCAAAGGAGATCTGTGGCGGCTCCAATTCAAACTCATGTGAAACAGAAAAGACCTTTAACCCAATCCTTTCTGTGAAACTTCAATATTTAAGAGATTTCAACAGAATATAAGTATTTATCAATGTATTTAAGAAATGTGCTCACTGGTCCTAGTGGTCCGTGAGTGCCCCCTAGTGGTCCGTTAGAGACCGCTAGTGGTCCGCGAGCGCCCCCTAGCTGTCCGTTAGAGACCCCTAGTGGTCCGTGAGCGCCCCAAGTGGTCCGTGAGCACCCCCTAGTGGTCAGTGAGCGCCCCCTAGTGGTCCGTGAGCGCCCCCTAGTGGTCCGCGAGCGCCCCCTAGTAGCACTCTGCTTCCTCACTCCTTTCTCCTGCTCTCTGGATCCTCCATCCTTTCTCCTGCACTCTGCTTCCTCACTCCTTTCTCCTGCACTCTGCTTCCTCACTCCTTTCTCCTGCTCTCTGGATCCTCCCTCCTTTCTCCTGCTCTCTGGATCCTCCCTCCTTTCTCCTGCACTCTGTTTCCTCCCTCCTTTCTCCTGCACTCTGTTTCCTCCCTCCTTTCTCCTGCTCTCTGTTTCCTCCCTCCTTTCTCCTGATCTCTGTTTCCTCCTTCCTTTCTCCTGCTCTCTGTTTCCTCCCTCCTTTCTCCTGCACTCTGGTTCCTCCCTCCTTTCTCCTGCTTCCTTCCTCCTTTCTCCTGCACTCTGTTTCCTCCCTCCTTTCTCCTCGTTCATCGTCTCCAGGGAGAAGCAGAGAGGAGATCAACAGAAACTGAAGGTTTGGATCCACAGAACTCAGACACACAACAAACCACCTGACAAACCTTCACAGAAAACTGCACACCCTAGTGGTCCGTGAGCGCCCCCTAGTGGTCCGTTAGAGACCCCTAGTGGTCCAAGAGCGCCCCCTAGTGGTCCGTTAGAGACCCCTAGTGGTCCGTGAGCGGCCCCTATTGGTCCGCGAGCGCCCCCTAGTGATCGGTGAGAGACCTCTAGTGGTCCGTGAGCGCCCCCTAGTGGTCCGCGAGCGCCCCCTAGTGGTCCGTGAGCGACCCCTAGTGGTCCGCGAGCGCCCACCTAGTGGTCCGGAGCGACCCCTAGTGGTCCGCGAGCGACCCCTAGTGATCCACGAGCACCCCCTAGTGGTCCGTTAGAGACCCCTAGTGGTCCACGAGCGACCCCTAGTGGTCCTAGGGTGACACCTAGTGGTCCGCGAGAGACCCCTAGTGATCCGCGAGAGACTCCTAGCAGTCTGCAAGCGACCCCTAGTGGTCTGCGAGAGACCCGTGGCGGTCCGCGAGCGACGCCTAGTGGTCCACGAGCG
>NW_011333040.1:3888393-3888638 GCF_000735185.1 Notothenia coriiceps
GACCCCTAGTGGTCCACGAGCGACCCCTAGTGGTCCTAGGGTGACACCTAGTGGTCCGCGAGCGACCCCTAGGGGTCCGCGAGTGCCCCCTAGTGGTCCGCGAGCGACCCCTAGGGGTCCGCGAGTGCCCCCTAGTGGTCCGCGAGAGACCCCTAGTGGTCCGCGAGAGACTCCTAGCAGTCTGCAAGCGACCCCTAGTGGTCTGCGAGAGACCCCTGGCGGTCCGCGAGCGACGCCTAGTGGTC
>NW_011333040.1:3888683-3925666 GCF_000735185.1 Notothenia coriiceps
CAACTGCGGCTGTTGTTGCTGATGATATGTTAGTTTTCTCCCCTTGGTCCTTGTGTCTGCACTTTGTAAGGACACGCACAGTTGATCTCAACTCGTTTCAATCCCAATGTATTTTTGAAGTTGTGTGTCGGCTCTTTGAGTCACACTTCAAACCCTTCTTCCCAAAGTCCTTATCACTCCCCCTGATGTGTGGTGAATGCTGCCTCTCGGCGCCGCTCTCCCTCCCTTTCTCTCTCTCTCTCTCACTCTCCCTCTCTCTCTCTCTCTCTCTCTCCCTCTCCCTCTCTCCCCCTCTTGTGTCTTTCTACTCTGAGCAGCAGCTACAGCTCTCCTCCAGACACAAAGCCAAGCCTCATTCACTTGTCCTCACCCATGTCTCCTTGTCCAAATCATCTCCGCTCCTATTTCATTTTCGATCTCCTTTTTTTTCTACCCTCCCTCTGTTCCGCACCTTTTGTATTCTGTTTCTTTCTTCATGTTCTAACTCTGTCCTTGTCTTCGTCCTTCCTCCGAAACTCTCTCTGCTTTTATACACACATGCAACACAATCGCGCACACACTGTAGAGTGTACATATCTCCTGCAGTATTGAGAGTAAAATCCCTGAATGTGCTTGTATCCCCAGAGACAAAGCCACTTTTCATATTCTGTTTGTTCCAATTTACTCCAAAATGATGTGTGTGCAGTCAGCGTTGCCTCGGGACTAGTTAAGTTCTCTGTTTTCACAGAGTTCTGTTTTCCAGTGCAAGATGGCGCCAGCATACAAAATGTGCACTAAATGAAGAATGTTATGAATGCTCCACATCTTCGAAAACTGCCTCCAGCTCTCAGTTCTTGCATGATTATTGTATTTAGGATTTTTGAAACCTAAAAGACAAACCTACCTGTATTGTATGACTCATTGCGGACGTTGTGGTCACACATATAGAAGTAGGGCAGCTGACTTACAATGTGCGTGTGTGTTTTTGTGTATGATGCTTATGCTTGTGTGGGTGTCCAGGTGCCCTGTGGATGTGCATCGTACTGAACCCCCATTGCAAATCGGAGCAGAAGTCATCGTGGCTGCGCCAGCTGCGCAGATGGAACAGCGTGGACGTCTGCCCCTGGGAGGATGGTAACCACGGCAATGAACTGCCCAACCTCACCCACTCATTGCCTCAGGGTGCCCATGGCAACCAAGGTCAGAGATTGAGAAGTTTTGAATGTCTGTCAGTAAACTATTTACATTGCAAAAACGTATCTCAGTGGGAGGGGTTGTCAATGCATAAAGAATTTGTAAACATCTCTCTCACACACACGGAGCACTACTGTTATCCCAAGCATCAAAACTTTTCGGGGTTTTATTTTGTATCACTAATCCTTATCAACAAACTGTCATCCTATTGGAGATGTAATTTAGAGATCAGAAGCAAGGACAGGCTGCCATTTTTGTGGGTGACTGTTCTGTTTGTTTATAAAAATGATGCTAATTCCCTAATAAATTATGATATTGATAAATGTTAAAATGTGTGGGCATATAGGAAAAGAAAAGCAACCAAATGACCAGGCGTGTGAGTGTTCCTGCCATTCCCTAAAGAGGAGGCAGCATAAATCTCCTCACACCTCCTCCTCACTTCTGTCCCTCTTCTTCTTCTGCAGAGATGCGCCCCCACAGGACTGTGTTCACACGGGCCATTGAGGCCTGTGACCTACACTGGCAGGACCGACACCTCCAGCACATTATCGCCAGTGACCTCTATGCCAACTACTGTTACCATGACAACCAGGACGGCTCCCTTTTTGATACACGGGGCTGGCCCTTGTGGCATGGTGAGTCTGGGTGCATGTAGGTGTGTGTGTCATGTGTTATTAATACACAAAACAATGGACTGGGAATGTGCAGTAGCTAAAGTGTAGAATATCTGAGTTAAAATGTGGTGTTTCCCTCAGAACACGTCCCGACGGCCTGTGCCAGGGTGGACGCCCTGCGATCGCATGGTTACCCCAGAGAAGCCCTTCGGTTGGCCATCGCCGTGGTGAACACGTTACGGCGGCAACAGCAGAGGCAACTTGAGCACTTCCGCAGACACAAGAAAGGTGAAGCTAGGTTCTATTGTCACATCTTTTATTGTCAGAACACAAATTAGAAAGCAAATAATTATCATTTATTATACCCATTGTCCTCATTCCATTCCATACATAACAACCCTCTAATAGCAAGGGTGAATAAAAGAGAGAAAGATACATTCATCATACTGAGAAGCTTTTTCTTAAGTCGTAATTTTTCCAAGCTGGATGACTTAATTGCAATACCAAAGAGAAAAATGTTGTGTGGCTGTTTTTAATAACAGTTTTGCTTCAAAAGTCTTTCTTAAATTTCATTTTTAATCATTATTGTTATCATTGCATTTTAATTAAGAACTGTTCACTTTCCTATTGTAGGTCATTTTATAGAGATATGCTCCCCGCTGTTCTGAGTTGTGAAGGCCCTTGATTAATAAAGGAGTTGATGGTGTTGACATTGTGTTAACAGCGTCAGTTTGTCGCTTAATGTGTCTTTATCTGTTGTGTTTTTTTTTTATTTAGAGTTGCTGCATAAAGGCCATACTTCCATAACCAACATGGAGGGCTGGGTGGGACACCCCCTGGATCCCATCGGGACCCTCTTCAGCACCCTGACAGAGCCGGGACGAGGGGGGGAGGAGGGCTCCAACACCTGCTTAGACCTGTCAGGTACTGCTGAATGCCTGAACGAAGCAAATAGACCCACACACTCTACTCACATCTGAGCCAGCCACACACAAAAAGATCCAAAAAGATCATAGTCATACTATTTACTGTACATATGTTTTATTTTTATTTTCTTGGGCAACCACTGCCTTTACTCAAGTGACAGCTATGAAAGGGGGAGACAGAGGGTGTAACACACAGCACATGGTCTCAGGCTTGATTTGAACCAGGGTCCTTCGCTTGGGGACCAAAGCCCCAGTACATGGACCATCAGCTCAACCTACTGAGTTATACAACGGCCCTTCTATGCTTTTTTAAATTTAATTATTTTTCAACATTTAGTATATTATTCATTTTAAATATGGAATGCCAATATAAATGATTTGTACTATAGCTAATTAGCTGCATAATAAGACTTTTATTTTCAGGACTTTCATATTTTTTGAAGTTAGAAAGAATAGTTTGAGTGCAGATTCACCTCCAGTCCCTCGGTCTTATCTTATCTCGTCTCCTCTTGTGTTTTTTCAATTCTCCTCTCCTACGCTCCGAGATCCCTCATTGCCTCCTCTGCTCCCAGAAATAGCTCTCTGTCCTCTGAGGTACAGAAGTGAACAGAGGAATGCTCCTGAGGCGTTGATCTTTATTTTGGATGGTTGTTGGTTTCAGACCTCACTGTGTGACTGACACAGTGGTTTTCCATAGGAGACAGACTCCTCTATTGCCCAAAACCTCAGAGAATTACACATACGTTGACTACCGCTTTATGCCAATTCAGTTTTCTCTCCCCTCTTTGCAGACTGCTCCAGTGTTGTAAGTCGAGCAGAGCTCCAGCGAATGCCCGTGCAGCGATTACTCGGAGACGGGGAATCGTACGTGGCGCTGGCAGTGGAGACGGCTCTGATTGGCTTAGGCCAGCAACGGGTGATGCCCGACGGTCTGTACGCTCAAGAGAAGGTGTGTCGCAACGAAGAGCAGCTATTGGCCAAGCTGCAGGAAGTGGAAGTGGACGACTCCCTGGTCAAAATCTTCCGTAAACAGTCCGTCTTTCTGCTAGAGGGTGAGGGAGCTAACGGATAATATTTCGCCATTATTGTCCCTTTATTTCACCACATGTCCCAGCAGACTCAACACTCTCAGACATATACTGCATAGAGAAACCTCCTCTCTTTCCTTTCTCTCCCTCCCACACACCAAGACCCTACACATTCTTGCTAAAACAGGAAAAAACACATTGGCCTCTGTCTCACTATTTATTATCCTTTCATTTTGTGGTGCAAATAGAGGCTGAGCTGCCCTGGGCCAGACCAAAATGAGTTCTTTGCACAGTAACACCAGGGGTATTGTGTTAGCACACACATGCGTGCACTCACAACAGTGTGTACATTTACAAGGCTGGGGCTAGAACAGAATGAGGTTTGGTTATGGGAAAGAGAGGAGGAGGAGGAGGAGGAGGAGGAGAAGGAGAAGGGGGAGGATGAGGGGGAGGGGGGGTGGCACATCCTGAAGGGCCCGGCCCAGTCTCCTGTCCCCACCCAAACCCCAGCTCTGCCTCGGCCCCGGCGCGACCACCCACCTCTGGCTCCGTTGCTAATAGAGCACCAGGCTGTGAGGCCTCTGCGGGCCCCTGGAGGCTGCAGTCGCTCTGTGATGTGGTCTGTGGCTTAGGAGCCTGTTGGGGTTTAAAATAACCCACCAGAGACGAGAGGAAGTGCACGAAGAGATAGGGGGAGGGAAGGGAAAGCAAAATCTGAACACACACGACCATATGGTTTCTCACGTCACAGTTTGTTTTAATGCCGCGTGGCTTTGCTTCTTCCTGGCTGGGAGGGAAAAGTCGCCCCCCAGCGTGTTATAGAAAAAGTCAATATACAACTAAATGAAAATTCACTTGCTTTTTGTTGTCTGTTTATACTGTAGATACCATGAATTTCAACACCGAACCATAACATTTATTGACCTGATGAGACAGATAATTGTTTTATGAGTGTATTTATTCCACCTCTTTCCTTCAGTCATTAAAAATGTGTGTGTGCTTTCTTTGTTTTTTGCACAGCTGGCCCGTACTCTGGCCTCGGAGAGATCGTCCACAGAGAGAGTGTTCCCATGCACACCTTCGCCCGCTATCTCTTTACCTCGCTCCTACCTCACGACGCTGAACTGTCGTACAAAATTGCACTGAGAGCCATGCGGTAGGTCTTCAGTGTGGGTGTGTGTGCTTGAGTCTATGTCTGTGTGTGTTCTGCTGTAATCATGTCAACACTTTGTTAATCACATTTGATTGATTTTCATTTAAAGATTTTATTGCTAATCTTTGGATAAAGTTTCAGCTAATGGAGGCTTTTTGAAAAGAATACTGCGAAAAACGACACACATGGGATGTTTACTCACAAACAACATCTGTTTTTTCTAAAGCAATGACTAAAACCTCAAACTGTAGTCATTAGACTGTAAATAGAGTCAGAATTCCTTTTAATAGCACTCAAATTGACGTTTTTGAATGCCTTAAACTGGAGAATCCTATTAACATGTCCAGTTTCCAACTCTAAAGCATGTGAATACTTTTGATAAAGTAACTAACTTCAACATTAAAACATAATATGTGGTGACCTCTCCTTGTGCCTATTAGTACATCATTGTTCTACTCTAACTTTAAAGTCAATCACGGTGATCAGAGAATTTAGAGGTTTAGAGCATTTGTCTTTTTATGTATGCCTTTGATTCTGCTTCTAGTTTTGGGGCCCTGTCCTGTTTGTGGGTCTGACTTTGTATTTTCCATGTGATCTCTCTATATTAAGCTCCTGCGTGTATTCCTCTGTGGACAATGTGTACATGTGTATGTGTGTTAATCAGTCTGCGCTGCTGTGTTTTGATGTTGTGACTAGTGGGAGCTGGATCAGTGAATATTAATTACATTAATGAGACTGTAATTAGTGTGGCTGTAATGAGGAGGAAGCCCACACATGCACATGCAGGGCCAGCAGGGAGAGGGCAGTGTGAGGAAGATGTTTGTTGTGTTTCTACACAGTCCATCGCTGAGGTGCTGGCAAATGATTAGTCAATGAATAAGGAGTGCGTTTTTTCCTGGCTTGTACCATCGTGTGTCACAGTCTCACAAATGGAGAACAAAAGGAAAACAAACGCATCATTCACATATCCCTTCAGTTAACCAGTTGGGAGGCGTCAGGAATTGAAATAACGTTCTAGCAAAACCAAAACAACATGGTTAGGTTTCTCTGTGAGGGGCTGTGTGGTTTTAAGGTTGCACATTGCACCGCTGAATGTCCCTTCCTCACCTCAAAACCAAAGTCCCAAACCTGTTTTCCCATAGTCAGCCACTCCCCTCCCTCCATCGCTACCTCCCTTCACCTTCCACATTTCCTCCCCTCAACTCCTCCATCCTCACTCCTGTGGTGTGAAACCGGCGATTTAGAATAATATGGCCACTTATGGGTGCTCCTGGGAGCCAGGGGTGTCTACTCAGCACATAATGAATGTGTGTAATGTAGCGTAGTGTAATATGATAGCATATACCTCCCCGCTCCCACGGGACGGCGGACAGTTAAATATAGAGGAGGAGGTAAAGGAACCAGGGCTATTTTAATGGAGCTATTATAACACTATCATTGGTACGAAGAGAGAGCGAAAGTCGAGCTCCATCGCTCATTTACACACATAACTTTTCACTTGCTTGCTCTATTTGTCTTCTCCTTTGCAGTTGCTCATAATCCAGCTTTTCTTTTACTTTTTTTTTACACAAGGAAGTCAGACTGCCATCATCATTCGCAAATGCATATTTAGTATTTTAAAATGTGTTTATGAAGTTAATTAAAGCGTGTGAGAGCAGCATATGCTGTGAGATAGTTTGGTGTGAGCGGCCAACACACAAACAGAGGAGCTGCATACTGGTTCACAGGCTGCCCAGAATTTGACTGCAGCCTCAGTAAAAAGAAGCTCGCTCTCCGGAGACTGTCCTTATCGCAACTCTTTGGAAGAGCCACACAGACAAATCCCTGCCGCCTGTTATCATATGAGATTTCCATATGAGATACGAGTCTTCCAATGCTAATGAATCTACATCCTCTGTAATCCACAACCTTTGATCCTCTGCATAATCCATAATCTTACAATATACCACGCTGTATAATAAAACTGCAGTATGAGGATAAACCAATAGCATGACATACCAATGACACTCACAGTTTGCAGGTAGGCCAACCTTTGTAAAAAATTGTCTTAATAATTGTGTCCTCCAATCCTGCAGATTTAATATGAAAACACTAGGAATCTGTAGATGCAGCACTAGAGGAAATCATCTTTGATTTCTGAAGTCATAGAAAGTATGCGCAGCACAATGTAAACATTTTCCGTTTCAAGCAAGGTTTCAGCATTTAAAAATGCATTATTAATAAATCATTACTGATGCATAACATGTCAGCAGCATCTAAGTGTTCTGCCGGAGGTGAAGCTGATTGCAACATAATCTTCTTGGGTTGTGCCTTATGTAACGGTGCATCAAAGTAAAGAAACTGATCATTTGTTTTTTTATTTAGAAAACCTAATTGGAAAGCAAACTAGTAACTATTGCTGGAAAATAAATGTAGTGGATTAAAAATGTATATATTTCTATAATGTAGTAAGGTTTTATCTGCAGCAAATAGTAGCATGAAGTTAAGTGAAAATTACCTCAAAATTCTAACTTATTACTAAAGTTGAGCGAAATTAGGTATAATGTCACAGATTCACACACAGGTTATATTAATGATAAAATTGACTACTTGTCAAAAACAATGGTGCGAAATCATCTGCATTTTGTTTTTATTTTGTTATAACTAAGCATTTATACCTGACCAAAACTACTGCAAAATATCTGTACTTATACTGGAGACAATCCTTTAAACCTTAATTGCTCAAAAACTTGTTTGACATCCCTTACAAGAAAGCTAAAAATAAGGCTTTTTTCTAAGATTACTGAGAAGTGGGACTGAGATATTTTGGAGATATTCCCCTGACAGTGAGGGCTCTCTGGTGAAGTACTTTCTGTATAAAAAACAATACTTCACCCAAACCATACATGTCATTTCAAGCATCCAAGGCACTTAAGAGGAGTGAACTAAAATTAGGGGTTACATTTGGGTCATGTATGTCTTGATCCCTCCTGTCATTCTTTATGAAGGTTTCAGACTCTGAGTTTGTGTATAGAGTGGAGGTCATCCAGCGGATGCAACACTTTGCTGATAGATGTGTGCTTGATGGATTATAAAAGTGAAGGGTGTTTACAGTGAAAAGGGGAAAGGAGCATGATGTAGAGAGGTCAGTAGTCATGGTGATGCTGACCAGAACTCCCAAAGAGCGTCAGGATTTAGGTAAAACATGACGGGACTGCTTTTTATCAACATCTCCTTCGTACGTCTTGGCTTTCACTTCTTTTGCGTTATCCTATATGTCGATTTTATATGTTAATACATCTCAGTATGTATTGTACATGCTACCTACTATTCTATACTCCAAATATGCTCAAACTTCTACCATGAGTCCTTCCAAAATATATAATTAACATATTTTGTCCACTGATTGTATAGTGTCTGTCTTCCCTGGTCACTTTCAGTCTCCCTCCACATCGCCACCTTAAATATTCCTCGTAGGATATGTATTGCTGCGTCACTCTCAGATGTGACAGGGTGTTGCAGTGCCGTTTGATACCAGAGTTGCCCCCCCCCCCCCTCCCTCACTTCCTCACAGAGGGATTGATAGCCTNGGAACAACAACATTATGGCTGAAGCAGCCTATCTCCTTAAAGGACATAACAGATGTCAGGGTTGGTCATGCACGTCATATCTAGGAGTCTAGGACAATTATTTCCCTAACAGTGTTGACATTCAAACTCTAAATCAACATTTGAATGCTGTGCAACTTCCTCTCCCTTTTGCTTGTCTGTTCATTGTGTTTAAAGCTGGTATTTCTGCGCAGATAAAGATTTAGCGACACTAATATGATTCGTATTTTAATATTTGTTGAGATTCCAGTGGTGGCTCCGTAGGATTGTTGCCGGGTCGTGTGCTAACAATTCACAATCTTTACGTATGTAATGAAATATTTAGCGTTAATTCCTGTTTTGCCTTTCTAAGACAAAATGTCACTGTGGGAAAAAAAACTGTATGCCCTCACGCCTGTTTTGTTAGGGTGAAGACACCATACAATCTGACAACAGACATCCAAATCTTCTTTAAAGGGGACCTATCATGCAAAATGCACTTTTTTACGTCTTTTATACATGAATATGTGTCCCCGGTGTTCCAGGGAACTCACCAAGAAAATACAACCCTCTCTCTTTTCCTCCAAACCCAAATCTCTAAAAACAGGGCTGCAATGGATTTGATACATGTGGATTCTGATTTGCACCTCTATGATGTCACAGAGGTGCACTCCACCTGTATGGTCAACTCTCCACCTATCAGGGGAATGAGAGGTTGCCGTGGCATGGCAACAGCATAGCAACAGCATGGCAACAGCATAGTAACATGACGCTTGTGCCTCGCACCCTCCTTTGCAGGGGTCAGCTCCAGCTCATGCAAAGACAGAGCTGGAGTGAGGCAAAATGAGGCATGGCTAAAATGCATGATCTGTTTGGTATTTTGAAAAAAAAAACTTATAAATATAACATATATAGGTATGGCCCTACAATATATTATTCAAATATAGCATGATAGGTCCCCTTTAACAAACCTCAATAAAAGCTTAAAATGTAACAATACAATGACATTCGGTATGGCTCTACTTTGCTAGCAAGACAGGAGATAAAATTCATTATTATACAACTATATACTTTGTTGTCCCTGTTTTTAATCTACCGGTTGCATTTTAAAAACTGCAACACAAGACTAGAGCTTGGGTCACAGCAGATCCACGGAAAGAGGAAATACTTGAAATGTTTTGATATAAGATTGATGAAATATGGAGAAAATTGAGAGCACTACAAATTCAGTATACTGTTGCTGTAAAACAATAATGACATAAGAGCCTAACGGTATTTCTGTTAGGGGTGAGCGAAGCAGGCAGGACCCAAATGCAGATTACACTGAAAATACCTTTATTTCAAGGTTTTACATGGTGACAAACAGAACGGTGACAAACAGAACACTACCCCGCGAACACAGTCACAGACAAACAATGAACCAACAAAGACAGACAGAAAAAACAGAACTTAAATACACACAAGANGGATAAATAGTTGCGTATATACAACATGCAACCTATACTTATAAAAATAATGAAGGTTCAACCCTGACTTACGTAATACTCAACTTTGCGCACAGGTGGAGAGGATTTGTTAGTTCTACGAAATTGACATAGCTATGGTAGTAACGACAGCATAGCGCATAGAGTATGATGCGAAGAAGGTGGTATGATTTTTCGTTCCGAAGCTATCCAAAAAAAATACAATATATAACCCCCTCAAACACAACAAGTACTTTCTGTTTACGAGATTACTAATAATCTGGAGCAATTTGTAAGTTAAGTCGCACAGCTAACATTGTTTAATGCAAGGTTTCTTAAGAGGTGTAGGGATATACCCCACACCCACTATATATTTATATATATCTGATATTAGGGGACTATATTGGGAATATCAGAGTGGGCCTATAATGTGAAAGGTTTTGATATTCTCTAGATTTACTAATGTATCCTAGTCATAAATCATGAGTAAAAAACTTGTTCTAGATATTTACGCGCCGCACGTTTTGGAGGGTTTCCAACTGGTAGCTAAGTACAAACACCCATATTTTTTGAAATTTTTTGAAGAGAAGAGGTTCGTTTGGCTATCCTCTGTGTCTCTTATGTCAAAGTGAAGCCTTGGTGGACTCCAAATAGATATTGTTCCGATCCTTCATCCTCATCCATCGGCATACCGACGGGGCTTGTAATCACAGATTTGGAATTAGTATTTATTGGGGAGTCGATATTGCATCAAGATACTGACGCTTATCATGATACATAATCTTGATACCAACATTGAAAGAGCGTGATGTTGCAGAAATATTGCGCGATTGTACATACAGAAAACAAGCTCTATCAAAAACTACTTCTAAAAAAATATATTCAGATAGTAGATGAGACAACGAGTAAACTACAAGGAAAAATAGTATTACTTTATTACCTCGTACATAATCTACCTATATTCATGTAGAGTGCACGTCAACCATCTGTCAAGAGCTAAGAATGTAATAACCGCTACATCTCGTAATGACACCCCAGCAGCAGTCCCACCGCTTTTAAACTGTATGTTCAACTTATATATTCTCCTTGGTGATTTTGTTGGCAGCCTTTGGGTCGAATCTTCATCGCGTGGAGACCACTCTGATAGCCGTCTGTATTTTATGGTACGGCATGTAGAAATATTAAGTCATATGTAAGATTCATATATTATGAGGTCCTGAGAACACATAAAAATAGACTCAGAAGACAGCATACTATATTCAGGACATATATTATTATTATAGACAGTAACACACTTCCATACACACTACACATTTTCACACACAATAACACATCACTACATAATACACACACCAACTAAAATACTGGGTTAACTTTTGAACTTTTCACATACACATTATCAGTGCGGCCCAGACCCTGAACCAACCCCGAAAACCACTCAGTTTGTGGCTCAGAGTGAGATGAGCGTTACTTAATTGATCCGCAGGATATCTATATACATTGCTGTCCGCGTAAGACAAGCAACTAGCCCAGCAGCCGTAATCTCGTTCCCTGGATGTGGGGGAGCGCGGCGCGAGAGGGCGTTCCTACGATTGCCAGTTTTAGCGGAGAGAGTAGATGTTCTGTCTAAGCAGAGTAGTATAATTCGACAAGATGTTACAAACACAGACGAGCTCTGCAGAGTATGATGTACAGACATGCGAAAAAATATACAAAGACAGAAAACACATTTTATAGACGTAAACCCATCATATTACATACTCTGTCTGTCCCTCAGTTTTCCATTTTTTTAATGCTCGATCCCCGTACAAAGCGCTTGAGATATCCAGGAGAAGCATAGAGATCCATACGTAGCTCGGGGTTATGGTGAATATACCTACAAGCCTCCAACTAAGAGCCGAGGGGACAAACTACGCGTTTTCGCACATATAATTATTGGTTCAGTTCTGACGGCGCCAAGCCGAGTTTGGAATTAAACCATATAACAAGATAGTAGATATATTGGTGAGTAATACTGTTTTGGACATGAAGAGAGAGATATCGAGATTTTTACTATTCTGAGACGGCTCGGCCCATTTATTTTCCTCACAGACAGAAACATACCCAGAACATTATACGATTGTAAAATAAAAGCAATAATTGTGGCTTCGATATTGAGGAAGAACATGTTTTTATGAAACCACACAGCTTCCGGTTTCCACGACCCACCGGAGAAAAAGACGTGCTGCAGGCACGAAACACATTACCAGTAGAAATACATTGCTTTTAAAATCGTGCTGTGCAACACGAAAAAAAGGAGAAAATCGTGTTGGTGAACACGAATCAATAGATTAAAAATCGTGTTGGTGAACACGAAATGCCATGAGACTGGGTTGATATGTAAGTAGCACCAAAATGCAGATACAAATTTGAAAATGTGTAAGCATATGCTAAATATTATAATACGATTTGGATGTTGCGATCATCCATATCAAGATTTTGAAAACATTTAAATTAACTGTGCAGCTCTAAGAAGAAAGTTATTTAAGTAACATCATCAACAAATGCCTTCCACTGATACCAGTTCAGCACTGATGGAAATATGATGTGCACTCAAACTCTGTTTTTTCTTGCTCTTTTATACAAATGGTCCTTTGTCCTTAAAATGGGAAAGAGGAAAAACTATTTTGGGCAATAGCCAAGATATTTCTGTCCTCTGATGAGGCTCTTTCTTTAAATAGCCCTGTGTCTGTGTTCCTCAGATCACGTTATATTTCTACTTCATTTATATTTCCGCTTCACTTAATCTGCCTTGCTTCCTGTTTTACCGAGTAAGACAAACTACTGTACCATTGAACACGTTATTAACGCCTTAACTCCATTGTGAAACAAACGGCTCAGTCACACGGGCTCTTAACCTCGGGAATCAAGGGATCCATTTAAGAAAATCATATCACACCCTGGCCCCGAGCTCATTAAAACATACAAATAGCCAGAATGTGGCCTGACCCATTTTTTGGATCCAGACTTGCTTTCAGCACTGCAAAAGAGAGTCAGTCTGTGTTATGATAAAAAAAAGTTCCAGTTGAAGGTTTAATAAGTATAACTTTTGTAATAAAATAAGAACAAACTTTCATAATCCAGCCTCTTTCCAATAAAAAAGAATGAGCACACTGGCCATTATAATTATGTTTTCGTTACAAAAACTGACAACAAGCAAAAGTAGGCCTACTTTATTACGTATCCAACAATGGACTAGGGAATGGCTTGTGAGTTTGTGTGATAATATAATCAAGGATGAGCAAAAATGATCATATAAAAAAAGCTATAACACAGATTTCATGTGGCGTCTCAGTTACTGAGAGTTCGGCTAGTTAGCTGAGTTTGCTAATTAGCGTTAGCTTGTGATAGTTGGACGTTTGAAGATGTTTCCTAAAGTGCAACTAAATATTTTAACTAAAATGTTTTAACCAACTGATGTCGCAGGTGAGTTTTCATTGTACAGTATCCATGTTGCCGACCGAGGTATCAACTATTATTTATCAAATAGGAATCCCATTTCCTAGTAGATTAATATGGCGTCCCTCAGGGGGCAAAACTGGGTCCACTGTTGTTAGAATTGAACATATTACCTCTATGCCCAAAAATACGGAAATCCAGCTTATATTATCACAGTTATACTTTAGACCAGGGGTCGGCAACCGGCGGACCGCGGTCCGAATCGGACCCAGACGCCGACCTGTACGGACCCGGACCTATAATCAATACATTAATAGGGGATTCTATTTTAACCTCCGCCGACAGGGGGCGAAAGAGACGAGTGAGCGATACAGGGAGAGAAACACAGAAGAAGAGACGAGAGAGCGGCAGAGAGAAGCGGAGAGGAAAGTGAGTGAAGAGAATAATTAGTGATACAGGGAGAGAAGTGGAGAGGAGAGTGAACAGGCGTGTTAGCGGCAGACAGGGAGAGACAAATAATTACACATGGCGCTCTCCAAGAAGAGGAAAGTGGACAGTGAGAGAACAGAGCTTTTAACCCTGAGTGGACTCATTCATGTTCATCCTGCCCCCTGGGAGCACAGAACCAGTGTGTCTCATCTTTTCAGAGACCGCGGCGCTCATTAAAAGTGCAAACACGCCACTATGAGACAAAACACTAAGGTTTTAAACATTCCCTCTCAAGTCAGAACTGAGCTCACAAAAAATAGGCAGTCTCAGATCCCGATATGATCAGTCCACCAGGATCAAAATTAAAACTAAATATCGTTCCAGGGCAGGCTAACCGAGGCTAACCCAATGAGCACGTGCATGTGTGGTATGAGAATGGCCTGACACCATTGCAGCCCAGATCTAACTCCCTGGCAGACAAGCTCCAGCTCAATCCTCGCACTGAATTAAAAAAAAGTGAGTGAGGGGCTGCAATAATGAGAGGGAAAGGAAGAGAAACTTTAAAACTGTGTTCAATTGTTATGATGTGTAAGAACTGATATTGTTCAATAATCGGCCTGAAACTGTTAAGTCATGATGTGAAAGTGGTTAACAAGAAAAAGAGAAACTCAAGCTGCTGCTACACTTTATTTTGATTTATCTAAAATTAAGCACTTTTAAGATGCACATATTTTCAAAGCTATTATATTTAAATTATATTTAAATGCAGCCCGAGAGGAACATTACACATATCCAACGTATTTTACTGTATATCTGTAGAGTTCAATGTTAATTGACAATACATATTGTTGTTTTTGAATGTGACACTTTCTTTATCTTGATGGCAGTCAGTTGTTGATTACATGCAGACGTTGATAACAGCTACTCCAAGGTATAGTATCGCACATCAGCATTCATAAAGCGCAGTTAGCACTTTTGTGATGTTCCGGCCCTTTGCATGGGAGACGATTTTTCTTCTAACTGTCGGACTCGTTGAATTTTAGTGAATTACCCCTGCCCTTTTTAGACTGCTTGTTCTATATCAGACGTAGTGCTGCATTGCGGATGAGTTATTTTCTTATTTAGCCCCTTTCTGTCCTTGGAACACATATCAGACCTCTGGGTGTAACTTGTTATCGTTGATCCTGCTCCCTTAAATCCCAGCTTCTTCATCCCGAACATCACTGGCCAACAGTCCAGTACTACACTCATTTTTATCGCGCTGGTATAGCAGTGGGCCTTTGATTGCACATTCGACATCTGATATGAGGTGGGAAATGCTTCTATATAATTGTTGATTTATGAGCCCCATACTGAGCGCCAGATCTGCACTGCCAGGCTTCGCCCTCCATAACTGGGTCAGCCTGACGACGAGGAGTAATGGCTCGTCTCTGTGGGCACGAGCGCCTCATAAATTATGCAGAGTCAGAGAGCATTAAAAGACAAAGAAAGAGGTAATATGCTATGACTGTGACGAGCATCTATGGGGAAAAAGCCAGAAGATAGAGAGTGTGTCTGAGACTGAAGCATCATTCTTTTGTCGCGTCTGAAATGAGTCGATGAGGGTTTGTCATCTGCAAATAATCCAAACAACAGAATCGCGGCAGAGGTTCTTGCCGTCCCAGAGGTGATGCTATCCATCCATGTGCAAAGCTGATTCTGACGGGGTCACAAACTGACGCTCATTGTGATGCCTCGCAGGGCCTCGATACTTAGGTCCTGTTTTCAGCGCTGCCTAGTATGCGTCTTCTGAGAACCATTTTTTAGCCACAGATGGACAATCAAAGTCCGGGAGCTAGGCTTGGACAGAGCAAATGAAAGTGTGTGTGTGTGTGTGTGGGGGGGGAGCATTTTAAGGAGTGGCACTCAATGGAAAACCAGTGTAATTTCTGAGGGGACTGTCAGTTATGATTGAGTTGATCCCTGAGCATCAGCCATCGTTGACAGGAACTGACTTGAACCCAGCACATTAAATAACATCTGTCTCTAAGGCCTGGTTTAGAAACCACATATTGTTATACCTAATTGTTTCATCCACTGCGTTTGCTAAAGCTTAAACCTAGCTTTTACTACCACCACCTTATTACCCTGTTACCACTGTAACTTGACATATTTTGGCCTCACATCCCCATTATGCACAATGAGTGTGCCTGGCCAGCTAATATAATGGTGCTTACACATTAAAGGAGGCTGGTGCGGGCAGTTTGAGTCAGATTAGTTCAGATCTGCTTCAATTAGATGCGCCGTTCAGAAGATTTCATGGCGACCGCGAGAGGTGGGAAATAATGGAGCTACAAAATACTTGTCACCGGTCTTAAGTAGTAATTTCTATGGTATCAGTACTTTACTCCCACTACTTATTTTTCTGAACGACTTTTATCTTTCTACTTCTTNAATCACACAAACAAGACACAGGTGAGGAGGGAGGAGAAAACACAGGGGCACCAGGTGAACACAATCGGGTAATCAGGCAGGAGGGAACACAGACAGAAAGCAACAGGCAAGACAGGGGGGGGAAGACTTTTCAAAATAAAACATGAAACCAAAGACAGAAAAAGACAAAACACAACACAGACAGATAGATCGTGACAATGTCTTAGTCATGAACTCTGTTTCTCTGGGCTTTGACTCCTGATTTATCTTTCCAATTGCCTGTCCTGTCAGCGAATAGAAACCTTTGTGACTTAGAGATTTGATTCACACTCTTTCCTGGCATTGCATCTCTACAACCGGAGCCAAGGCGGTAAATATTTCAGGCTGAACAGGAGCATTTGGGACAGCTCAGCAAACACGCTCTGTGTCGCTGACATTCCCACTCGGTGTCACACATGGCGCCCTGCCGCAGCACCAGGGGCAGCGAGGCTTTAGCAAAGCTGCTACAGTTTGTTTTGTGGCGTGTTGAACATTTCCCAGCGTATTTGTGAACTGCATGATTCATTGAGGTGGTTTGCGGATGTCGGGGGAAGTGGATTTTCAGCAGCTGCACTGAGATCACACCAAAGGTCATCCACCCCCCCCATCACACACACTTCATTTCCCTCCTTTTGGTAAGCATGCTCTGGATTTTTTTCGTGAGAGCAGTCAGACACATGAGTCAGAGGGCAGCGGAAGTCCCAGGGCTTTTACTGAATTGTGACTGAGGTGGAGAAAAAACATGAACTGGTGAAGAAATCAGGCCGTCTGTAATCCAATTAGACAAACCAAGCAGGCCAGGAGATCATCGGCTTGAAGTAATTCAACCATCAGCTGGAGTTTATGCATTCAGAGCACTGATGTGTAACAGAGAGGAGAAGAGACGCTGTTGGCATCAGAGCCGGTGCATGCTGATGTGATGCATCATGTTGGGTTTACATTTTGTTTCGATTCAGTTCAAAGCAAACTACATTTTACGGATTTTGAATTAGCACTTTTTTGCATTTTATGTCATGATTGTGAACTGTGGAGGTCCAGAGAGGCAAGTGAGAGACATCGGGCCCATTCTCTATGTGTGATCTAATAATACTTTTGTTGTAAAGCTACGTGTGGTCGGTGAAACAGGTGGGAAACAAAGGTTATGTCAGGATTATTTGTCAAGGTTTTTAAGCGTGCAGGGAGGAATGAAAACTCAGCTGCGCAAAATGGCAAACATACTGTATGTGTGTTTTAGCAACCAAAAACACCATTGCAAATAACCTGCTTGACGAATAAAACAATTTCAATAATGAACTGAAACAGATTATCTTAGACACATTTCTTTGGATCAATTCCTAAGTCATAAAAAGAGAAAACAATTTAGGTCAGATTTCAGAAATGATCAACACAATAGCAGGAAAACCGGCCTTCTTGTTGAAATCCAGCAATCGCTGCACATACTGGTTTTGTTGCAAGCTGCAAGTACATTTGAACTGAGAGAGATTCAGGTGTATTTTAGTCACCTTTCACCTGAACACCTCTACTGTACCTCTGTGTGGGTTTGGCCCTGAAGGATGTACACGATACAATACTCACTCTGACCCTCCCATGTGATCCTGTCTGTGAAACACTGCTCCCTTCGGTTATATTGCACTGTAAAAGCTCTCCATTAAGCCACTCCGCCATATGCCTCCCACACATCAGCCCTCAGGTCTCAGTCAATTCTCTCGCTATCTCATACTCTGTGTGTGTGTGTGTGTGTGTGTGTGTGTGTGTGTGTGTGTGTGTGTGTGTGTGTGTGTGTGTGTGTGTGTGTGTGTGTGATGGCCAGAGAGAGAGTATTTCTATCTATTTGTTCTGGGATGGAGAGCAAGCGGTCGAGGCCAGAGGAAAAAGGCCAGCAGCTGTTACCTGTAATGGGGGGCAGTGGACAAAGTATGTTTTTATTGTGAGTCGGACAGAGAGCAGGTGTAAATCCAATATGCAGGGTTAAGGTTAGTTTCTTAATAAAGCACATTTCAAACACAAATGTACGGAGGTCAACACGTGCCCAAAAAACGTCCATTATGAGAAAATGGCAGCTTCAGAAACAATGCAAATATAAAACGCTGCAAGAAGTTCAAAACACAACGGAAACCAGGGGACACTATAAAGTGACGCACACAGCTGGGAACAGAGTGCTTGTTGACGTTCAGGGATTATAAAGTTGGAAATAATATCTGAAGGAATCGTGCTATCACATTGCTAAAATCAGCCAAGTCTTGGAAATGTTGGCCAACTTTATTTATATAATCTTTTTTAAATGATAAGACATTTTATTCAAAACATGTAATTATGTTGTTTTTATTTAAATAATTAACTTTTTTTTTTAAATGTTTCCTTTTTGTTATTATTATTATTTTTTTATGAATATAAGAAATATCATTAAACGTGTATTAATCCCTCAAATGTTATGTATACTGTCTTGCATACAGTTAACCATATGTTAAGTCAATACCTTGAGTACTATGATGAGGATAGTAATAATAATGAATAGTTAATAATAGTAATAACAATTCATTACATTTATTTAGCGCTTTTCCAAGTGCTCAAAGCGCTTTACATTGCATATTAAATATATCAGGCATGTAAGACATAAATACTGTGGACAATGCCCACATGGATAGCTGAGTAAAGCTGTATTGGTGGACAGAGGAGAAGGTTTTCTGAAGCTCTGAGGTCACTTGGTGAGAAAATCATCACAAACTGAAGGGGTGAAAAACGTCCGGTTTAGTCATCTGTGCTGATAAGACAGTGTGAAGTACAGACAGGCACAGTGGTGAGCCGTGACTTTTCTACCTAGGCCCTCTGACCCCCCCTTCCCTCGAGAAAAACAAATTATTACGTCACAGCGTATACTTCAGCGGAATATCAAAACAGCGGCCCGGGGTGCAAAACGCATCAATGACAGCGACCCTCTACCACACAAAACAACACCATTTATATAAACACCTATCATGACAGGGCAGCCACAGCCAAGTAACAATTACAAATGAATTAAGTCGGCACGGCGGCCCACATTGAAAATGACTACCTTTGATGATCAAATCACTTAAACACAAAGTCCATCCTCCTGTCCTTTTGGATGAAGCACTTGATGGCGGGTCATTCAGCTGATCCTTTGTCCCTCCAGTTTATCATTGTAACTCAATCTTGAAAATGACTCTGTTAATAATTTCGCAATGATGTCATCGCTATCACTGACATGAGCCATCATGAACAAACTTATGCTAATTAGCTACTTCCCCCTAGCTTGACCCATTGTTATAACACATGCATAAACTTCACAGCGGGCGGAACTTGTCATAAAGTCCACGATAATAAAACCCACCCATTTAGAGGGAAGATATGATTGGTCAATTGTACTGTCATTTGACATCTCTTGTTTCTAAAGTAACGGGCCCTCTGTGAATTTACAGCAGGACCACCAATCAGCTCCTGTCTGCACAGTAACTTGCAGAGACGGCTAAAGGAGCTTCTTTCATTTAACCCTTCACATTCCAACAGAAACTGAATAGGCAGATTTGAAGGATTTATTTCTTTGGAAATGTTTTTTTAAATACAATTACATCAAGTTATTTTGGTAAAACTAATGAAAAATATAACAAAAAAAATATTTAAAAAATGTAATGTTTTTAGATAATATTTTTTAGAAGGGCCCTGACGGCTCGCCACTGGACAGGCATCAACACAGCATCAATGATTAATTATGCACTGCTACTCTCCATTAAGCTTCTTCTCAGTAATATTGTGAATTTGGCCCCCTTTGAATTTGTGCTATCCAGAAATCCAGAAATAAATGTGCTTCTGAGCGTTGGTACTATTTCACACCGACACCCCGTTTCACACACACGTTTCTACAAAGAAACACCTTGGAAAGGTTGCCAGTGTGTTGCTCACAAAACACATCCACAATCACACCCCCAATGGCAGTTCAGTGAATCCAAATCATGTGCATAACCTACATTGTGTCTCCTATGCATCCATGATTTTAACCCTGGAGCTTTTAGCTGCGACTCGCTGAGCCACCATGCTGATTTAAACAGGAGAACATTGATTATTGATTGCTTTAGTGGCTGTCAACAGTATGGAAAATGACGGAAGGAATCCTTGTAAGCGTTTAGCGCTTCTAGTTCGCTTGTCTTCATGCTTTTTTTGAATGGGTTTTTAGTTAGAAGCTTGAAATAAGGTCTGTAGTTAAAACAAGCTGAAGAAATGTTCACGTTTTGTTCTATGATATAAAGTACGTCAGTAAATACCTCACTGGTGAATGTCTGTAGCTTTAATTAAAAACAGTGGCTACTAACAAGTGGCTAAATGAGACTACAAACCGTCATCAAGCCAAACATTAGCCGCCTTTAGCTCAGTGGTTTTAACCCGATGTCATGTGACGTGAGGTAGTTTGTCTATTAGCTTTTTACTTCTGGAGATGCATTAAAATTATGTAGCTATGTGGAGAACAAAACGTGCAAATATCATATTCAACCCAGTCTCACGGCATTTCGTGTTATAGTCACGAAATTAATCTATTGAGTCGTGTTCACCAACACGATTTTCTAATTTTTTTCGTGTCACACAGAACGATTTTAAAAGTAATGTATTTCTATTGGTAGTATTTTCTGTGCCTGCACCAAATAATAACAAATTAGAAGGAACATTTAAAAAAAAAAAGAAAAGATTTCAGTATTCTGAGGCTCTGAGCCATTTATTTTCCTCTCGGACAGCAAAACAACTCAGACATTATACAATTTAAAATAAAAGAGATAGGGTTAGGCTTAAGGTAAGATATTGAGTAAGAAAATGTTTTTATGAACCACACAGCTTCCGGTCTTCCAAGACCCGACCGGACAAAAAGACGTGGTGCAGGCACGAGACATACTACCAATAGAAATACATTGCTTCTAAAATCGTTCTGTGTGACACGAAAAAAATTGAAAAATCGTGTTGGTGAACACGAATCAATAGATTAAATTAATTTTGTGACTATAACACAAAATGCCGGGAGACTGGGTTGTCATATTATATTCAAAAACCCCATCGCTTTTATTAGCTGAAGACTTTACGATGCTAACCTCTGCATTGGCCAATTAAAGAGCGTCATCATTGCACCGCTCTTTTGCGATAATGATTCAGGTCTTTCCTTCATGTGATATTTGGGCTTCTCTGCATATTCTGTGATTGCCCTGACTTTTGTTGACCTGGCTTCAGGACAAGAAACCCTGCCCAAAGCCATGGGATTGTATTTGTGTGCAAAACTATCTCAAAAACAAACAACTTATTCACATAAAATTATGATGATTGACAGACCGTAACATGTTGAGCTCCTCTCTGAGCAATGTCAGTGAACTATTAATAAATTGATATTAGAGAAATGGGCTTTTGGCCAGAAGGCGCTCTGGAGTGGAAACTGACAAATCTGTGAGAGGGAAGTAGATGAGTAGCTGCTCACTGACCAACAAGAGAAGACAGAGGAGTGCGGAAATATATAAATATATCAAGTTATGGTTCAACAAGAGGTTATGTGTGACGACAGGAGTTTTCCGACGTTTCACTCCTTCCTACAATTAGTCTGGGAAAATGGTCGGCAGTAATGTTGGTCCCAGATTATCTGGTAATATTCCAGTTTTATACCCAATGAACTGATTGCAGACTCAATTTATGATTTATTTAAAACATGATTTATGGTTAGGAGAATAATTGGAATGATTAAGCTAGACCCCTAAAAAAGTGGTGCACTTGAGGACTTCTGATTCCCCGAAATATGGTATGTGGTTGACGTAAAAAACATTCATAGACCCCATTTACACGCAAACGCATACGAAAGGCAAACAAACCGAATACAATATCAAAAAAGTCTTCCGTTCACACGAGACCGCTCGAAAGCGCTGGAGACGCTGTTGTACATATTCCGGGCCTGTAAGTGGCGCTGTACTTCCGCCACAAAATATATCAAAACGAATGAATAAGACCCCCGAGCATGGTTGCCATGGTTGCCCTTCTGTTTATGCCCCGCGGTGGATTTAGCAACATCTAGTTCATGTAATTCTCCATGTCCACTTGTTCCTGATGGTTGTGGTAGAGGAGCTGTAGATGGTCAGTAGCTACTGACAGTAGCTACTGACCATGCTATAGCAGTGAGCAGCAGAGGTGGGGAGAGGTGGGGCTATGGCTTCATCGTTATCAGGAAATTATTGTATAGGACGTACACACGGAGCCGTTTGGCCCCCCAGAGCGTTCCGTCTGCAGATCTATCCACCTTGGGACCCGTTACCGTTTGCGGGGTCCGTTTCCGCGTTTCCGTTACGGCCTCGTGTGAACGGACAGGCTATACGAAAGAGAAAAGTAGCGGGTATAACCGTTTGCGTTCTCGTGTAAACAGCACCATAGACTCCCCTGAAGTTTGTTCATAGCCTAACATTAGCTTTCTACTTCTTTTGCATTAGCATTTTCTGTAAAAGTCCAATAGGAAAATCCTATTGGCGTTTCTGTTGAGGTATCCAATGTGATACTAACTTCTTCCGTCATCCCTGCACGACTCTATAGCTAAGACAAAACCCGGAAAAAACGATGGTGTCACCAAATACCTTCTTTTTCATGCGGAATAAACACATGAGCTATCTGCTAGTTAGCAATTTAACTAGTGCTAAACTGGTTAGGGAACTCAAGCCGAATGCTGCTGGTAGCAAACAGCATCGCTAGGTCTTACTGCTCTTTTTTTTTTACTACAGTGTGAGTTGCCAAAGAAATGTCGTTATACTTTGTATGATGACAACAAAGATATACTCTATTCTATTTTATTCTATTTCTTCCTGGTGAGCTGTCACCAACCTTTACGGCCCTTACTGAATTTTTTTTTGGTACTATAACAACTAAGATAAGGTACTTGTAAAAGGACCATAGAAAACCGTTTTATGCTCATTTTTTCTATTTCTATGTGATTAGAATTGGAATATAATGAAAAGAGGTGTGAGCCTATTGGCCATGACCCCTCCACACCCTGAAAATGAAATGTGTGTGTGCGTGCATGTGTGTGACAGCGATCCATACCAAATCAGAGGGACCTGGTATGTGGTTAACATGAGTTTCAAAATGTTTAACATTTGGTTCGACAACATAACATACATTCATAAACTCCCCACTCGTGAAATTCTGAAGCAGTTGCTAACAAGTGGCTAACTGAGAATCACATTAGCCAAAGAAGAGTCTATCTCTATGTCATTAGCCTTGGACTATAATGAGGAGAGGTGTTAAGGCCCAGATACACCGGCCCGAAATCGGCAGTAAAAGGGAGTCGGGCCGAACATGAGCGTGGGCACGCCCTATTCGGAGTGGTGTGCGCCGCACCGTCGGGTCTTTTCTGCCGATCTGACGCCTTTTCTTGCCGATTCAACATGTAGTTGAAGTGGAAGTCGGACAAAGGGATAACACTGATTGGCTGTTCAGCTAGCGAATCAGTGCATGAGAAGCGTTAACGGAAGTGAGGGAGGTAAACAAATGATTTAAAATGGAAGATGGAACACACACGGATGGCTATTTCACCTCATCGGTTTATAGAGCTCCTGTTCGTTCATGTTTTCAATGGACGAGAGTGAAAATGGAAAGAAAAACGCTATTTGTTGTTTGTTTATATCACGGAGTCTGTTCTTCTTCTCTGTCTTCGGGTTGTTCCGGTTGTTGCCTCTTTTGAATGATGAATACACACTACCGCCGCCTGCTGGTAAGGAGAGTTATTGCCACTCACGCATGCACAGTTCATACGTGCTCGGCTCGGATTTGCGGTGTGTTGCAGTGCGCGAAGTCGGCAAATACGCAGGAGAGTCCGGCGACGCAACAGTCGGTGTCGGCGTCGGAGACTTCTCAGGTGACTGGCCGGTGTATCTGGGCCTTTAGACTGCCTATTGACCATGACCCTCCACACCCTCGCAATCAAATGAGTATGTGTGTGTGTGTGTGTGTGTGTGTGTGTGTGTGTGTGTGTGTGTGTGTGTGTGTGTGTGTGTGTGTGTGTGTGTGTGTGTGTGTGTGTGTGTGTGTGTGTGTGTGTGCTTGTGCTTGATTCATGTGCTTCATTCATGTGTGTCGGTATTTGTTTGATGTGTGTCCAGCCTTACGGGGCTGGAAGGTGAATTCCTTAATTTCCCCGTGGACTCAATTAGCTTTGTGATTGGCTGAGAGAAGGCCAGGTTGTGCTGTCTTCTGAGGGAAAGAAGACCTTTGAAACTGAGGTGGGAGCAGAGGGAAGAGAAGTGAAGCAGAATAGGAGATGAGCCGGCCACAGTGGTAATGGTGCTGGTGCTGGTGAAGACTTGGCCCTGTCAGTACTATTATAATGAGAGACTGAAACTAGAGAAGCCCCTTCATCCACTAGCAGGTGTTGCACAGCTCTGACTTCATTATGACCAATTAGAATGAAGAAAATACTATTTATACCGTGGTTTCTAGGTGATTAACTACTAGGTTAGAAGTAAATTGCAGGGATAAGCTAACTGTAATCCCCTTGTGATCACTAAAGTCATTTTCATTTTGAAGTCACTTTCAGACCATGATAATGAAGACTTCTTTCCGTCTGAACAGTGTTCTTTCTGTCCGATTTCCACAAGATTTTGATCATTCGTGGACCTTTGGTGTTTCTCTCTGATTCTCATTCACTCTATCTCTCAGCCCATCTGTTTTTCTTACATTATTCTCTTTCATACTCCACTCAATGCTCACCTATTATGATAATCAAAGTCTAAAAACTTTACTTTGAATGATATCATGTATTTAATTGTTTTCCGCAGAATAGCGTTACATGGATCTAATTTTCTGTCTGTGATTCCGTCAGGTTGCCTGTGTTGGAGTCGACGGCCTCGCCTGGTGACCTGTCACGACCCCACCACATCGTGTCCGTGGTGCCCAACCGATATCCCCGCTGGTTTACCCTGAGCCACATAGAGTCTCAGCAGTGTGAGCTTGCCTCCACCATGCTCACTGCTGCCAAAGGTGCGCATATATTCACAATATAATACACACAGGAAAAGACTGTTGGTGAACACTCTCTGGAAGTATGAGAAACATACACATATAATCCTAGTCTAAAGCTTTCTCATGTTCAAATCCCTTCCAGGTGACAGTCGCAGGCTGGAGACAGTCTTGGAGTCCATCCAGAAAAACATTCACTCCTCGTCTCACATCTTCAAACTTGCACAAGATGCGTTCAAGATCGCCACTCTGATGGACAGCCTTCCTGACATCACACTTCTCAAAGTCTCTCTGGAGCTCGGACTGCAGGTACGTGACCACGCCAAAATGGGCACTGATGTATATTTACTGGCACATTTTAAAGAGCTTGTCCTGCTGTTATTGCAAATAAGTGTGTACATTAGGGTTTTAATAATGTTAAGGTTTATTAGGTGTAGTTGGGATACAAATTATAAGGAAACCAGACACATTCATAACACCCCTCTGCTTATGTATGTGTGATGGCGATGCTTTACTTAAATGAAGTTAAAATAGAGACCCCCATGAAACTCCTTTTTAAATTCTTGAAATTATAGCTATATGATAACTTTTGTACGGAAAGCTCTAACAGCTTTTGAGGATGAAAACTACTGCCAGGATGGTTCACTTATGATGTTAGGTTCAAGGATGTATATGAAACTTCATGAAAAAAGTTGTGTTGGCATTATCGCCTTGAAGGAACAGTATTTGCATTTGTTCCTGTGAGATATCAACCATACCATTACTGATCCGACCATGTGTATCCTTTAGCTTTCTGAAAATGTAAACATTTCTGGGTGTTGTAAAAGACGCTGAAGATGACTGAGGACTACATTAATAGATCCTGGACAAAAGTTGATGTTGGATACAAATGATTATCTGCTTAGACTGATTAGAATCGTGCTTGTCATTGTTTCCTTCTGTCATAAGCAAAAACAAGGCTTACATCAAATGCATTTTTTTGATTGTGCGCAGGGTTGATGGTGTAATTTGATTCACATACACAAAAAAGTTGTAGAATTCATTGTTAAATAGTTCATTGACATTTGTGAAGCAAGCCTGCACTGCTGTGGTTAACTAAGCCGATCTTGGACAGACTACATTCCTTTTAATACTCCCCTTGCGCTCCATTATACAAGTATTTACTTTGAAGGTTTGCCTAAGGGTTTGTCATTCCCAAAGCAGCTGTGTGAAAATGTGAAGTAAAACATAAAGAAGGTTTAAGTATCTGATGACAAATCAACCACAGAAAAATGAGTCCCTGTTTAATGACTGTTTGAATTATAATACAATGTTTACCCTACTGTATAATATATTATATTAAAAAAAGGCCTCAATGGGAATGGTAGAGATATTTCAGTTTCCTTGTGCAGATGGCCCCAAGTTAGAGATGTTATCTCTAACTTGGGGCGACTGTGGCTGTGAGGGAGTGTGGTCGTCTTTCAACCAGAAGGTTGTGGGTTCGATCCCAGCCCATGCAGTCAACATGTCGATGTATCCTTGGGCAAGATACTTAACCCTGAGTTGCTCCCGATGGCATGGCCAACGGTGTGTGAATGTGTGTGAATGTTAGGTCCTAGAGTAAGGTACACTGCTCTGTATGAATGGGTGTGAATGGGTGAATGACATGTAGTATGTAAAGCGCTTTGAGGGGTCTTAAAGACTGGATAAAGCGCTATATAAGTACAGTCCATTTACCATTTATTGTTGTTTAAATTAATTCTTCCGAAACTCAACTGTGTGTCCCCATTTTTCCCATCCTTCTTAGGTCATGAGAATAACTCTATCCACATTAAACTGGAGGCGGAGAGAGATGGTGCGCTGGTTAGTCACATGTGCCACTGAAGTGGGTAAGTGTGCTTGGCTCCTTAAAGGTTTCCATTTGATTGTTTAAATGTAAAATGTACTCAATTTAATCCCTTTCTCTTCATTCTGTCCCGTGTGTGTTTGCCAGGTGTGTATGCACTGGACAGCATCATGCAGAGCTGGTTCACCCTCTTCACCCCCACAGAAGCCACCAGTATCGTGGCCACCACCGTCATGTCCAACAGCACCATCGTCCGCCTTCACCTGGACTGCCACCAGCAGGAGAACCTGGCCTCGTCTGCCCGGACCCTCGCCCTGCAGTGTGCCATGAAGGACCCCCAAAACTGCGCCCTCTCTGCTCTTACACTCTGTGAAAAGGACCATATTGCCTTCGAGACAGCCTACCAGATTGTACTGGACGCAGCGGCGACGGGGATGAGCTACACGCAGCTGTTCACTATAGCACGCTACATGGAACACCGGGGTTACCCCATGAGGGCGTATAAGCTGGCGACGTTAGCCATGGCTCATCTGAACCTCAGTTACAACCAGGACACACACCCGGCCATCAACGATGTGCTGTGGGCCTGTGCGCTCAGCCACTCGCTAGGGAAAAACGAGCTAGCTGCCGTTATCCCCCTAGTGGTCAAGAGCGTGAAGTGCGCCACCGTGCTCTCGGACATTTTGCGGCGGTGCACGCTGACCACGCCGGGCATGGTGTCGGCACTTCACAGCCGCAGGAACTCTGGGAAGTTAATGTCCCTGGACAAGGCGCCGCTCAGGCAGCTGCTGGACGCAACCATCGGGGCTTACATCAACACCACACACTCGCGGCTAACACACATCAGCCCGCGCCACTACAGTGAGTTCATAGAGTTCCTGGGTAAGGCCCGGGAGACGTTCATGATGGCTCACGACGGACACATTCAGTTCACCCAGTTCATAGACAACCTAAAACAGATCTACAAGGGCAAAAAGAAACTTATGATGCTAGTGAGGGAGAGGTTCGGCTGAGAGGGAGGCTGACCTCCCCATCTAGTACTTTTATATTAACTTGAGTCTGCCTTTTGAACTTCTTTTGGACTTATAAAATAGACAAATAAAAAGAGGGATGTGACTTGTAGAATGAAGCAAAAAGAGAACGGAAAAGATGACAAAAAAATCAACAGAGCCACACGCGGTATTATTGTTCTTGCTGTTGTTATTGTTATAAACATTATTACTATTATTATTATTAATAATATTATTACTACTATGTGTACAGAAGTGTTTTTATTTTTCAGAAGAGAGGAAATTTGTCACGTTGTGAATGTTGTATGTATTTCTCTACATGTGTGTGAGAGGAAAATGAAAAGTGAAATTGCTTTTTTTTTTATTTTAGTTCTTTTATTTTTATGATTTAAAGCATCCTTTTTTCCCTTTTTTAAGTGTACATTGAGTTATATATTGTCAAGTGGCTGAAGCCCCTTCTTCAATAGCACTCATGTAAAAACATAAAAAAGAAGAAGAAAAAAACCTAAGTCTCGGCATCCTCAAAGAGAAACTAAGGCTTTAAACCTCACAGAGCACCTCCCCTTGTCCAGGCCCTCAGCAGTGGGTGCTGGGCAGCAATGCACAGCTTTGCTCGGCTCGGCTCGGCTCGGCACAGCTTGGGTTAGCACTGACAGAAAGCCGCCATCAGCATTTCTTTAGACACAGCAGTAGCAGCAGCAGCAGCACTTGAGCAGCCATTAGTTTTCTCTGGGTCCCAGGCATTAGCTTCATTACACACAACAATGCTCTTAGCTAACTCATGTTATTGTCGAAACCCCCCGACCCACCTCCATAATGACTACCTGTTTAAGACAGAGGACAGTACGCAGGCAATACAGTGATGGCACATTACACAAAGATAAAGAGTATTATTGTTACATTCACGTAATGTTGTACAGCTGTGTTTTCTTTACACCCCAAGTTTGAGTTAATACACTTTATATTTGAGTTTTCTAGTTGAAGTAGATACCCAGAGGGAGACGACTACCTCATGAAATGGTAACTTGCTCCCCCCACCCTCCTTTTTTTTGGTTGCTATCATGATATGTATCATCTATGATAGCTGACATTTTTCGTTAAGGAGAGTCACTAGTGAGGTTATGAGGAGATGTGGAGTTGGAGTGTTTTCTGCGCTGGACTCTGCTGTACGTCACTGCCCCGGCATCGGTACTTACACCCCCACAATTGGCTCTAACAGACTTGTAAGATGCTTCAGTATGTCAGTCCCCTCTCATCTCTTACAGCCACCATTGTACGGTATTTTCAGACTAGGCCAGTGTCATTTCCCTCTGTGCATGTGAATCATAGAAATTAGACTCTCTACTGTTAAAGTTCATTGTGTGGAACCTTCAGTAATTGTCAACCAGAACGTTCTCAGGGATTTCTCTACACAGGAAAAAAGGCGGAACAAATGAACGACTGACTACAGGAAAAAGACAAAAACATGACACAACATGAGCGAGCATTTATTGTACTCTGTATATATGCCATAGTATATGTCTGAATATGGAGGATCTGAAAGTATATGTTAACTAATTTATACAGAGTATTCTATGTAATGTGAAATACTTGAAGCCGCTGTAGTTTGCTCTCTCTCTCTCGTTCTCCTTCTCTCTTTTGTCTTCTCTTTTCTTTTCTCTTTTGTTGAAAACAACATATCAGAAAGACTGACTTTGTTGATGGTCGATTTGGACTCACAGGGCCTCATTTGTTCATATGTGGGACGCTGGATCTCATCATGAAATGCAGGTTGATTCAAATTGGGGATGGCGGAGGAAAACAATGTTGTTCATTCCTTGCGACAAAATCATGGAAATGGGGTGGAGATAAATTACCTTTGACAATTGGTTGATAAATGTTTGAAAACACAATACAGAACTTAATTATGCATGTAAGCTGTTGCACTAGCCTAGTTCTCCATAGGATGCTATGGGGAAATAAAACTGTAATGTACTTCAAACAGGAGCTGATTGGAGATTAATCTGCCTGAAAATCATGTATTTTGTGTTCAGCCTTACATGCATTGAATACATTGGCTGATGTCAGCCTCATGGTGCAATGCTTGTCAGAGCAACTTCATAGTTGTGCAGCTCAACAAGACTTGCATTGATAATTATGCACAGTTTCCATCCAGCTAAGAATAAAAAAACTACTCAGTTCTCCCTTTCATTCAACGCAGCATTTCCGGTGTCTCCTCCGCAATGTTCAGCTGTCCTATCATTACTTGCCTTTTTACCTTCTTCATACGTCTCATTTTTCTTTTTCTGTGCATCTTTTTCTATCTTGTGTTCATTAAAGATAAAAGCAGCCTTTTCTCTTGCCTTGTCTTAACGCTTTAAAGTAACCAAACAGGAGATCTATCTAACAACCAAACGCGTTCTAAGAGGTGAGACAACCCACCTTGGTCCCAGCTTTAGTGTCCTTAATTAGTAAGTGAATGGCTGTGTAACTCATGCTTTAACAAAGCAATTCCTCACGTGTGTTTGGTGAAAAAATACGTTGTCCAGTGTCTCTTGTTCTCTTCAGAAACAATTTCCTCTGAGTCTTTCTAGCTGTTTTTTTCTTTTTCTTTTTTTTTTTGTGTAGAAATCTTCTGCGCTCCCATTTTATTTATTACAATGACCCATGTATACATGCTTATGAAATTAAGATTTGATACACCGATATCAATTTATTTATGTAACTAAATCACTGTTTTATAATCTTGTTAATGAGTCAATAATTGATTTTTTTTGTTTTTGTTTTAATAAAAGTTAGTTTTTTGAAATGTATATTGACGCTCCCTGCTTTTTGTTTTGCACCCTGGCAAGATACATTTTCCTTTTTGTTTCTCACGGAGTTGTATGGATTATAATGGGACGTGGCCTGAGAGTTGGTCTGTGTATCATTGAGTGGCGATCAGTCAGCATCGTTCAGATCTCCATCACACATTGGTGTCAGAAAACGTCAGAGAGAGATCACTCACTGGCAGCAGCTTTCATGCTGTCATCTCATGCGAGCCGACGAGGAATATGAAACGTATCAATTGATATTCCCATGGTCTTTGTAGCTTCTGTCAGGCAGCCCGGCTCATCCAACCACAGTAACCTGTTTACATGCCTCCAACACTGACAGTGGGGCCACAGGACGACTAAATCAGTGTATGTTTGTCAGGTGTGTGTGTTTGTATAGACATGTTTTTGTGTGTGTGTGTGTGTGTGTGTGTGTGTGTGTGTGTGTGTGTGTGTGTGTGTGTGTGTGTGTGTGTGTGTGTGGGCCTTTAGGGAGTGAACGTGAACAGGTGGTAGCTCCAGACTACAGGAGCTCCTGACAGCAGTAAGGTCCCCAGACTCCCAGCCCCTCATTAAACATTGACACAAAAACACTGCAACTGTCTGTGTGTGAACAGTAATGAAGCGCAGACGGCTACACCGGTATACACACTGAAACTTAGCACAGCACAAGCTTTCAGTCTGTGAGTGTGTGTGTGTGTGTGTATGCTGTCCATCTGTGTGCGCTCATTAATGAGGCACATTTGTCCATAGAGGTGTCCGCTTAGATATTGAGGAATTTGTCAGGTTTAGCAACAAAAGCACCCGTCTGCTGACAGAGACCAGACAGAACTGTCCATTTGTTGTTTGATGGATGCCTGCCTGCAAGGAAAAGTGTGTGTGTGTGTGTGTGTGTGTGTGTGTCAGAGCATAAAAGCAAACGTGTATGTGTGTATCCATGCAAGTAAGCCTACACTTGTTCGTGTGTGTGCGAGACCACTTCCTGTGTGTCTGACCTGTGCGCAGGTCCCTGCTCAGTTCCAGTTGGTAATGACGTCCCCTGGGTTCAGCGCGGTGCAGCAGCCTCCTCCGGCCTGTCTCACTGTATACTCCTAATGACATCATGATCACACACCGGCCTCTTTCATGCCAAAAGCCCTCTTCCTCACCATCACCATCAAAACTTCTATCTAGAGCATTCACTCCCCCTCTTTCTCTGTGTCTTTCTCTTTCACACACACTTACTCTGCCCCGTTTCCACAATACATCAAGGCCTTGACACTTTCCTCTAGAACGGCAGATATTTTATTCTTCATAGTGTCACCTATAGAAAACTTATTTTCAAAAAGCTAATTGTTGAATCTGAGTTTCAAATGTGCTGTATAGGATGTAGATAGTGCCAGCCAAATGCTGCATAATGAAGTGCATTTTATTTAATTTTTTTAACATTAAAATACATTATCTTCAGGTGTTTCTATAGAGTTCTCTGCTGGAGTCCCCTGACAAGAGCTATGGTGGTTCAGGGCTGCACTGGTTCTGGAAGTTTTAATTATTATGCTCAATGTTTTTTAAATAATTAAAACACAGACCTTTCCTTGATAATAGTCTGCGTTTGTGTTTTGCCCATCAGATAGCACTTTTATTATTTTGTGGCCGAGAAATCCTGCTCAGCCTGAACCGTCACTGCTAACAAATCAGACAGAGTTGTGAATCAGTTTCCATGAACACTTCATTGTTACAATTGGGAACAAACACTGCCACATAGCTGCAAGCTGTATCCAAAACTGATACAGTATGAAAGTGAAAAGCTACTGATTTAAAGTGGACCTATCATGCTATATTTGAATAATATAGTGTAGGACCATACCTATATAAGGCATATTTATACTTTTTATTTTTCGCTAAAATGCATGATCTGTTTGGTATTTTGAAAAATAAAAAGTATAAATATGCCTTATATAGGTATGGTCCTACACTATATTATTCAAATATAGCATGATAGGTCCACTTTAAATCAGTAGCTTTTCACNCGTACGTACGTGTTAGTGTAGTGTGTGTGTGTGTGTCGTGTGTGTGTAGTCGTGTGTGTGTCTGTCTGTCTGTCTGTGTGTGTGTGTGTGTGTGTGTGTGTGTGTGTGTGTGTGTGTGTGTGTGTGTGTGTGTGTGTGTGTGTGTGTGTGTGTGTGTGTGTACATTTGTGGGACAGTCATTGTGTGTGGTGTGCGTTTCCTCTCTCACCTAGCTCGTCCCAGAGCTGTCTGTACTTGTCGGTCATGGTGGTGCCCTGCTGTCTCCACAGCGCCAGCCGAGGGTCGGCCATGAACTGCTCTGTGATCAGTGTTAACATCCTCGCTCCGTTGGAGTCACGCATCTTCAGCATCTCCCTCACCTGCAGGGGGAGAGAGGAGGAGACAGGGAGGACGCGTTACATACACAGCCCAACACACATGATACAAAACAGAGAGCAAAGATCACACACAGTGACACACACAGTAATGTAGAGACACACCAAACAGCTCTCACAACTCAGGGAGAACACAAACAGAACCTTTTTTTTACTGCATGCACAAAATAAATGACAGAAGTATGCAAAATGTATCAATGTTACAAATTAAGTGGGTATTTTATGCTTTTTTACAGACTCATTAGTTAAGTTGTGTACCATTAGTATTGTTTTTAAATATCTATGGTAATTTATTTGTGTATTAATTACATTTTTCACAAAGTTCTTTTTAGATTAGTGCATACTTTGTATTTTAATGTATTTTGTGTTTTAACTGCTGAATACAATTTTATTAGTTACTGTATCTTTTTATTATTGTTTTTAAATATGCTAATTTATTTGTGGATGAATTACCTTTTTCACCAAGTTGTTTTAAATTACTGCACATTATGTCTTTTTATTTATTTTGTGTGTTAACTGCTGGATACAATTTTCATTGGAAGGATAAATAAAGTTGATTTGAATAGAAAAAGGTCTTCAAAAAAAATCCTGCTTATTTGCATACACTGTTTTCTTACAATTTCGAAAACCACGTGCCTTAAAAAGGACACTATTCTTTTACCAGCTACTGAATGTCTGTAGACAAATCAGACTCAATGTCCCAGACTGGGCAGCGGTCTGTTATTAAGAGAGGAGCGTCTGACATTTAACTTCCATGGTCAAATCAAGTTTGCCTTGAAGTGGCACAAACCCTCAGAATTAAGAGCATGTAACTCGAGCTAAAAAGGACTTTCTCAAACCAGGAGAATACATTCCTCTTGTACTGTCAAGCACAAGCACTTTCTACACATTCTCACTTGAAAGATCAAATTCCATTCAAACTACTTTTATGCAGTCTAAATAGTTGTGTAGTTTTACTTTAGAAATATTCTTCAAAACTAGAGGTCACAAAGTAAATCCATTCACTTGCAATGAACACAAACAGACAGACACAATTGTACAAAAAGCTAGTTATAGTTTCATTCTTTTCAAATCAGGAAATGTGTCAACGCTTGCTATAGAACTATTGTAAAAAGGAATTGTTAAAGATCCAATAATAATAAAAAACAGATTCCATAGACAGTTTTAATTTTAACCAGTTTCTTCTTGAAGTGGTTCACTATCAGCAGCTGAGGTTTCTCCTCCTTACTCTATCAAATATTTGTATCTTAATTGCAACAGGGACTAATTTATTGTAAACATAAGTGATCAGCATCTTTTAGCAACAAAAACATACCCACTCTTTTGATATAAAATTTTGGAATATAAAATGTTGTATGCTACTTTATGGACGTGTGTATTTGTCTATATGGTAAGGGAAGTGAAACATGTATTTACAAACACACAAAGAAACACAGGAGCACATACAGTATATACATAACGCATATTCAGTGGGTGTGTGTTTATCATTTGAGGGCAGCTCGGTGTACATACAAATGGGTACGTGACTCTCGCCGTGGGTGTGTGAAAGACAAGCGTATATGTGGCTGTCAGTGTGCAGTAAAGAATAAAACAAGCATCAAAGAGCATAAAGCCCAGAGACATTCTAAAAGCAGGCCAGGGTGGATGATAATGGCCTTGGCTTGCAGTTTTTACACAGTGCACAACATTAATGCTGGCCTAGCGCTGCCACTGTAACAGAGAGAAGCGCACATCTCTCATGTAATCGCTTTATCGCGGGTACAGGATAGTACATAGTGCAGGCTTTCTCTCTCTTTATGTTACACTTCCTTTCTGCAATTAGCTGCAGCTAAGAGGCAGCCCACCTTTGAATGTATGTGCCAATATATGCAAGTTGTTTTCTCTGGGATTACTTTGAACAGAGAAGGGCTCTTTTCATAAAGGAATATAAGAGAAGTAGAACATATGTATTAACAGGATGCAGAGGGGAGAAGCAGAGGCTGCATGTGTGTGCTTCTGTAGAGAGAAGAGAACAGCTAAAGGAGAGATGTTACACAGCAGGATACACTGCATTTCTGTAGCGTTCAAGGTCGGTATGTGCTGTATGTGTGCTGTATGTGTGCTGTGTGTGTTGTAATGTTCTGTATGTAGATGAACAATGCTGCTGGCTCCTGACCTTGCTGAAGAGAAGATTGAGTTGCTTGCCCGAGCCGTGGTATCCTCCCTGCGACAGGAAGAGCTTGACTTGCTCCTGAACCTGCTCCTCGTCCAGATGCCAGCAGTTCTCATCGTCCACACTGGCTCCTGCTGTGGGGTCCGGGGCCCCTACACACATACAAATACAAATGTTGAATGTGCAGTTTGCCACCTGGAATATCATGGTTCATATAGGCGTATACGCTCATACATAGTATACCTTACAGATGCATTAACAATTCCCTTAAAGGTGGGGTAGGTAATTTTGGAGAAACCAGCTCGAGTGAGCTAGAATTTGAAAATACACAACTGGAAAAAATCTGCAACTTCCTTACAGCCGGACCGGCTAAAATGATTGGTCGTGCTTTTTACAGTACTACGGCTTCCACAGATGACATTTTTTTATGGATTTTTTGTCAAAGCACTTAAGATGCTTTGCTATCGGGATTTTAAGAGCATTCCATGGAATATAACAAAAAGTGTATCTCGAGCCGGTTTCTCAAACTTACCTACCCCACCTTTAACCTTGTCCTACTGAATGTACATTTTATCATTATCTACCCTGACTTAAAATCATTTTAACATGAAAATGAAAATATAAACCATTACCCATATTTGGGAGAAGATAAAATTGTCTCAAGTTCAAACACTAGTAATTTGCAAATATTTATTTTGTGTCATTAGAATTACAAGATAACACACTCACACTGAAGGCAGTAATGTATAATTCATTTCACAGAAAATGAATTAGCAACTATTTTGATCATGGATTCAGTGTTTATGTCAAGGATTTTTTTTCTTAATATCTTTGGGCTTTTGATGGCGTGTTGTACAGAGCATGAAGCAGCACCTTGGAGTTCAGGAAACCATGGGATTATTTGAGAAAATGTAATGTTTGTAATAAAATAAAAGGGTGATTTCAGTCTAGTCTGAGAAGGGGTAATATAACAGCAGCAGCAGCAGTAACTATTATTAATCGGCATACCCTCACTTGTTCTATCTTCTATTAATATTATTGACAGATATTTTGTATTCATACGTAATTTGTAAAAAGGACCCCAAACAAATAACCAATTACTTGTAATACATACATTGATTTTAACATGCCAAATAATGTGGAGAGCATAATAAGCTTGGAATGCAATAAGCAAATAAATGTCCTTCTAGGAGAAAAAAAAAAAGGACTGTAAGTGCAGTATCGAAGAGATATGCACTCTTCTTTACCTCACAGAAAGGGCCTCTGTCTCTGTATGGTTCTCTCGCTCTCAGAGGTAAATAACGGGTCTATAGTGTTGATTAGAAGCACACATTCTCTCTTTTACTCTCTGGATCTCACTAATGAGTCATATTGATCCTGCCACGCTTTACCTTCATCATGCAGTCAATACAAGCATGCATTTAGGAGGCAAAAACACAAACAAATAAACACACCGGCATGGTCATAAACATGCCCCACACCTACTCTCTGACACACACACACACACACACACACACACACACACACACACACACACACACACACACACACACACACACACACACACACACACACACACACACACACGACCGAACGACCAA
>NW_011333040.1:3925828-3927479 GCF_000735185.1 Notothenia coriiceps
TTCGCTGGAACACCGGGGACACATATTCATGTATAAAAGACGTACAAAAGTGCATTTTGCATGATAGGTCACCTTTAAGTAGCTGATATTTTCTTTTGTTGTTNTTGACGTCAACGATCAAATATTCTTTTACCAAACCAAACATGGACGCCAAGTACAGGTATTTGAGTTCAACATGTAAGAAGTAGAAAGTACAGGTATTTGAGTTCAACATGTAAGAAGTAGAAAGTACAGGTATTTGAGTTCAACATGTAAGAAGTAGAAAGTAAGTGAACATTTCTTACAAAAACGACGCCAGATGTCACTGTAGTTTATATTTCTGTATCTTTCTTTGAAAATCTAGTGTATTCATCATTTTCCTACACATTTATTCACAGGTGTCTTTAACCTGGAAGTTGCTCTTTAAGTACAGTAACGAAGTATTTGTACTCCACTACTTCCCACCTCTGGATATAAGATGAAGTTGAGGTAGAAACGCTGAACAAGGGAAGAAGTCTGTCCTCTTTCTAACATTGGAGGAAAAGTCTCTTTCCAAACACACAGGAGTCGCAGAGTAAATCCGTCATTGTTTAGCAGATGATAAGAGCTATTAGTCGCAGGAGACGTCAGCGGCAGGAACAGATCCTCCTCTAATTGAGTTTCAAGAGTTTTCACGGAAAGAAGGAGACAAATGTGTTCAGGCCATCATTCTTTCAGCGGACACAGCAATCACCGCTGGAAACAAAACGCTGGGATTACAGAGAATCAAGAGCTCTCAAAGAGACACAGGGAGGAAGGGATGGAGACAGAAACTACGCCCGTCCCTCATTTCGGGGACAATCTGAGATCCTGGAGATAAAGTAGAAAATATAATATTTTAAACTTAATTGCCACGTGTTGTTGTACCAAAACAAACATGGACGTATATTGGTACGAGTTTATGACCAAAACATACCAACTGTCACATGGTTTTAAAACAGACTCAATCATCAAGAGTTCATGACCAAAACAAACATGGTCGGTCGCGACTGTCACATGTTCTTTAATCAAAAGAAACATTGACGTCAACTATCAAATATTCTTTTACCAAACCAAACATGGACGCCAACTGTCACATGTTTTTGCATCAAAACAAACGTTAACTGTTTTCGTAGAAGGACACATCCAACTTGGCTTCGTCCTACTTTAGTAATTACTCTTAAATTCCCGGGAAGTTGAAGCCAAAGGAAACCAGGTTACATATTTTGTGTGAGAGATTAATCGAAGATGTTCCTCGATGACACCGACTGGGCTTGTAAAATGTTCTCCACAATAAATCAGAGGCTACTTCTCTTCAAGGAGTCTTCATTTAAAACCAAATGTCACGGGACGATATGACCTCAGTTGCTCTAAATCAAACGGTGGACATCTGACGTTGAATCAGTAGATTTTAACAGCATAAATAATCTTTAGAGATCCTCCTCCTGCTTTCTAGGAAACAGTCTTTCGGTTTAGCGTCTGTGATTTCTATCTGCAGGTGATGGATCTTCCACTGAGGAAATCATCCTTCAATCTCAGCTTCCAGGCTTTTGTGTGCAGCAGTGGGAGATCCAAAGAAAAGACGTCTACATGTTCTATCTTCTTGTTGGGTCCATTACAGAGGAAAGCTGTCACTGGTCCAAAATACAGCAGT
>NW_011333040.1:3927506-3927996 GCF_000735185.1 Notothenia coriiceps
GACTTCCTCTGATAACACAGCGACGTCTCGCTGACTGACGAAGAGTTAATCGGGCGCCAGAAAGTGTTTGAGAGCAAGGAGAAGAAGCTCAAGGTCTTCCAAACCACGAGAGAAACCTCCAGAGAAGGCGCGACGTCTTGTTTTTAACCCGCGAGCTCCATCAACGAGTTCTCCAGAGCCTCAAGATGCTGCTGTCAAAAGATCTGAAATGACCTTTAGTCAGTTTGTTGTCACGATGATATAAGGATTACTTCAAAAATAAAAGCCAGAGTAAACAACACTGAGCAAATGGCAGATGCATGACAACAGGTACAAAATATTTTATTAAAACATCAAGGATTTTTGCTCCTGTGTTATCAGTACTTAATGCTCACACACTGTATAAAGATCAACATGTTGGTATCATAGTCGTTCTATATTTGTACTGATGCTAAATGTGTTGAGAACAGTCTGCACAAGAGTATTGCTATATTTTGTTATGTCTTAATGT
>NW_011333040.1:3928041-3984694 GCF_000735185.1 Notothenia coriiceps
TCGTTGCGCGCTACTCGGTTTCCGGGACCTGCGAAAAACGTCAGCTCCATACAGTCATCGTTGTATGTGACAGGATTATCGGGATGACATTTACAAACCCGAACCCGAACGAACTAACAAACTAGTGTACATGAATTTTTAGTAAATTTATTAATATCGAAGTCTTTCCCACTATGTGTCATGCCACGTATAAGATCCCGGGGGTTTATTGAGTCCATGTCCCATTTAGGCAAAAAATCCACGTACCACTGAAGGATTTTTACAATTACTACGTTTCAGTGTTCATTGATCAAAAAGTTAGCGTCATTACGGTATGTTATCGGATTATCCCGTCTACGATCTACCTCTTGCCCACGATTACCGATTATGTGTTGTTTTCTTTAGTCGATGAATTTCTTATAGTACGTTTTACGTGAAAACATGAGAAATATGTACTTATACACAAGGGCCACAGGCGCTTGTGTTCACAGTCTTGGTTGGAGGCAGAGAAAAGGAGGGATGGGTTTAGAGATTATTTCCCCGGACGTTCCTAGTATGTCTGACTAGGTCTCAAACTTGTGAAGACACTGCCAGTGTCTTCACCCGATGCCGATAACCGGGTGAGTAGGTAGTCCTCCTCTGTCGGTCTGTAACGGCAAGCTTTCGGCGACCTCTGCGACCCATCATGTTTTATACGGTCGGGATCATCTACACGACAAGAGGTATTAGTCGGGAACGTTTCGTCACATTTAACTCGCTTTACTCCTTACCGATTTACGTACTAGACAAACCATAGAAACTTTTTATTTTTCATATTATACGGAATATATTCCTACCAGGATGTGATATAATAGTTTATATCGGTACTATACCAGGGTGGGTGCATCGCGCTTGCTATCATTACAGGAGTACAAAAGGATCACAGGCTTGTGTTCTTCAACACAGCCAGCAGCATCGGCCCAGCCACGACAGGGACTGTCTTCCTTTCCTCCTCTTCTCACACAAGGCCGTTGGAGTTAGATCTCCTCTCTCCCCCTCCATCGGCCCTGAGGCGTCTGATTAAATGCTAATTAAAGCCGTTAGCGCTGCTATCACTGCTGCTAACTCCTCTCTCTCTGTCACAGAGATTAATGCCCCTCGTTCATCATCCACCTCGCCCAGCCTGAGTACCTGCCCAGCTCGCAAAACCTGATCAAGTCATCAGCCCCAAAACCCCTCTCCTCCGCCCCCTCCCACCGCATGAAGATGGACGAGGGGTTTAATTTTTAATTTGAAAATTGCCCTCAATTACTTCTGCGGCGACCACTTGCCGGAGCTTCTCATGTGGTTGAGTGGAAAGGGGTTACAGCAGCGGGTCAGTGGCCGTGATGAGCGATAAGGGGACATTAATAAGAAAGGCAGAGGTTCATTTAAAAGCAGAAAGGACAGTGGGAGCAGCTTTCTCATTATTTAACTCCCCCAGCTTTATTTAAAGGACTTTATTTAAGGATACCAAGTTAATGTGTCCTCCAGGACAGGCGGTTAAAGCGCCTGACAGAGTGAGAAAGTTACGGCCATAACTTACACCCTGAGCACACACTGTGGTGCCATCTTTTTTACCTCTTTTGACATTCCCGCCGTTTTCAGGCAGAGCGGAACGAGCCTTGGAGGGACATCAAATGTTAGAACAAAGTTACACACGTCATTTAATTTTATTCTTTCACAATTTCTGGCCCACAAATGTTTTATTGGTTCCAATATCGGTAATCATTATAAGCTATTGGAAGATATTAAGCTATGTAAAACAAGTCAGCCAAATGTCATTTGAACTACCAGAAGATCGGGGGAGATGCACCCTGGAATATGCAGCTACTCTGCAGGGCCTCATCTGGTGAGTGTTTTATGCATATCTTTTTTACTGCATTGCCTCATCATTCTTTCACAGTCAAGTTTTTACTCTTTAAATGCACGTTACTGAAACAGATTGTTGCTAATTTAGAAGCACAGTATCAAAATTATTAGTGTAGTTTTTAAGGCTTGATGTGAAATGTCAGCATCTTGATAGGTAAGTTCAAATTTTCTTCACAGCTTCGTTACAAATGCTGAAGAAAGATGACTTTCTCTTGATTTATCCCTGCACTCTGCCTATTCCCAGCCCCAGCAACAAACCTGAGCGAACGGTGCTGTCATCCAATGATTTCCAAGGACAATTAACAAATATACCGAGATTTATGCACCTGCGACCCGAGTGCTCCCACCCAAAATACTTTCACTTCATCTCTCACTGTTATTGCCAACACTCTGCCGGATGCCTGTCCAAAGACTCTAAATCTGTCTGCCAGTGTTTATAATGTCACAATGAATGCTGAGAAATTGAGGAAAGACCCACTTGACTCCTCTTTTCCACTTCTACAATGTTTCATAGACATAAAACACACATGTAACAAGATGGTATGCATTGCATTACAATGTTTCTATATCATGACAATGGCAACATGTTACAGACTTTGATAAAGACACAATAGATATAGAATTTGTGCTGTGCATTTCAATGTCAGCTTCCATGTTCTTGTTTTGAAGACCATATTACGCAAAGCCAATACAGAGCTTCAGATCCAGGTGTTGTGACATTTAGTAGTGAGTGCAGCATGGACTGAGGTTCTGGATCTGCTGCAGGAATAAACAACACCATAGTCAAGGTTAGCAGTCTTCACAGGTAGAGACAGTTTTAAAATTATAGCGCTGGTTGATTAAAAGCCTAAATGAGTAACAGCGTGATGTCCCCCACCCGCTCCATCATCCAGTCTGCTTTTTTTTCTTTCTTTCCGGCAGCAGCAGGCACAGAGCGTCCGGCGAACGGGGAACAAAGAAGGGTGAAGAGAGACAGAGAGAAAGAGGGATGGAGCGACAGGAAGAGGAGAGAATGAGAGCATATATCAAGGCCGATTTCAGTGACATTTGTGCTCTCGGTGTGGAGAGCCACTATGAATATCAATATGAACCCACAGAGAGGAAACATGGCTTTTTCCTTCTCACTGGGCTATTCATGCACACAAGAAATCTATTCAAGTCAATGTAATGGCCAATCTCTGCGCCTGTGCATGGCTGTGAACAGTTTGGCTCGAGATCTTCTCTCTCTCTCTCTCATGAGTGTGGCTGGGCTTTTATTAGTGAAAAACACTTTATGTCAAGTGCAACTGTGGCGAACACTACAATATGTAAATCAGATTGGATTAAACGCTTGCATGAGTATAGCTCGACGGCGCCAATCAGCAACAGCTTCCGAACAAACCAACCAACAGTTTGCTCAGTATCATTGTTTGGTGTTTTCACACATCTTCTCCTCTCCTTCCTCCTCTTTTCTTCCTCTTCCTCTGGTGCTTAGAGATATAGAGTCAAAGGGATGCAAATCTACCCACTTCCTTCCTCCCATCCCCCATCTGCAAACACAGATAGCCTCAGGCCAGTCCCAGGCCTTTCTATATGCAGAAGCAGTGACAGGAGTTACGCACCATTCTTCCCCTGTAACAAACTGTTCCCAACAAGCTGGAAGCCTCGCTCTCACTGAGCTGCATGTATGAAGCTATGTGATTGGTTTGCCACGGTAATAACAATACGGGAATGATGTGCTGGCTGCCTCCTCCATTCTGCATGTGGATCTTAACGGCCTCGTCTTCCCTTCCCTTTCCTCGCTCACCTTTGTGGGTGTATGTTTCTACATGTGTCTGTGTATGTGTAGCTCCAGGCTTATTACTTTAAGTTGTCTCCAGCCCCAGCGCTAATCCCTGTCTTCTTCTGGGAGGGATAACAATAATACAACAAGATCCTGAGCTACTAATGAAATCCTATCAGGTTTCTGAGTCTGAATGTCAGAGAGAGAGGTAGAGAGAGGAGACTAAGAGTGTATGAGGTATTGATTGAATAGAGACCAGCGTGTGAGAGGGAGGGAGTGACGAACAAGAAAGAAAGGCAAGAAAGCGTAGTCATGTGAAGAGAGAAAATTGTTGCAGGAAAGCAAGTGAACAAACAGTGAGAGCGAGGTTTGAGAAGGAACAAGGTAAAAATAATCAGAGAGAGTGAAATGAAGAAGTGAGTGGAGAGGATTTATTCCAAAAGAAGAGATTACGAGTGGATGCGAAAGTTTGGTGAGAGTGGAGACAGAATGTTTTCTCCTCAGTGACTGAGCATCCAGCAGCTAAAACGCATCATCTCTGACTTGAATAGGTTTCAGACCCAGACCACTTCTCCCTCTGCGTCTCCGCCAGACCCACCACTCGCCCCTGGGATTGAATTAGGCCTGCCCCATTATACAGTTGCCATGGGGACCCTGACACCTCCACTGACGAAGTGAGAGCCACGCAAGGCTGAGCTGCTGATCAGTGTGTGTGTGTGTGTGTGTGTGTGTGTGTGTGTGTGTGTGTGTGTGTGTGTGTGTGTGTGTGTGTGTGTGTGTGTGTGTGTGTGTGTGTGTGTGTGTGTGTGTGTGTGTGTGTGTGTGTGTGTGTGTGTGTGTGTGTGTGTGTGTGTGTGTGTGTGTGTGTGTGTGTGTGTGTGTGTGTGTGTGTGTGTGTGTCACTAACAATTTATGCACACATTGAAATAATTGGTGCCTTTTACTCATTTTCAGCTGAAACAGCCACTTTATTCATCAGCACTTCACTTTATATTTGAATATTGTTTTCATTTAAAAGTTGTTCTGGTATATGGTGAAATCCACAAACAAAGGCATAACACATAGTTTATAAATGTTTACCTTTCCACAAAATAAAAAGCTCTGTTCTCAGCTTGCATATTTCAAGTTTTAAAACAAAAATACAGATATGGTATTCAGTGGACAGTGGCAGAAAACCAGAATTAAAAAAAATCATAAAAATATCAATCACATAGACAGAATGGAATAAACAAAAACATTGGACAGCTGGCAGAACACTGCCCTGGTTTAAAATGATTAAAAAAATAACATATAAAAGTAGTCTTAAGGATTTGCCCTTAGGGATTTTTTTCCAATTGTAGGTCCATAACTTAAATCAATTTTAATTTCAGAAACAAGATGGACTTGTTGCTTTCAAGTCTCTAAAGCTGTATTAGGAAAAATAGTCGCATAGTAGAATTCATTTGCAGTTATGTTTTGGGTCCTGTACCTTTAATATTAACTCTCCTTTACATCATTCTGCTTTGAACTTGTTTGAGAATGCAGTTTATTTTTGGAACATTATTCTGTAGGGCACAGGGTTACTGAAATATTTTCTGGCTTTTAACTGCCATGTAAATGCTGCACTCAGTTCACCAGCTAATCATAACCTCCGTGTACCTGCCATTTGGTGCTGGGCAAGGAGTGTACAGGAGGATTATAAGAGCAATTTTGCTTAAAAGATGAGAAAAAGAGCTTTCATTATGAAACCGGGTCAGTAAAGTCACATCCTGTAAAATCATAACAATGCGCTGAAAAATACTAGAAGTGCTTCATGTAGAGCTATGGGGAACTGCAGTTTTGTGATGAATAGTTGTTCATTATTACACACAAGCCTTTCACATTACAGGAACTCATTTGTCACATTGTTCTTGTGAAAATGTTCAATTTTGACAGCATTAAGAATCAGATTTCTGGCTAATTTCATCATCCATCTTGCTGTGTTTTTCTGTTACCAAAATGAATATACATTTGAACCATCCCAAATCAAGCACTATTTATTTTTATTTAGTTGTTTAATCATTTGGATGCAATCTAAGGGTTTGCATCCAAAAGGCGGGACACAAGATGAGTAATTAATCCCCAAATTAATCTGGTATGAATTGGTATTTTAAAGCCTTTCCAAATCCCGGTGGCTTGCTGGGATATTTTTTATCTTTATTTTCTATTCAGCAGATTAGCGAGGACATAACATATTTATACACATTTTCATTGCATCTGAATGTATTAATGTGTTTATTTATTCCTCAAATTGTACTCTTGTCTCCTGAGGAAACCAAGGCTGCAGACATCCCAGTTAGCCACTTATAACACCCTCACTGTTGAGACACACACACACACACACACACACACACACACACACACACACACACACACACACACACACACACACACACACACACATTAGATGGATGCGGAAATCGAATACCTTGTCCGTCTCCTCACATTGGAAATTTGTAACCAACACAGTTCTAATGGATGGCCAGAGAAAGGATGCCACCCACAGCACCATCTGGCTAATGCCCCGTCCTCTGCTTATGAATTACGCTAAATTGTGCCCAAGAGAGAGAAGCCACATGTTCATTATGAAAGCTGCAGGGGTATTAGAGATCCCCTGAGTCACACTAAACGAGCTGCATGTCACAGGACGGCGTGACACACAACACGGAGCCATGAAGAGGGAAAAAGATACAACCTTCTCCAGATTTAATAGGATGAATTCATCAGGCAACCTTGAGTTCTGAAAGGCTTGGTTTTTCCTATTGTTTCAACTGTTCTGTCTACGCTGAAAATGTTTGTTATTCCTGCAGTTTCTCAATCCTTGTTTAGAACCCACTGAAGGTTTGGCGAAATCAACATTGATGGATGTCCCCCCAACACCTAGTGTGCTAGTGACACCTGGACCTGAGTTGAAACACGGTGGCCATTTTGTGGCAAAATGCTTACATCTGCAGCGAGTGTACGTGAACCTCCATTAAGTATCTTTATCTGTGTCTGGGCCATCATGAGACCAGCCTAACAGCATCTGTCAGACCCTGCAAACCCCCTCTGGTACCATAAAAGAGCGGGCCCCCTCAGTAAAGGAACCGCCGCTGGAGAACCCAGTGGGGACTCATAGGAAGGTATGGAGAGAAATAAAATGCTCCGCTGTATTTTCTTTCATTCCACAACGGTGTGTGCCATGCATCTCCATGCGGGCAGGCAGATGGGGGAGGTGGAGGTGGAAATAAAACATGCATGAGTCGCCTGCAGCCCAGGAAAATAATTACTGTCATTTAGCAGACATGTAGAGGAGAGTAGCGCAGGCCAGTCTGCCCACAGTATAGCGCCACACCGCCTGCATACCGATGAACGGAGAGGGAGTGACACACTGAGGGGGAGAGTTGTGTGAGAGATGGCACAACGTTTCCTTGTTTGATGGTGAAAGATGCCGTAGTTTATTTTGGGGATGTTTTCATCTGTGACTCACATTCTTAAACTTTTGAAATCACAAGGAATTAAACAAAGAGGCTCTTCCTTTCATCGCCCCCCCCCCTCTCTCACAGGCCTTACATCCTGACTTGATGAGGCGTTTCTCTGGGACCAGAAGTCTCTAAGGACACGGGAAGCACATATATTTCTCCAAAGATCAAAGAACAACGTTTGACCTGCGTCTGAGCTCAGGCTAAATCATGCTCACCTTCTCTCTCTTTTACCCTGTCACTCATTTTTCCACTCCCTCTTTCTCCATTTCCTCTACATCCGTCCATCTCATTCCTTTCGCCTTCGCTTTTCCTTTGCCTGGAGTCAGACCACAGCAGAAATGTATAAAAGGTGGAGGGATGCCAGTGGAGGTCAAACACATGAGCGGTTCCCCGTCTGCCTCTCCTATCATTCTTTACGGCTGATCTAGTGGCGGAGCCTTCATTACCCTGAATTATACGCTGCGATTATTACCTCTCCCCCCGGCCCCTACAGGACGGCCCTGGCCTTATCATCCTATCATCTTACCCAGGAGGAACGTAATGCGGGAAGTCTTGATATACAGCGCAACATCTGCCTTCAACATGACTCCACTGCGGATCTTTGAACTTTACATCCATCACATCCAGAGCATGTGATGGATGTGGTGAATGACTTGGATCACAGGATTGTTTGTGGAGAGCTATAATTGTCTGCAGAAGCATATTGGCTGATGGTAGTGTGGGCATTCTGTATATATTCCTTACACTTAATTCGATTTCCTGATCCTTACATCAGGAAAATTATGAACTTTCCCTCTCCGGCACTAAAGCTGAAACCCACTTAGGTTTGTTGCATGCCCTGTAACTCAGTCTGTCTGCTTTTCAGAAGTTCCACCACACCTCAAATAAAAGTGTCTGCAGTGTGATTGAAGCCCACATTTTGCAGAAATATTTTCCTGTTGGCCCCTCAGATGCAGCTGCCTCTACATGCTTATTTGCAGTTCTTTTTTTTCCGCATCTGTTTTTGATGTTTAAGGGAAACTAATGACCCAACTGCAGAGAAATCTGGTTACTAAACTAAACGCTGCGTTCTTATCTAATGTTCTGATCCTATTGGTACAAATGGTAAAATCACTTATAGACACACTTTTTTGTTGCCCATTTTCTGACCATTACAGATGTTTATTATTACTACAACTGAGTTGCCAGTGTGAAGCATGATAATCTGGGAAATCAGCGGGGTGTTTCATAGAGAAGCAAGCTTTGGCAGTAGTGATATATTGTACTTTTTCACAACTAATTCTGGGTGGGTATACTGTGAGAACCTCATTTGTATGGTGTAAAATTTCAATGCAGGCACACAAGGGGCAGTGGGAGTGTAGCAGACAAGGCTTCACTACATCAGCTGCAAGTTGGACATTTCACAGCCATTGTTGATTATTTATATTTGTATCATTATTTGTTTATACTACACACCGTTGTAATTAGTCACTTCCTGGTTTAAGGTATTTAGTAAACCTGTTGTGTGCCGGGCTCGTGTGATAGACAAAGAGGGCGATTTGGCTCAGATACCTTTTGTATGGTCTCGCTGTAATTGATTGTTTCCTTATCTTGCCTATTGGGAACTAGTCACAATGAAGAACCAAACTTAGCCTCTTAAGCAACTTAATTCAGTGGGAATTTTGTCACTACACAGGGAGTTTGCAAACGTTTCACTGTACACCTCAGTAGTACCAAATGCACACCAGGTGGAGCTGATGGTGACTTTATATCGTTTTTTCTACTTTCAAATTGGGACATCAGCAAGTATTGTAAGCAGTGTTCTATTAATGTATTTATATAACAATAGCATGTAACCTAAAGCCACTGAATAACTGAGACAGACTAGACACAGACAGTTACAGAAACACATGTACAGTAGCATTAAGTGCCATGTAACAAAGAAAGGTCCAAATTATCCAAATTGATGCAGAATAGGCTTAGATAGTTTGACTTTGAATCCAAAAGTACCTTCCAGCGCCTCAAAATACATTGTACTCTTCAGCTGTTTTCACAGTATAAGCAGTGACACTTCTTGTGCATCTTATGCCAACTTCATACATAATTTGCACCTGGCAAATACAGTACAGTTAAGGTTTGGGAAAGAGTTTGGTAAAAAGCATTCTCCTGCAGGAAAGTCATATGTGCTGCACACCAGACCAACCTCCACATCCCTACTTCTTAAGTACACTACAAAGGTTTTTCCATCACTGGTTTGCCAGCTGTCCCTTTCTTCATGGGAACATGTTTTGCAGACTGAAAGGGAACACAGTCGAAGCCCTTCTATAGCACACACAGATCACCCTCAGCCATCAGCTCCATCGATAGGCACAATTACAGAACTTGTTTTGCTGTATCATGACATGAGTGTAAGTACAGACTCAGCGAGGGGTTGTCACACACACACACACACACACACACACACACACACACACACACACACACACACACACACACACACACACACACACACACACACACACACACACTGTGCTTAGCTCCCAGTGTGCTGCTCTATCAGGCAGCCAGGCAGGGAGTCAGGGAGCAGTAACAGGGCTATTAGGACTCCCAGGGACCCTATCGATCTATTCATTGATCCCCTCCTGCCTAGGCTAGTCCAGACAATTGCCAGGGTTTATACAGCTACTACAGGCAAGAGCACATGAAACACCAGAGGACAGACATGGGAAGAGACGTAAGAGAGCCACTTAGAAAACTAAACACAAAGAATACGGGTGGGAGTGAAAGTTTAACAAGTTTAAAACCTTCCGTTCCCCCATTCTTGCATATTTTCTTCTCCCCCCATTCCCTTTTTTTTTTTTTTTCTTCACACACTGCTCACATCTAAGATATCTCTTTTATTTTTCAAAAGCATCTCCTAAATGATAAAGTAACACCATGGCTTGAATGGTTTTACAGAACAAAGATGTAATCCAACACTTGGAGCTGAGAGGATTTATAATGTATGACAAAATGGGAGAAAATCAAAACCACAATCCCCAGTGAAACAGAGCATCATGGTTATCGAAACCAGGCAGGCTGGAACCTTCACCCTGCCTACAAATGGATCATATTAAAGTATCATATGTGACTGAAGGACTGAGAGAAACATTTACACCACATGATGCATCCCACTGTGAGGGAAGAAAATACCATCGTTTTATATCTTTATTTCCCATAATTGAATAGTTTTTCTTTTACCAGGCCGTTCTGCTTGGCTTTTGCTCACCAGCCACTGGCTATAGTGAAAGAAAATAATGCAACATCGCCCCCACTGGACCTCTCATGGTAATACTACTGCAAATAACCACTGCAACTAACCATGTACATGCAATCATCTAAACAATTTCAAAATTGATATACACCTGCTCTTTGTTTGTCTTCTGTGCAGATTAAGTGAACCTATAATGAGAGATATTGTGTACTGCTGAGTGTGCAGTGTGACCCTGATGTGTATTAATGACAGAGGGGATGGCAGGTCCCCATCAGTCCAGCTGATTAATAACGACCCTTCACTCCTTCCCTCACAACTAATGGCTCGCTGTCTCTCTCTGTCTATAATTATCACTCAATAATGAGCTCTTAAGGAAGGTGTGTGTGTGTGTGTGTGTGTGTGTGTGTGTGTGTGTGTGTGTGTGTGTGTGTGTGTGTGTGTGTGTGTGTGTGTGTGTGTGTGTGTGTGTGTGCATGTGAGGGTAAGGGAGTGCTTAATTTGAAGGTTTAGAGATGGGGGACAATAGTACTGTATCCATATAATACGGCATGCTTTGCACTGAAAAACTGTAATTAAACAGCTACTGTGTGGAGTAGCTGTAAAGCTGTAATACCAGAGATAATGTCACCTAATCTGTTAATGATGGACTTATAATGAGAGACTGTGGCGCCGGTAATGAGGTTCCCCATCAGTATTTCTTCCGGTTTTCCCCCCACTTTTCAGCAGGGCTCAAACAGGTGCATATAAGACCAACGAGAGACAATGAGGTCACACAGGCCTAAACACACACTTGCATACAGTAGTCATTTTACACAAATAAAACAAGCCTCCAGAGAAACAGAGATAAAACACTTTGAAATAGCATTTCTCACCTACAGTGGATCTGTTATGATGAACAGACACTGAAATCCCCATGAGCAATAATGCATTCCCAGATGAATATTACACTACATCACAGGTGAACACTTGTTTCTGATTATTTGCTGACGCTTTGCTAAATACTGTTAATGCGGCATATTGCAATGATTCTGCTCTTTTTCTCTTACATGTTAGCTCATTCGTGCCATCAATGAAATGCCTCCTGTATTAAAGTATCACAATTTGCCATCTCAGGGCACTGCATGCTACATCACACTGCTGAATGTGCAGCCACAAAGATCTATAATCAACTTAACAGTTATAAGTGCAACTATTAACACACATTACTTGGTAATTTCTGCCAATTAGGAAGCCAATATTCTATCTCACATGGGCATCAGACACAAGGGTTTCCTGTCGAAAAAGAAACGCTGTGGAGCCATTTCTAGATACTACCCAAGCTGAGCTCAGAGGATTAACTCCACATTGATAACACTGATAAGGCCCATAAAACCATTAAACCATTAAACTCTCAGAGTGCCAATAAGAGCTCAAATGAATGTGCTGCATTCAAAACAAGCACTAATTTTCATGAATAATGCCAGCCAAGATTGGCCTACTCATAATAAAGCCCTATTAAATGATGAGTTATGATAATGCTGACCTATATGAGCCAGGTGCAAAGAGCAAAAAACTAAAGGAAAAAGAGTTGCATATGTCATGAATCAGAATATAATTATATATTTTCTTTTGTATTTATAATTTCTTTACATTGTTTAAATACTGTCTGCATGCTATCCGTCTTTGCAAAGCGTAAGATGTGTGTACATTTAGAGAACAATCCACAAAAGAAAAAGCAAATGATTATCAACGTTTGTACAGTAAATGTTGTAGTACATTCCATAATAAAACAACACTCGAAGCAGCCTATGCAGCACAAAAACACATATCCAGTCCATGTGCATATGCAAAACCTACACTTAGGAGGGGGATCAAGAAAATATCAACAAGTGTCTTCATGGTAAACATAAGAATAGATGTTTTCAGCACCTGACCTTGATTCAGGTGTGGCCCTTCAACCCCTTCTTTTATTACTCAGCTTTGCGTAACAAGGAAGTCATACTATAAACTGTAAATACGTGTAAACATTGCAGCATAAGCATCAAGGCCAAACAACATGCAGGGCATTTAGAGATGTTACACATACTAACAAATGTTGTATCCAATCCACTGTGCTGGGCCAAAGAGACATGTTGTGCAACACAGCTACATTTTATCAGCTGGCTGACATGACTAAAGACCATCCATTAAATTAAAAAGGAATTTCCCTACTTGGATGTTCATACACCTGCTTGAAATCCATTTCATTGTATTGTTTTGGTTGTTTTTTTAAAGTTAGAATTAGTCCAGTGTGTGCAGTGGAATAATACCAATATGAGATAACGCAAACAAAATGTTCCACTGGAGTTGTTGGTCTATTTGTAATATGGCTCGTTATAGTATTTGGCAGTGAGGTTGAGTTATAGATTTGAAACGTTTGACATTGTTGAAAGACTTTGACATGGATGTAAATCATTTCATTCCTGTTTGCAGCATCATAAATATATTTTTACATCAATTGTGTGCATATACACAGTCAATATGGCACCAAGCATAATTTATTTTATTCAACCATAAACGAATAATGATTTTAAAGTATTTCACCACGCAAAAGGAAGAGGTTTAAATACACACCGCTCTATAATGAAGTTCAGTCTATGGTCATCCTGTTGCCGAATCAACTATCAGCCTGTGTTAATATACAACCAAGGAGGCAGGAACATCCCAGCCGCCTCCCCTCATGTCTGGAGCGGCAAAGACATTTTCTCAGACAGCTTCAACAACAACAACTTGTTGGTACTCAAACTTGGTAGGAGGATTTACTCCAGGTTGAACTTTTTTTAACCCTGAACAGGTACTAAGGAGATTAAACCACAAAACCTCCCGCCTCAGTGTATCTCTCCATCAGAAGACAGGAAAAAGAAGAACAGGGAACCTGAACACTTCAATAAAGAAGCAAGAATTGGGCTAAAATGATAACAGATGTGAGGAAGCAGCTGTGGTCCCTGGCCCGCATGGCCCTGCTCGCTGTGGGGTGTGTGCTGACCTGCATCGGGGCCTACCTGGTGCCCCTGCAGATCGAGTACAAGTACACCGTGAGGGTCATTCTTGCCTACATCATGATTTTGTTCGGAATCCTAGCTGTGCTCATCGGAGTCTTCTGGAGCATCTGCCACAGCATGAAGAGCAAGATTTACCAGAGAGGAGGACATGAACAGCACATGGACGTCTACACTATCCAGAGGTGAGACTCCTACCCTGCAGCTACAGACACACAACAACAACAACAAATGTCAATGGCCTATTTACTTTCAATGAAATTGCAGAGCAACAAAGCGGCCTTTATGGAAAAAGAAATATCTTAAAACATTCAAATTCATTTGAGAAAAATGGCAGCCTTTAGTCTTAATATTTTGGCTAGTGAAAGTACATTTATTTATATTTCATTCCTATCCTGTCAATGGAAAAACATCTCAAGAATGTGGTGATTTTAAATGTTTGTGATGAAATGTACCTTTTTCAGATTAAAATATTTGTCTAACTTCTTAAGAATAACAAGCTAGTTAAGAAGTTGTAACGCAGCTGAACAAAAAAAGGGCAATATTTGTATGATACTTCACTGGAGACAAAACAAGCCAACCAATAGTTTAAAAAGTAAATCCAAAAATCTTATAATTATGTACTGCATAAGACATGGACCTTTGAACGCACAATGAGTACATTTTACGAAGGTAAACCCTCAAGCAAACCCAATTGTAAAATATTTACTGTAACTGTTAAAAAACACATCAAAAGTAAAGTCACTCTTCCATTCCAGTAGACTGCATTGTTTTACACTATATAAATGTTTGCTTTTTGTCAATACTAATAACATTTCTTACATACTGTTTGTTGATTATGTGTCCCAAATGTGTTTTATATTACATCTGGCCAGATAAAGCAGATCAAATGTATCCTGCTACTCTAAATTCATTGTTTTGTCTTTTGTCTGCTATTCAATGAGCTTTAAAATGTATTATTAAAACCAGGCTTCAATAATGCAGTTGATGTCTTATACGTGTTTCCCCCTGTAGACCAAGTTCCTTCCCTCCATCCTACGAGGAGTCCCAGGGCAGCCAGGAGGGTCCTGACTCAGCGCCGGAGTTTGTTGTTGTGGTTGACGGGGTGGAGGTGGTGATGAGCCTCGCCCCCCCTCTGTACAGCCAGGACAGTTCGGACCCTCCAGACTGCAGGTGGAGCAGGGAGCTGCCTCCTCCATACAGTCAGGTGGAGCGTACTCAGCAGGGGGAGGGGGACGCAGGGGGGCAGAGGGAGGCCGTGGCCGAGCACTGAAGGGAAGACATGTTTTTATCTAACTGGCTGGGAGAAATGCAGGAATGGAGATAGACATTATTTCCTGATTGGGACGAGAGAGAACGTTCTAGAAGAAACTCCGAGACATGTTGATACCACCTTTGGGCCATCAGTCTACGCCCAACTTCTGAAGTCTGTGCTGACCCTACACAGAGTTGCAGGCCTGTTTCTGCAGAGCACTAACAGGTGATTCTGTTTCGAGTCTCTGGTTTCCTAAAGTAAGGTTGAGCTGCACATTTCCGAAAGTAAGGGTGAGCTGCACATTGGAGTTGCTGCTTGGTGGTGTGAAAAATAACCGAGGACAGTATTTATGCAGTTGGACCCATGGATGTCTGAGTTGACAAACAACACTGACTTTTACCTGCACTGTAGCTTACATTTGTATACTTTTAAATGATTACAAGGATAATACAACTGTTTGTATAGGACTGAAGGAAGCTGAGGACTGCTTGTATAAAATATATTTGTTTCTCAATATATCGCCAACCTATGTTAGACTTATTTTTTTATAATATATATAAATAATGATAATTTATTCTCCCCTTCCTCAAGACAATTTTTAATTAATAATTGTTTATAAAGAATCAAGTAAATGTTGTCACCAGTCTGCCTGATATAATGTCAATGTAAATCAAAGTTAAATCTACAATAAATTGTATATTCTTGGCTGGAACAGAAAACATGAAGAGTTTCATTCCCATCACTACACGTCAGGGACAGACAACCGGTTTGCAAATATAAAACAGGAGTTTTCCCACAGACGTGCGAAACAAACAAGACTTTTCAGTCTGTGCAGAATGTGTGCGTGTGGTAAATGTGCTTGACTTTGATATTTTCAAAGAAACAGTTTTAATAGATTGCAGGTTCTCTCTAAAGCACCACCTGTACCTTAGTTGAAAAGTTCAGCGTAGTAAAGATAACATGTTCTGCACCTTCACAGCTTGTTCATGTTCATGTATACTATAAAGAAAAGGGGGGGTTGTTGGCAGCATTTCAATTGCCACGTACTTTAAAGGACTGTATCCATGTAATCATGCCCCTGCCAATTAGAGACTAGTTTCTAACACATTCCAGCGACAGCGTAACGTCTTCATAGTGACACATTCAAAGGTGATGAACTGGCATCGATCCTCAGGAATAATCCTGACAATATAAAACTGTTGGATGGGGCAATAAGCTGTAATGGCTGACTGAGTGAACGTTTCCTTGCGGATATCCACTGGCATATCCTCGACCCATAATGACGGCAATCAGTGTGTTTATGAGTTCCTGCTCTCTGCGTCTCATTCAGGCCATTTAAAGATCAGCCCTCTTTATTTCTTATCTCAACACAACACGTTCACACTCGGCTCAAAAGCAGGTGCTGTGTTCGACAAACAAAAGCTTCCTTTTCCTCAAGGACGTTCAATTACCGCATGATATACCAGCAAAACATGGTGCTTATGAAGACTATGTTTAGTTAAAATCCCAAAAGGCACCATATCTCACACTGATTTATTTGTATTTGTCACCATTAAACCTGTCCGATTCATTTAAAAAAAGATGCATGCTACACACAAAAAAATGTATTTGGATTAAAAAAGAAAGAATTTATATATTCAAATAGTTATACAGCATTCCCAAAAGGCATAAACTGATACATTTAAAATAATGCCAGATTAGCAAAAGTATTTCAAATATATATTTTCATTGCCTCTGGGCTCACTTGGTTATCTTACATTTTGAATAGTCTAACATCCTCCCGCTTCTTCATCGAGCAAGATATGCATTCACGTTATTTTATATCAAACATAAACTAATTGCAAATCAATTCACTGATATATTAGGTTTTATGCTTGACATGTTTTATTTTACACTTAGACGAGTGATTATTTCTGCATGAAATGGTTAAAGGAAATGACATAATATGACAGGACAGGTATACAAGCTAAATGACAAGTGAACACGGCACTTTTATACAAAAACAGCATGGTGAATTAAAAAAATGATCTAAGGCTGCCCTTAGCCAAGAAGTCTTTTCAACTGCAAGTTACAAACATTAACAGTAAGTCTGCACAATCATAAAGGTTTTTCTGTTTGCTAATTTTCATTATTTATTCATGGCAATAATGAAAGAACCTCCCTGGTTTAGACTGGTGTTTTCTATGTCTGACATATGTTAGTGGTCTATGAACAATTGAGAAAACATTGTGCTTTTTTAGCGAAAACAACCCCATCAAGTTTCATTTAAAGAATACAAATGACTATGAAGCTAGACAAAAAGGAATTTTGAAAATTGCAGAGGGTACAGGAAAATGTGTTATGTCTGTGTGAGCAGTTAGTTGTGTGCGTGCATGTGATTGTGAGTTTTCCTGGTTGCTCATGTGATGACGTTAGGACCACGGCGCCCGGTCCTCTCATGGACGTTGGAGATCTTCAGAGCGATGGCGATGAGAGGACCGAGCACCACCTGCAGAGAGGAACATATCAGAATACATGTTTAACAATGATAATTAGACTTTTTATGAAGTGTCACTGTTGTTTTGTTTACTGCTTCTGTGAATATGCTGTATTGTGTTGCACCTTTAACTAATTTTGTAATAATAAAGGCATTTTTGATGTATTTTAAATGTGTTCAATCGCAGAAATCACTACATGTTGTATGATATCAATTGACATTCCAACTCCTTTATAATCCAAAAAGATATCAAAGAAATCCCTAGCACAGCAAATTAAACAAATAACTATGAGGCTATGGCTATAGGAGCATTGATCTTACACCAATTCACAGTAGTGAATAACTAAATACACAACCTCAACCTCATCTTTCTTACATTGTGCATTACATCTCATATATGGCAGATATCATGTGAGTTTTGGTTTAAAAACATGATGCAGAAGGAATGATAGCTAAACAGATTACAGAGCAGATAACAGAGTTTGACTTTGAACTTCTAAAAAGACAAACCGAGTCAACATGCGCTTCCAGATAATTTCACAGAGCCTAGTTCCGTATGTTAACCAGATGTTATTACTTTCATTAATCATGTACAATGTGAACACATATGCAATAAAGAAATAAGATATGACGACATGTTTCATGACAGGTGTAACATCTTGGCGATGTGCAGCTTAATATCTTGAAACATTTAAAACACGTCTTTAAATGACTTGCTGCACGTCACCAAAATTGCTCAAAACTTGTATGACATGACTCAGGAGTTTTCCGTTTTTTTAACCTTTCATCGCACAGGGTTGTGTTTTTGTATCAATAGTAATGACTCGTGTCATGTCTTTTGATTTATGTGCATCAGGTAAAAGGGCAGAATGATTAGACATTGCATTTATGATCCAATTACAGATTGTTCAAGGGTTAAGTGTAGGTCACACAATAGGCACAAGGAAAATATTATGGCAGTGCCAAAGCAACAGCACAGTTTAATTGACTCAAATATGTAAACTAAACTCATTCAGGTATTTCTATGTTATCAATAGATGGTGCATGCCTCATGGGTGGATCCTGAAGTTCTAAGTTGGAAAACATTGATATATACATTTTTGATTCAAGTTGCCTATATATCAAAGAGAATAATAGGATGTTCCATGTGTTTTAAGTTATTGTACTTAAATAAAGATTAAATAATAGCTTGCACCAACTGCTATTGCGTGAATGTAGTCTTTTGAATTGTAGATGTTGGAAAGAATTGCACAAAATGGAGGAGGGGTTTAACCTCAGTTAACAGACATTGTTTGGTAAAGGTGTGAGGTTAGGTGGTCAATTCTAAATGAGGCAGTCTAGACATCATGACTGCACCTTTACAACCCCTGGGTATGGTTAAAGTACAACACCTATCCCAACATTCATAACCACACAAAAAGCTAGTGTTCCTAATCTCTCCAAAGTCTACAGGTCAATTAGCTTCAACAGTATCACATGAAGCTGCATGGCACATGATCACGAGATTGCATTTCAGTTTTTTCTGCTTGGTGTTCAATGTTATCAAAACTCAACAGATCAGAATTCCCCTTTAACTCATGTGGCTGCTGGGGAGGTGAATACAAAACAAAAGAAGATATGAGGAAAATGTATAGCATGAAAGAAAGAAAGGCAACAACGTTCTTAAATTATGCCAGCTCAGAAGCCTGTCTCATTTTTAAATGTAGGCTTAATAGTGCCTTTATGTTGCAAACGGCTGACAGCGCTATTAAACATTTGTATGCACAATCATGACTACCCTGTCATACTTATGTCCGATATAAGTCAATAAAATGGTATATCTGAATGAAAAATGGCAAGAGTCATTTTGGGAGGAGGATTTAGGGTCATATTGTTGTCCTTCTACCTGTGTCTCTCTGTTGTGTCTCTCAGGGTCTCTCTCGAAGCTCTCTGCATAGATGCGGACGGTGGCCCCCGTCCCTCCACCGCTCCCACTCATCCGAAACACCAGGCGGGAAGCATCCGTGAAGACAATCCTTAAGCCCTGGAATCAGAAAAAAATATGTTTACAATTTCCAAAGTTATGTTTTTTGTAATTAAGTGACTTACTTACTTCTCTTAGAGCACATGTGTCAAACTCAAGGCCCGGGGGCCAAATCAGGCCCTTGGTGGATTTAATTTCGGCCCACAGGATCATTTTTAATTACTATTAGAATTAGAATTGACCACCGGTATATTGCACGCAAACCTTCCTCAGCTCAGAGCCTGACCTCAAACATTGATGAACTTGCACCCATGACGAGATGCCAAGTATCTGGCTTGAACTAGCATCACAGCAGCACACTGAGTTTAAATGGATGTTTCCTTCTGCACTTTTTTTCTTGCGACAACAGGGGATGTTTGTTTTTTTCTTTGAGGGAAATAGTTTTTTTTAAGCTGTTGTTGGCCTGTGGAAAAATGTAATCATAAGAAATAATTCCGGAAAAGCTGCAGATAGAGACATAAGAAATGAATGCAACTGATTATTTAATGTTTAATGTTGTTTTTATAGGCAATAATTTAAGCTTTGTTAGTTCCAGGTTTAATATGTGCAAAAAGTTAATTTCAATAAGTTTTGCAATAAACATTGAATCAGTCCGGCCCACTGTGTATTTGAGTTTGACACCCCTGTATTAGACCAATGACCAACACAATTAAAAAATGTTGTTAAAAGGTCCCCTATTATACTGTTTTTCATCAAAATATAATAGGTCTCAGATATATACAAAACATGTCTCTGAAGTGTTTGGCTTGAAATACCAAAAAGATCGTGCATTGCAACATCCCATAATCCCCCCTGTTTCAGCCCTGCTCTAGGAGGAGATTCAGGTGATAAGGGGGATGTCGCTATGACATCATAAAGTGGCTAAAATCTGATCAGCTCATTTTCAGACAGGTTTTTATATAAATGGATCAGAACAAAAAGTGAGATCATATTTTTTTCTGAAACTTTCAGAATCTCTTTACACAGAGAGGACACATGTTTCTGTTTAAAAGACATGAAAAAGCGGATTTTGCATAATAGGTGATGACCTTTAAACTCAATAATTGCTGTAACAAATAAAAATTAAGAACAACCCCTACCAAAGTATTCAGTGCTTGTTACATCTGCTTGATAAATTGTCAACATGATTTATAGATTCATAAAATAGCCCTTTTGGCATCGCATACCAAACGTAATGTACAACTTTACTCTACTAAAATAAAAACCCTGATGAGCTGCATCAAACCATATAAATCATTTGAGTGTCAGACTATCATATATTAAAAGTGTAAATACTCCAGTATTATAGGGAACCTAAATATAGTTTTTTTTCTCCAGTCATGCAAATTGTGAATACAGGCATTATAGAACATTAATGGTTAAGTCAGAAAAACTGCTTTTTAAGGTGCAGTAGCTACAAACACCCACTAGATGTCATCGTGTGATTTGTTCTAAATGTGCTCAACTTGGATTCCTTTACAGGAACATGCTAGTATTATAAAGTTATGTGAGGTCATAACCACTTCAGTACTTCAGTGTTGGCTACATGAACTTGAAAGTGTTAACAGTTCTCTTTAGCATTTCAATTGAACCTCAACATTCTCAGGAAAAACAGGATATTGATGCATTGGGGTAACCAACGACAACTGTTGCTGGCTGACATAAGGAAGATAAGACTCTCTGACTAATGGATCTGTGATGACTTATCCGTCCTAAATTCCACAGTGCCTCTTCCCTTATTCCATTAGAAGCTCAGGGGAGAGACAGCAGCATAGATAGGCTTAATGTGCGAATAGTTTCCATAAAACAAACCCTCGACACTACAGGATCCTCAGTTGATAGTTATCTAAAGTAGTGCGGTCATTCATTTTCATCATGGCTAAAAAAAAGTATACCATGTCTTGTTATTGACAAATGATGCATAGTTTATTTTAAATGTACAACAGAAGTTTTGTACTATTATAGGAGTTAAAACATTCTGGTGCACTGTCCAAGTATGACTGTGACCTTATCCTAGTACCTCTCCAAACTGTGACCCAGCTCGTAGTTTATGGACAGAGATAATAAAAGTAGAGTAAACCCCTCACCCCTCTCCTAATCTGAGTTTGGCTCGGGAGTGTAACATGTCAGAGTTGGGGTGAGGAGCGAGTGATAATGAAAGATGTCCGTCCGCCTGTCTGTCTGTCTTTCTATTTGTGAGTGTCAGCTCATCTCTAACAATAGAGGAGCAGTTATCAGGAGTCTGACTAATGCCTGTTAGAAACAATGTGAGATACAAAGTTCAGAGGCCCTCAGTGGAGCGTGTACCAGCCCCTGTACCTGAAACAAATATGAACCAACACATAAAATAAGGCACTACGTTTTTGTTTCACTGGAGGTTGTGGATCATTTCCTCCTTGGCAATAATTCAGTTATGTAGAGGCAACACATTAACTCAATGAAGGTCAAAATTGAGTAATGTCCTGATCTTTTGACATCTATTAGTTACTAATTAGGAAGCCATTGAAATACAATATTCTGGGTCGAATAGTCATACATTTGGCAAGGGACTGGTATCTGCTGTTTGTTCCCAGGTTCATATGTTACCTAGCTAAATATTATCTAAATGTGGAACATTAAGGACCTTTTATAATGTTATGTTCTCAGCTATGTTTTTACCCTAGGTCAAATGTTTAATGTAACTTTGTCTTGGTAAATATGTTGAAACCACCCATTACATCTTAACTGATGTTATGCTCCTTAAAACCTACATCATCACATTTGAGGGAAAGACTGTTTTCTGGAATCTCCAACTTGTCTGTGTGTCTGTCTAGCTGTCTGTTCGATGTGTAAGATATATATGAAACAATGTAGAATCAATTCAGTACTTGACTACAAAAGGCTGCCATGCCACTGCTGTGTAAATCCCCCATGCTTCATCTTTTCGTATTTTCGTGTGTGTGTATGTGTGTGTGTGTGTGGGGGTGTGTGTGTGTCAACTCTCCCCTCCTTCAAACACACTTGCAGGGGAGACACTGCGAGTGAGACGACAGCTGATATAATTCTGTCCAGAGAGGAATGTGTGCTGTAATAACACACACTGGGGCGACTGGGATGCTGAGGGTTTACCACTGAGGTTAAATCGCATTTTTGGGTGACTGAGTAACTAGCTGTGGAGCTCCTGTAACCATGGTAACACAGAGAAGTATTTCCAGTGGGACAGTTAAGACACATAAGGTTAAGTTATCAGACAAATTGCAGGCACAACCTTGACAAAAGTGTGAACATGTGAAGGCCATGCAAGTGTATGGTCGACACCTATGTACAGGGACAACTGGAATGACGGACAGTACTCACACCAGAGTTTACAGTGTGTGTGTGTGTGTGTGTGTGTGTGTGTGTGTGTGTGTGTGTGTGTGTGTGTGTGTGTGTGTGTGTGTGTGTGTGTGTATATGTTGTAATAGGTGGGGTGCAGGCTAAGAAGGGTTGACGCCAGGAAGCTTGGAATGAGTCCACACATTTCTGGACAGAACAGAGGGAGTCAGCTGGGTAAACTTCACAGAGAATGAGGGAGGGAGGGAGAAGACCGGGAGGGTATACTGACCGAGGGACTTGTGTGTGTGTTGTGTGTTGTGTGCGTGTGTGTGCGTGCGTGCGTGCGTGCGTGCGTGCGTGCGTGCGTGCGTGCGTAAGGATATGTCCTGTATGTAATGTGTCTGTGTATGCATTTGTTTATGGTTCGAACAGACAGTTAGAGTATCATGTCCAAACACGGAACCTCTCTAATGAGATGACATTGAAGCTGAGTGGGTGGTCTTGCTGGCAGATGAGAGAGTGCATACGTTTAAAGAGACAACAGAGAAGACAACAGAGAAGGTGTTGGTGTGAGTGTGTGTGAGTGTGAGTGTGAGTGTGTGTGTGTGTGTGTGTGTGTGTGTGTGTGTGTGTGTGTGTGTGTGTGTGTGTGTGTGTGTGTGTGTGTGTGTGTGTGTGTGTGTGTGTGTGTGTGCATGTTAAAGGTGGCTTCAGTTAGACCTGACTTGAACCCCACGTTCTTCATTTTCCAGTTAGCTATGACCTAAATTGCTTCAGCTTTTAAGTAACTGAGAGAAATCCAAGAACTTAACATGATCACATGAGCAACATGAACTAAATCTTAACCAGATTATAAAATTGACTGGTTTGAATGTATGGCTTCATCATGTCTCATAATATGATACAGCACCACACTGCTATCCTCTTCTTCGAATCTTAACAATTCAATAAAAACAACAATCTACAGTATTATTGTTTTGTGTATTGAAATAGCAATGTAACACATTTGTTCCAGGTATAGCCTCTTTTACGGTGTTAGTGGGAGGATTAGGGAAATACGACTAATTTTCAACTCCTTTAATTTCTTAGCATTTTCTATATCCTATATACCACATTTTGTTTTTGTTTTCCTTGTTGTACTCTTAGCTCAGACTGACCTGGTTCCGAGCCACGTTTCCGTCCACGGGGTCGATGTATTCAAAGTTGTCGGCCCTCTCCACGCTGTAGACGTGGTCTCCCACAGCAAACTTCTGGCTGGTGAATGCTTTGTCTGACATTACTGACTCCAGGTCCCTCATCAAGTAAAAGGCTGCGCGTGGTTCCAGGCCTTCATAGTCAAACCTGAAAAGCACCAAAGCATAAATGCTCAGAAACATTGGCCACACAGAAGATTGGCATTAGAAAAGCATTAAGGGGAAAAGCTTTCAGGGAAATCATTTACTTGGGATAAATATTTTAATAGCAATGTTTTGCCTAAGATTTGTCAGGGTGATTGGTGGATTTTCCTCAGAATGATCAAAGATGATTGTGTTTTAGGGTTCTCTTTTGAAGGATATGGTACTTGGCCTGGCCTGGTTGGCCTCTCCATCTACAAGTTGTGTGAAAATCCACATGAAATTAGGAAAGATCTCTGTGGGAACATGAAATGCTGCAGCAACTGTCAGCGGGAACATTGACTGCAGCAACTATCTGTGCCTCTCACAAGGGAGAGGTTAAAATAAGAACAAGTGACGACCAGTGAGGAGGCCTGGAGGAGAAATGGATGAAGGTGAAGCGCTGGGAGACATATCTGGCTTTGGTAGGGATCCTAGGAATTCAGACTTTTGGGAAAAGGGAAGTCAATCCCGGTGCTGGTTGAAATTCAATCATTATTCAATCCAGAAAAAGTAGCTTCAAGATTGAAACATGTGTACACCAATTAAGAGATAAATGATTAACCAAATGAACCTGAATGAAGAAGTCACAGCTTTATTTCAAAGATTATTTTGCAGATTACCTGCAGAAGTAGTTACGTCCAAATTTGGCCCAGTGTTCTTTGACGATCTGCTCAACACTTTGTTTCCTGGCGGCCATGATGGACAGCCACATCAACACCGACCACAGTCCATCTTTCTCACGAATGTGGTCTGAACCTGGAGGAGAAAGAAAACAAGTGGCACATGATGTAATTGTTAGTGGGCTGTGGAGGTTCTGTCAGGTGGCCTGTATATGTGTTATTGTCTGCAAGATAACGTAAAGCGTATGTAAGAGTCAAAGAAAGAACAAACAACTGGAAGAGTAAAGTTTCTTCAAAAGGCTGGTCAAGAGAAATATTCCACTAATTACTGAGCCATATTTAAAAATGCTGTTTTTTTTTAAAAAGATGGTGTTGTTCTAATGATGATGAAACACAACTTAAATCTAAGTATTCAACTCCACTCTACTGTATGTAACAGAAGGTCAAGGAGAGTGCTCGGTCTTGGAGACGAACCAAACATCCCCACACAAATATTGTCTGCTGCTCCCCACCCTGAAATACACATCACACACACACACACACACACACACACACACACACACACACACACACACACACACACACACACACACACACACACACACACACACACACACACACACCCTAGTTCACACCCTTGATCCGCCACCTTCACTGGGGAGCTGTTTGTCTGTTTTGGAAAACAGCTGACCAGTAAAGTTATCTGTAAGCGGGCACATGTCTCCCTACCAGAGTTTGGAGCAGGAAATTCACTTTGCTGTTTATTTGATATAGACAAGCATGAAGGTATATTTATTATTTTGCATTCTGTTTTATTGCATACACCTTTCTTTGCTTTATGTTCTACACTGAACACTAATAACAAGAAGCATACTTCTAAGATCTGTGTCCGGCTCTACGGCTGTTAGGAAACTGACAGTTGTCATTATTTAATCCCCGTCTTACTGTCTGTCTCCCTGTGTCTCACTCTCAGACACAGAGAGAGACACAGTGGAACTGAAATATGTATTATGCCACCAAACCAAATTCAGACCTCCAACTACAGTGTGAAATAAAACATAAGTATACCCCTTTTCTCTATCCTGCTAGCTATGCTTTGATTGTGAAAAAAAGGGGGTTGCTGATGTCGAAGCTATGGATATCCCATTTGTTTTAGGGGGACCGGTTTGCTTTAAAAAAAAAAAAAGTATGTAGGCAAAACTATTATTTGTTTGCCTACATACTTTCTTGACCCTTTTAGCTTTTTGCCTATTCATTTTCTTCCTCAGCAGAGCCCAAACGTTTCTTGGGAGAATGCAATTTTTTTTTTCTTTTTTTCAGACGGCATGTTGTGAGCAATAACTTTAAAGTTCTGACAATGGCCTTATCAATCTGCAAACCATTGAAATACAATCAAAGTAACAATAGAACAACTACATAAAGTGTTACAGAACTGGTTAAATCTTCACTTGCAATAGCTAAGGCTGTGCTGGACAGAATATGTGTATGAGAGGTAGTAAGAGCAGGAGTGGAGTAGAGCTCTGATGATTTACTGCTCTGGGCTCTCGCTGAGCTTTTATCCTTACATGGGTAGACAACGAGTAAGCTCTCGCAGTCCTCTGGTCTCTCGCATGTCTGCTCTCTTTATTTCTCTCCACCATGTCAATACTTCTCATGTTTAAACTCTCCCAACTCCTTCTTTCCTACAAGCTTCTCTTCTCTCTTCTTTTCATACCTACTTTTATGTTTATTCTCACGTAGAGCTTAAGATAACATCTTCAACTAAACCAAGAAAAATCGAATGAGAGGGATAAAACTCAAACTAAATCAGCTTTAGAAGGATGTAGGGAGAAAGTGAAACAAGGGCAGTGGAAAATAAAATGTGGAAAGGATGTAGAGGGAGGGCAAAAGCAGATGTGTGTGCATTTTTTGTGCATGCATATTGTTTATATTTTCTGACCACGTATGTGTGTATCTGCGTTTGCATTCACAGACAACATTGCCACTGGAGGCCTGTCTCCATGTTGCAGTGATTCAGGGAGCCCTGTCTCCTTTTATAGCAGAAGAATGGAGATTATTTACACATGCAGTCAGGGTCACAGCCCTCACATCTATTATACAAGTCTGACTGGATGCACTGCTAACAACTCTGGACATGAAACAGGCAGGGGAGTGTGTGAGGAAGAGAAAGGAAAAGGGACATTTTGAGAAAATCTAAAAGGAAATGCTGATTTCCTAAACAATTAGATCCTTTTTCAGAATCAAGTTTATTGCCAAGTACGTGGCAAAAAACACAAGTAGTCAAAGGATGATAAAGGTTTATTTTAAAAGCCTAGGTTAGTCAAATTAAGGTTAGTATCTGACAACTTCTACAATTTCAATTGAATTTACAGAGTTTTACTGGACACTTTTGTATTTGTCAGCAGCAGCTGGCCAGCGCAGTCCTGGCCTTATTGCAGGCACCTCAACAACAGTTGCTGCTGAGAGGAGGGTATTTCCGTGTCACCCACCCACTCATATTTCCCAAGCTTGTCAATGGATTAACATGAGTTTCCTTCTCTTCACACGGTAAAAGGCTGCTTCTGCTGTATATCTGTATTCATCTGATTTCTGTATTGATGACATTGAGTATGGTGATTGAAGTAGTTTGGATTGTGTGCTGTAGCATGACAGATAGTACCTGTCCCGAAGCTCTCCTCCCCGCAGAGGGAACAACGCCCAGTATCCATCAGGTTCCCAAAGTACCTCCAGCCTGTGGGAGTCTCATACAGCGCCAGTTTCATGGCTTTGGCTACCCTGCAAACAAACAGAGACACAAAGAGAAACAAAGCTATTACTCTATGCTCACAAGAATACAATGGATTTATCTCTCTCTAATATGTCCCGCCAGCCTTTCTCAGTTATGATATAGAGATAAACTTACAAACCATGATCTGACCTTTGAAATAAAGCAAACCAAATGTTGTATGACAAGCCTCATCTGCCAGCAGCTCATCCAATAACTTAATAAGGCAAAGGCAGCGAGAAGAAAGTGAGTTAACCTTTTAGCTGATGTTTGCTTTGAATCCGAGCCATGAAGGAGTGTGTGTGTGTGTGTGTGTGTGTGTGTGTGTGTGTGTGTGTGTGTGTGTGTGTGTGTGTGTGTGTGTGTGTGTGTGTGTGTGTGTGTGTGTGCGTGTGCATGCGTGCGTGCGTGTGTGTGCTTGTGTATGTTTAAGTCCTAGGGAGGGACAAAGATGAAGACAGTACAATATGTGGAAGGAGAGGTGAGTGCAAAGAAACAGACTAGAGGGGAAAAGGGCAAAAAAAAAGACTAATACAACTTCTTTTTTTTAAATGAGCAGAAAAGTAACTGGCTTTATACAATGGAATTATTAGTAACATGATATAATATATTTTAGAATAGGGTTGACACACGTCGACAAAACCTAAAATAAAATAACATGAGAATAAATTTGCCTCAATTCAAATCAAACAGATCAGAGTACTTAGACATGCGACCACCCCGTCTTCTAGCTAGCATCAACTAAAAAGCTGTTCATGGGGTTTTCTGTCCATATTGTAAACTAACTATCATTATAATTATGGCAATTTACATTCAGTCATAACATATGACTCAGCCACTTGCACTGGTTTCTTAAGGTTTCTTAAGGTCGTGTCCTAAAGATTTACATTCTACAGTTACACGCACAAAGTGTACACTGTGGATTTTCGAATGCTGCCAGGCCAGGTTTTGAGGAGCAGTATCTTTGAAGGTGCCATAATCAACATTTTAACAACAATGGAGACTAGTATGTGAGAGAAGTCACTTGTAGTGTTGAACCCACGGACCATTATCACTCCTATCTGCCTCTCCCTCAGCTCTACAGAGCATTTCAGCAACTCTCATCTCATTGTGCTGATTTTACAACCCGCATATTTTTCGGTTCACTCTTAATGCTCTCATAGCAGTTTCTAGCAGCAGGCAGCTGTTCTCAGGGGAAAAAAGCTCTGATATACCATGCAGACAAGGTTTTTGTTGGTTTTTACAACCTTTTTTCTGCCTACCAGTCGTACAGTGGTCAAACAACCACTTAATGCAAGTTCAAATCCTACCATTTTTTAGATTTAATAACAGTAAAAGTAAAATGTTGCTTGTATAAAGTGCAAGAATTACATTTTTGACAGCGTGAAAAGAAAACATTGATAGAGTTTTTAAACTTCTATGAGTTCAGATATTTAGAGGTTTAAAAAGTGGGGTGTGATTCAGCAGGGGACATTGGACTCATTATCTCGTATTTCTAAAACACTGGTCCATTGTGTCCTAGAACTTAGTGAGAAATGTGATGGCAAAAAGATGGAGAAGGACTCAGAAAACCTCTTGAATAATGTTTTATGAAGTTACCACCCCGAAGCCTGCTTGCAGAGATATTTAGTTTCTAACGGCGAAACAGTGTCCTTCTCATTCCAAACATTTCACTCCTCAACCACACCTCCTCAGTAACCACTGCAACATGTAAACACAACTCCCAGGGCTACGAAATGTCGAAATAAATATTAAATTCAATAAACAATTGTTGTTCCTTCAGAAATAAACATGAACTGTCAAACTCATAAGCTTATACTGTGGGATGCTATTACAATGTATGAGGATGTGAGTAGATTTCAGAGTTTTAAAGTGGTCGTACAAATCCACCCAATCATCATGCACATAAATAAACTTCACAGTGCCCAGCACAGTTGTTTACCAAAAAGAGTAACTAGCTTTATTCCCCTCTGGGGAAGCCAGAGCTGGAACGGAAAGCCTGGCATTCCTAAATGAAAACAGAAACTCTGGCCTTCTGACGAGCCTTTGACTTGTCAAACGGCACGTACGCAGCCAACATAAGCACAACCCCTAGCAGCGCTATTTTTGTTGAAAATAGTGCAAAATAGTTTTGCCCAAGTTTGATAATTGCCCAGGTGGGCCTTACCTGGACAACAGCATCACCACTGGGGTGGAAAGCCCACTCATACTCAGACATAGCCTTGATGTACAGACACACACTCAGGGAAACAGGCCTAATCAACAATCCCTTTTCATTCTCATTTAGATTCATTAGTAAAAGCTTCTTGAAGTCAAACAATACATGGAACTATCATCATAATCAAACCATGGCTCGGTTGATGCTGCTCTCTGGCAGATGAGTATTTCTGAAGACACAATAAGGAAGTTTCTGTTTAGGGCTGCTATCCCCCTTGTTTAGGTGTGACCACTTTACTGTAAGGCTTTATCAATGTCCATTATTATACACTAGAAACAGGCAGACTTAGCATACAGAGTCAATGTGTGCTCAAGTTACTTAATCATGCAGCTTGAAGGCAGAAAAATAAATATTGTATTGATTTTTTTTAAATATGTTTTTGTTCTGAATATAAGGATTGATTGACTATGTATGGAAGCTGGACTATGCCTGCAGGATAATTCTGTTGTCAGACTTCAAAGAAGTCAGTAGCCACACATTTCATTGATAGATCAAAATAACTTATATAGGCATGTAAGTTTGAGTGTGTGGTAGAATAAATATCAATATCATTGTAATCGTGATTAAAAGTGCCAGTTCATTTTGATAGATTTTAAGTAATTTTTAGAATAGGCTTTCAAAAAGAAAATGGTTTCATAAAATGATGAACTGTTCCAGCAGTGCAGTACAGTTTATATTGAATACACATACATATTGTAAGATGGCTGGTGCATCCAAACTAAAAAATACCCATCCTGTCTGTAGTTGAAATTCAATTGAACAGAGGCAGAAAAGGTCCATCATTATAATCCTTTGACCCCTTAAGGTAAAAAGCAGTCAGATATTTTATAACAACGCTCAGCTTCCCTCCAACTCACTCACTCTCTGGACTCCCAGGATTATAAACACACAAACTGATCCACACACTTACAGTATGGCTTCACTGTCAATAAACACACACGTTGAAGCAATGCCTCCCTCGTTTTCTCTCTAACTCGATCTTTGTATCTCTCTCATGCATCAAGAAAAATTAAGCAGTAATGTGAGGTATGAAAATCTCTACATCTGCGGACTGAAATGCTGACAGCTTTCGGCCTTGACTCGATATTTCACCAAACATAGCGTCCAGCGGCCTCTCTCCTCACAGCTTCTTTTGAAGAGCGCTCATCCCGGAATTACCAGCTTAAGAATGGTATTCAGACAAAAAGCCTAGCATGCTGGGGCTTTACTTGGTCTTGAAATGTTCTTCTTGACCTTAGCTAGAACCCCTATCTCGACAACGCAGAAATGTAAAACACTAAAGATGTTGCCTCGGTGGCCAACTCTGAAAATTCCTTCAAAATGAAGAATGCAAATTAAAGTTGAGATGATTTCTGTAAATGGTCAAAGCTGTTACCTACAATGTTTTTTGGGATTAGTATCAAAATACTTTTGAGACATAATTTCGAAACAGTTTTCTGGAATTTTCCAAAACTGTGTCAAAATATATATTTATCACAATAACTTAGTCAGACTGAGAAGTGTGCTTGCTGGGTCAATGTTTGATTTGGCTAGATTCTGCCCATTGCTCTCTATCAAAATACTTGTGTATAATACCACATTTAAGCCTGATGACAGCATTTCACATATTTCTCTAGTAGGTTTTATTAGCATTTCTTTGTTCTTTTTCACAGCTCCACAAATGTACTAAGTCTTGGAAACTTTACATGGTAACACACAGTACTACCAAATTGGTCTGATATGGTCTGCTGTAAAAGTGAAAATGCCTATAATCCATCCCAAAGTACACTATAACAATTCAATCCAAAACAGCAGTATCAGTCAGGTTGTATTTCTTTAAGGAGGTTTAGGTCTCGAAAAGGTAAAACTAATACACAAATAGGCTTACAAAATAATGCAAGTATGTATTTATTGTCAAATAAACTACTAGGCTATGACAGACGGACTGCACACCTTCGACCCCACAGGTTGTCATGATGAGTGCATGACAATTTAGCAAGCACAGAAGTTTAAAAAAAGCTACAAACAATGGACACTTGGTTGAATGCAGAAGGCAGAATGCGAAAACCAAACCTACTGAAAAGACTCATCCAGTTTGAAGGGACTTTAAATGACACAATGGATGAGTATCTGTAGTTCACTTATTCTGATGGGGCTGTGGACCAATTGGGTCACGGGTCTATAATAGGGCAATTACTTCATGTTGCAAGCTTCAACATCTGTGCCAATCGTTTGTGTTTATTCTTTATTTTTTGCTATTTTTCCAGCAAAACATTATGAAAACATGATACAAATACCACAATACTCAAGGGGTGCATAGGATTCAAATGAATCCACAAAAAGCACAGCCTGTGGTAGTAGCACTTAAAATGGTTTAAGCATTGGCAGCTGTGAGACAATATAATATTTTGATTGCCTTGGTCATCCTAACAACAAAAAAAATGGATGAAGAAAAAATAAAGAACCAATTTGAGCCACAACATCTAAAGGAGACATATAATACTCTTTTTTAGGTTTATACCTGTATTTCAGGTTTCTAATACATCATGTAAACTAATTGTGGTGTTAAAAATACACATACATTTGTCATCTTGTCTGAATATACCTGTAGATACCTGTCTCTCCAATTCTAGAAAAGGCTCAGTCTGCTCTGATTGGCTTGCGAGAATAATTTCAAAAGGTATTTCTGTAGTTTCTTGAAATACTTAGAAGAGGGGTGCCATATTTAAATGCTCATGCATGCATTGTAGGAAGGGAACCAAGTCTGAATAGCTTGTTTAATCCCATAATTTCCGAGGGAGGTAGCCCACAAAAACAGACAGGATTGGGTTTTTTTCAGTTTTTGTTTGGTAGACACTACAGACATCTATGTGCACATTGCACCACCACAAGTTATTTTTGTCATGACATGTCCTCTTTAGCATGTAACCCTTCTACTTCCCTGTGCTAATCAGATAGTCGGTACAATAACTGGGACCTCACCCTGGCTAACAAGAGGGTCAGCCTCTCTTCTCCTTACATCCTCTAGAACGGTTAAAGGAGAGGCAGATGTTTCCTTTACCAATATTTCCCTCCCACTCTCTCTTCCGCCGTCCCCTCCCTCTATTCATCAGCCTTATTTGTAATATGTGAGAGAAACACATACAGTACATAAAAGCAGACAGACGGACCTCTCCGACACATTTGACACCTGTAACTCATGTAAATCTGAACTCAAACACATTCTCTCTGTCATTTTACCTTACTCCCCTCTGAATACACACAACTACATACACTATATACACCGTCGCATTTATCAAGGCTTTAATAACACAGTTTGCTCGACTATGCATAAACAGACAGCAGGGAGGGTTGCTCAGTCTAAACACTCACGCAGACACACACACAGGCCCTAACTCCCCTAAAAAGGCCTACACTTGGGCTGAGTCCAGGGTCCAAGAATATACTACTCTGTACTTCAACACTGCAAATATCTCTATTTCCCATCCAGAGAGAGAAGCGTTACATTCAGGGAATTAGGTAGGGGATATGAAGCTGAACAAAGTAACCCTGTCCTGCAACAATGTCAGTAAGTGTTCATTGGAATGACACTGTAGGTGCTTTGCATTCCCAAGAGTGCGCCAGTGAAATATGGTTTGACAGAGACAATGTATTTCTGACCAAGTTTTTCAGAGAGCCCAGAGCATGATATTGTCTGTGGTTTAGGTATTATCTGTAATCATTTTGTAAGAGTCATTTCCATTTCTCAGGAGATCTTACAACTAAGTTTCAAGGAAATTAACTGAATGCTATCATTAATACAAAACACCAAATATTGAGACAATAGACAATAGACTGTGTGTGTGCTTCAGGCAAAGAGGAGTCTGAAGCGTTTGTATGTGTATGTGTACATGCGTGCGAGTCTCTACTCTAAAATGATAACCAGTAATCCAGTGATGTAACACTCACATATCTAAGCAGGATCTCTCTCTTGTAGCTGTGAAACCCAGAGAGACCATGATTGGCAGTGAGGTCACTTCCTTGATGTCTGATAGTGCTGACATACCAATTCATGCACTCGCACTCTCACACACAAACACACATATGTCAACCTATGAATCCTGTACACAACTCTTATGGCGAGCAATGTGTTGGCTATACCAATACTGAAAAAGATGTGATGCTCTTATAATGCATCAAACAGCAATGATGTGGAAGTGGATGTTTCGGATCCATCAGTCAATGTTGACATTTTAGTTATTTAACCATGAGGCCTCCCTCTTTGGGATTCTTAAAAAAGACCATATGACAGACTCCAATGCCCGTCTGTCTTCCAGGGATCAAGGATACTGTGATGAATGAGCTGACAGCTACACATTTTTGCTACAGTTGTCTCTGGGATTAAAGTGTACAAAAACGTACATCTGAAATATTCTATACATTAACGTTTTAGTGGCATTAACCAAACCATATCGTTAACCTAACCATAGCTACCTCTATTAATTTAAATATATGTTTATAAATAAAAAATGAAGCAAGTAAAGCACTGAACATCTTTTTTTACTAGGACAATACATTTGGTTTTGGTAAAGTCAGTGAATTATTACATATATGAATAGGACTGATGATCATTTATGGAGAAAAAACATAATCTATCTTCAATACTAACTAGAGTAGATTTGTTCTGGTTCACTCTTGTACTGAATGACACACTTCTATGGGGCGGCGTTACGTTCATTGTGTGTCACTGCTGGGATCCCTCCTACTGGAACAATGTTAATGAGGGTGACTTTAGCAATGATCACATCCTTTCACTCAGCACCCGGCGGTAACAGACAATATTTATAGGTGGTGAGAAAATGTGTGTGAGGAGGTCGTGTGTGTATGTGACCTCACAGTCTTATTCATAGAGGGTGAGTCTTAATCTGAAAGTGTGGCCCCTCTCCAGAGATTGGGCTGCTTGAGGAGTTTTTCTAGAGAGATCGAGGTGATGTGACGGAATGCAAAAACATAAACTGCAGCGTCCCAGGATGTGTCAACATGAGGAAATGTCCCTATGGTGTGGTTCCTCTAATTTATGGCATTTGATTGATGCAGTAGTTTTACTTGTTGGCACTGCTGTGTTTGTAACTTTAGAGATATATTTGTGTTCATTCTTTCTGATGCGATTGTAGTGCATGAAGCTGATCTGGTAAGTGATCTTGGCTGACTTTAAATTGTTGTTTTATGTCTCTGTCGTCTTTGACTCTGATAAAAAAAAAAACAGCAGCATAGAAACCTTGGTCAGTTTGCCCTATAAACGGCTGTATATCAATCTCCAGTCCCTCTTCCCCTTGAACCCCTCAGATTGACTCCTGAGAGTGTGTGCAAGTGTGTGTTGTACCTGTCGAGGGCGGTGCTGGTGGCCATACTCCTGGCAAAGCCCTTGACTCCCAGCTGTCTGAAGTAAGGGATGGAGGACAGGTTGGCAGCCATGATGGCCACAGAGTCCGACGGGTTCACAAAGAAGCCGTTTTCTCCCAGGATCATATACCGGTCCTGAAAGCAGCACAATATGGTACAATGTGAGATGAGTCATACATTTCGAATTGCAATCGGACTAAACCTACTAATAACTTGCTCCTCGGTGCCATAGACTTCCAATATTCCCCAAATGATTAAACATATAATATATCAAATTCAGCAGAACGTTTGGGTTGACATAAAAGCAGTAAGTCACATAAAAGTGAAAAACAAGGTTCTTTTTGCCAACAATCAAAATGTCCTTTTAGAGTTTGTGTATAATATTGGTTACAGTATTATTAAACAGCGACCAATCCTTGTGGGAGAAACAGAGCAGATATGACACAATTCTCTTGACTAATTTACTCTGCAAAGTGTGTGTGTGTGTGTGTGTGTGTGTGTGTGTGTGTGTGTGTGTGTGTGTGTGTGTGTGTGTGTGTGTGTGTGTGTGTGTGTGTGTGTGTGTGTGTGTGTTAGAAATGACTATTGGATGACATTGTGGAAAAAGTGAGCTGCTTGTTGGATCATCATGGATACAGTATTATTCAGCCCCCATTGCTTGTCTTCCTGTTATCAATGAGCAAAAACAAATACAAAATAAATAATTCGCTCTCTTGTATCTATGGGTGGAGCCTAACTTCATTAATTCAGTCTTAATCGGTGAAAACAAATCTGAACATTAGTGACCTAAACCAGGATATGCAACGGCATGTAAGGTCATTTATTTAGCACAAATCAATTAATATTTTTAAACAAAGCTAAACCACCAAATATTATCAACGTTTTCCAAACTCCACATAGAGTAACAAAAGGGTATTGCTTTATGGCTTGAGGCATATTTACCACCCTTATCACACTTTTTCATACAAAGAGAATACAAGTGGATTCAACAAATGCTTATCATCAGATGTCTTACCCCATCTGCGTCAAATGCAGCTCCAAAGCCCAAGTCCCCTCCTTTCATGGCTTCTACCAGAGAGGTGGCGTAAATCAGGCTGGGCTCCGGGGGTCGGCCCCCAAAGTCCTCCAGAGGGACACAGTTGACAGCAGAGTTAGCCGGAGCTCCCAACTCTTCACACAGGATCCTACGTATATAAGGGCCCATCACTAGAACAATACATCAGGGGAGGCGAGGAGAAAAGACAGCAACAGTTTATTCTTCAATAACATTGACAACACTAAAGGGGTTAAATACGGTAGATGATGAACTGTCTCACCTCCGTTCATGGCATCTATGTGTATCTTGAGTTGATCTGGTCCTGTGAGAAGACTTTTAATGGCACTGAAGTCAAAGATGTTTCTCAGCAGCTGTAGATACACCTCAACTGAGTCAACAATCTCCACTAGAGACACAGAGAAGAGATCATTTGTCAAGTTGTTTTGGTTGTATGCATTTGTGCCTTAAAGAAAGAATAAAGGAGTGAATGAGGGTTGTACCTCTGAATGGTTTGAACTTGTTCTCCAGGTCAAATTCTTGCCTTCCCAGCCTGGACAGATCAATGTGGAGGTCGGGGCAGATGGCATACTCCTCAAGTGTCCGGCTCACCTGGCAGATCCTCTCCATCACTGTGTCCGTAGACGGGCCTGCCCAAGAAAAAAAGACTTACATTCATATGACTTTCAATGGCATTCATTTCGGTCATGACTTCAAACCACTACATTTGACTCGTACATTCTCCATTGGAAGAAGCTATGGGAAAAATCATTAAACAAGCAGTCCTCACCTCCATTTGCCACATTAAACTTGATTCCAAAGTCTCCACTGGGGCCTCCAGGGTTGTGGCTAGCTGTGAGGATGATCCCACCGATGGCCTTGATCTTCCTGATGATGCAGGAAACAGCGGGGGTGGACAGGAGGCCGTTGTGGCCGATAACCAGACGACCAATCTGCAAAGCACAGATTATAAAGAGAAGCAAAGTCAGATGTCACCTAATGTAATGCTTTCTGGGGATCATTCTGTTTTGTGGCTGACTCAAATGTTTCATAAATGCTGGTTAATATGTTTGGAAAATTGCCCATCTATGGTGGAATTTATTTTCCTACACTGACCTGAAAAACTTCAAGAGCCAATATGTCCAACTAGAACTAAAGGCAACAATGGCCCAAAGCATCTCGTCATTCAGGTGACTAAATGACAGCCAGCTTTAAAAAAGCAAAATGATCTGCCCCAAGAGGGTTCCAAAATAACAGAGCTGCCCTCTTTATTTATAATTTGTATGCTACATTTAAAGTGGCAATACCACCAGCATCTCATAATTCCCCTGCATAACAGCTATTCTAAATAAAAGTGTCCTCACTGCAGAGGAATTTATTCTACTTACGTCAGTGGATCCTCCTAACATCCGGCAAGTTGTATTTGTAAAGAAAAGTGAGGGACAACCCGAAGAAATGTACTCTTCAGAACATATTTAGCCTGTTCTGTGTAATGATTTAAGAACATAAATGATAAATGTTCTTATTGCTCACCATGTTTGATATTATTCAATAACTAGTGGTAGAAACATAGTCCATAGTGTGTGGGTTATCTGCAACTGATGCTACTAACTTGACTTTTGGTTCAATGCCATATAAAGGGGATCCCCAAAAGCATAACGTTTGGCCCTGGAGAGAAGGAAGAGCGAGAGACGGGGAACATACGTCGGCAGGAAAACTGAGCAGGACGGATGGAAGTGCTGATAAGGCCGACATCTAGGGACATTTGGCCGGGACAGCAGAAAAAACAGACTGATCTCGAAAAACACATTATATTCTCTTCAGATTTTCCTTTGAAACTCATCCAAACCAATCACAGAGATCTCCGAGCTAGCATTTTAAATGAGCTGTGGGAACTTTCCTCACTCTGTCTTCCTATTTTCATTTATTTGTTGACATTAAACACATATTTGGGATGGGTTTGCATGTGTTAATATCACACATTATTACTTTAACCTAACCTAAAGCTTTCAAGTGTGTACAAGAAGTAGTGGCATGAGCTGATCAGTCATAATTGAAATTCTGGACAAATGTTGACCAATGCAATGCAGTGTCTTCATATGTAATACATTTTGACAAGTCCTTCTCACTATGTTTTTAGGAAGTTGTGTAACAACAATCTAGTCGAAGTTAGGTCACCTTATCGCTGTTCTTGCTTGGACTTTGGAAGTGCTTCCCTTATTTAAAATTCAATGTTAAGGTGCATATGAGTTGTTAGCAAATCATAAGTATTGATTTTCACTTCTCAGACTTTTATTATCATAGTTTTAAAGACCTGAAGCTTTACCGTATAGTGCAGTAAAGATGAGAAATATATATATTTTTTTGAAGATAACATTTAGTTTTGATTTACATTTACTACACAGTAGTCATAATACTACCCTTGGGTTAAACACTGTACAACTTTTAAATCATTAATGGCAAGTTTATTTATCCATGTTCATAGTTACAGTTCTTAGTTCTTAGTGTACTCAAATCCCATTTGGATTTAACTTGCTGATAACTGATTATTTGTTTTATTGTCATACATTTTTACTTACTTGAAGAGTGAAAATAGCCTTCACTCCAATATATGTATTTAACACTTAAATAAATATCATTGAAACGATGGTCTTGTGCATAGTAAGAAGTGTTTCCACAACCCAAGTTGACATAATGCAACACATGTTATCCAGTCTCAGCGGGCCTATGGCAGTCCCCCTCCCTGCTTACCCCGTTGGCAGCTGCCATCTGCACGATCACTTCGGTGGCAGCCCGGCTGAAGTAGCGGCCGTCGCTGCCCACCACCATGGTGCAGCCCTGCCGGTCCCGCAGGTCGATGGAGGACAGCAAGCTCTGGATGTAGTTCTGCAGGTAGTTCTTCTTCCCCTCGAACACCGCTGTCTTCCTCCGCAACCCGTTGGTACCGGGCCGCTGGTCCTCGAAGGGGGCGGTTTGGACCGTCACCACCGGGATGGGACTCGTCTCCATCCTCCACCAGATGGGAGGACGTGGATCAAATAATCTGAAGTTGGTTATTGAAGTTTGCTTCTGGTGATATTCGACCACTGAGTAAAAGTGGTCTTAGTTTGGAGAATAAACAGCACTTGGAGGGTCCTGTCAGGCTGAAGGTGCAGTATCCCAACCGAGGAGGGCTTGACAGTAGGCTAATCCCGCACAGGGATGGCAGGAAACAGCCAGCCAGCAAAATGTACTCACCTCGGCGACTTCTGTTGTAACCTACAGAGCTACACCCCTCAGCACTGGACTGAACATCCACCACTCTCCTCTGCTGTCAGACCTCCCTCTTTTCCTAATAAGCCTGAACAACTGACTAAAGAAAAAAAAAAGCAGGGAGGGCCAGAACCTTAAGGCCCACAATCAGCTGAGCCCCATGGACCAAAATAGACATTTGACTGATGGCAGAGGGGAATTGTGTTGGAACCGGTCTGCAACCGGACACTGTTTGTGTCTGTGCTGTCCACACTGCCCGGTTTAAAGGCATATAAGCCTGGCAGGCACATATAGGACTTTATAAGTAGTCTATAGCATGACAACGCAATGAGCAAACCTGTACTTACTGATAGTAAAGTTTTTAATTGTCACTGAAATTGTATTTGTTTCACATCTCCATCTCTACTGAAGTTTATCTCCGTATCGTTTTAGTAGGCATATTCTTTTTAAATACAAAAGTGTAATCTGTGACATTGCATGTATTAGTTTGCAATCCCTTTACACGTCTGGGTTAGGCCATCACTGTGTTGAAGCCAACATCTGGTAAACAGTGCCACCTTGTGACAGAAAGGAAGAAATAAAGTTCTCTTAAACATTCAAAAATATTTTCCTTCCACAGCAAACAAGAAACCTAACAGATATTTGGTATCTATCATTTATGATTATTAAAATATATTCTAGTATTAATTATATAGTTCTAATATAAAAGTGTGGGCTTTTATTGTTAAAATCAAGAGCAATAAATGCAGAAACAGTCTCTTATTCTTTATCAAATCAACAAGTGTCTTGGGGACATTAGTTTAGAGCTGGCATGACCCTTTTTAATCTGCTGGTTAGAAATGTTGTTTTACGTTAATTTTTTCAAGATGTTATCTCAATAGTTGAAACTCCATAACAACATTCTGATTGTGTTTTAACCAGGATTTTTGACCATTTTAATCATCTTTAAATATCAATAACAAATGACAGTATAAGTGAATATATTTGACTTGGAGAATATAGAATTATTGAGAGTTTGGACTTATATTACATATAATATTTTGGAGATAATGTGAAATTATGTCAGAGAATTTAACTTTCATACATTGACAGCTTATGCATCATCTGAAGATACAATATATTTTTCACTACATGCTATGGAGCACAATACTTATCATGGGCTTTTCAAATGTATTAGACTGTTGTTCTTACTTTTATATTTGGCATTGGCCTGACCCAAACAATGATGATGTAACTAAAATAGTGCTTTAAGTAACCAAAAAAGAGCATGAAACATCAGATATTTTACAGATATTTATTTTCACAAGTTAATTAATAACAAAAACACACAAAACGCCTTCCACTGCAGCATGTCTCACAAATATATTACCAACCATCTTATTAACAATTATTTCATTTAAGACATAACTTTGTCACATAAATATCATGCAATTAAAACATTTCTTTAAGAAACAATCTACACCAACTTGTCTTCACAAAGCATCGAACACACAGACACTGTGAAGGCTTCAGTGATGGTAAGAGAGTCTGAGGTGCTCGTTTCTCAAAGGAGCATTGTTCAGCATGGCAGGAGGACAGAATGGAGCCTGCATCAGCGTGGGGACTAAACGGGCAGCAGGGCCAGACATCAGGTGACCGTACCCGAGAGAGCTGCGAGGTGGATTCAGGTTCTGTGCACTGAAAGGAGAGGGCTTGCTCATGATGCTGTCAATACTGAACGAGCATTTTGCCTGCAGGCGAGGCTTTGGCTCAGCAGGGTCTGTGGAGCAAAGCTGAACTCTGAAGTCTTTAGGCCCGTTGCTGTTCCCGTGACTGTTCAAAGTTTGTGGTAGAATGTGATAGGAAGAGGGAGGCATCATAATGCCCTCCTGCAGAGGCATGTACCGGATAGGAGCAGCGGGTGGGGGGCTTACCTGGCCATGTACGCAATACGGTTGCCCGTATGGCCGGTAGCAGTTCAAGTTGGAGTAAAAAATAAGTCCGTCTTTGCCAAACTCGGGCTGGTTTCTCTTGAAGCGCTTCCTGCGTCGAAGGAAGCTGCCGTTGTCGAACATGTCCTCTGATGCAGGGTCCAGAGACCAGTAGTTACCTTTGCCCGGATTTCCGGGCTCCCTCGGGATCTTGATGAAACAGTCGTTGAGGGACAGGTTGTGCCGGATGGAGTTCTGCCATGCAGGGAACTTGTCTTTGTAGTAGGGGAACTTGTTGCTGATGAAGTCACAGATGCCACTGAGCGTCAGCTTCTTGACCGGGCTCTGCAGGATGGCCATGGTGATGAGGGCGATGTAGGAGTAAGGAGGCTTCACAGAGCTGCTCTGGGCTTTCCTGGACAGCGGGGCGTCTGCACAGAAACTGTTCTCGCTTTCCCCCGAGGAATCTGGCTCGGAAGAGTCAAATTCAGCACCAGATTCAGCCGAGGAACCAGGGTCCGTAGAGCACTTGTTTCTATAAATACGCACACTGGTAGGCTCGTCCTCGCCCACTATATCAATCTCATCCTCTTCTAGAAGCGAAGCAGGGTGTTGTGGAGCCTCAAATTCACCGGAGAGAGTCATGTTCACACGCAGAGTGGTCAAAAACGCGTAAAAACTCTGTGCCAAAGCTGCATTAATGTTTCGCCGTGCGTAATACCAAAAGGCCTCTGATCATGCGTAAAAGCGCATGTGTCATTTGGTTCTTCCTTAAACCTTGTTTACTGGCTGTTTGCTGTGATAAGAAGGGCTAGGGCTTTATATGAGGGGAAACTGCTGCCCTGCAGGCCAGTCCCATTAACCCTCTGGACCTATCAGAGGAGCCCCTCGCCACGGGGAGCCAGAGGATGCGATCACACAGGTGGGGGGGCTTAGGGGGTCTTGAAGTGCATATGGCCTCAATGTTTAGATTTCCTTATTTCACTCATGTGTTTTATTGAAATTGCCCAACGTTTAAAGTGAGTGCCATCACGAAATGACATAACATAAAACTAAATGTCCAATATTAAAAATAATTACTGAAATCTTACTTTTGATGTAATTTCTCAGCCTAAATAACCATCGATAAGTATGGGCTTTACAAATAAAAATCACCAAAATCACCACAGTGTTATTTTGACTTATCTCTTTTTTCACTCCTGCAGCATACAGTAGGTACCCATTAGCTCAAGCCACTTTGAGTCCGGTATAGACATTCTGTGTCGGGCATGCAATCCTTTATATGATACAAAAAAGAAAATCATTAAAAATATGTTAAAGGTCATTCCTGATATTTTAATCATCTGATATTACAAGTCGTACAGCATCACAGTCGGCGGTTGGATGCTCTTGGGAATTTTAACACCACGCCTAGCCACCGCTAAGAAATAAAGTGTTTCCCCCTCGGAACCCCCGCGGGTTCGTTTAGTTTGCCACCTCTGGATGCCCGTGGGTGGTGTGACCATGAAAATGGCCGTGGTGAGGCGTCCCGCAGGCAGGAGAGAAAAGAGGCAATAGTCGCCTTAACGAGGCCATCAGCATCAGAATCGAGTAGGAAACGGCTCAGCTGAACGCTGCGCTCTGGGCTACAGGGCTCAGCTCGGCTTTACGACCGGGATGAATGAGCTGAGCCATCCTCAAAGCAAACCGGTCCTACAGCGGATATGTGCTAAAACCGTGCTGCTAAACCATCTCCATTGCAAATGACTACGTTGTGAAAACTCCACCTATTTCCTCACCTTACTGCGCCTACTGTGTGAGAGATGGCTCTCACATGACTGCATACCAATAAAGCCCAAAGTAACAAATACCCGAATGGCTGTGATTTGTCAAGTATCACAAGCAATAACTTAATTCAATCCGAAATTCAACATTTAGTCTTAAGTGAAGCAGAGTTGATGCTTAGAAAGTACTAATTGCAAGAAAACCACATTATTATAGGTACAAATTAAGAATAGTTTTTAATGAAGGTCTCATTATAGGGGGAAGCTGAATACAGTAAACGAACCAACCAGTTTATATGTATATGAAAACAATACAGGTTTGCATGGTAACCTTTTAGGCATAATAATTACAGCCACACCTACATTATACGCATTTTTGGAAAACTTAATATTACAATACAATATTTGAGTCAAAAGTGTTAAAATAACAAGGCTTGCTGATTGGATGCAGAAGTTGAAAACTCTGTAAAAGTTTGATAATAAAAGCTAAGATGTTAACGCTCTTAAAGCCTTTTCACACTCTGTTGAGCATCATCGTGAACTTACCACTTTAAAACAAAGGCACTTTGTGTCTTTTGTTATGTTAATAGTCTGCTGTTGTCACCTAGAACTAGTCATTTTACAAATAGCTTGAATCTTTATTGTGTTAAGGTTGATCAGAAAAGACTTAGAATATGTTCAGAAAAAACAACTTTATTTTGATATATAATAATTTAAGAATACAAGATGTTAGAGGCCAGAATTGTAAGCAGACCTATTTGTTTACAAGGTACAGTGTTGTATAACCCATGATAGAGTGTGTACATCACTTTTCAACTTCATAAACTATTTGGTCACCCAAATGAACCTTTGTTGCATCTTTTTGTGGTCAAGTGTACGTTGCGAGGGTGCCACAAAGCACTACACACATACACACTGTTTATGTCGCTTTAAAGCAGGCAGTGGCGGATTACCCCAATGTGAAACGGTTTTCATCACTGCTGTTACATTAACCGTCCTCTGACGTGCCTCGGGTTCTTGTAGGAAAGGAGTGAAAGTCTCAAACACAGCCCAAGAATTATGGATGGTCAAAGCCACGACATTTGATTCAGAATCATCAGTTTTCGAAGCAAAGAGGAGAAAAGAGTTTGTAGCTAATTTGCGTTTGCTCCTTCCAACACTTTAGAAATGAACTGTTCCTGCAGAATGTTCTTGTCCAGGTTCCGACCTGCAGGACACAAACATCAGGATTGATATAGCACGGCTACACATAAACAGGCACACTTAGGTATTATAGTAATAGACTCAAGTGGGCATGAGGACTTCCCAAGGCAGTACAACACAAAAGACAAAATGGATAAGGCTTTATTTTATGGGTTTGTAATTTCCTTAACATTTCAAATACATTTTCTATATAAAAGAACAAGTCGAGTTGAATTGTTGATTTCCAGAGATTCTACTAAATTAAAGGTCAATAGATACCCAGGGACATGTTTTACTGGAAACATAACCCCTTCATTTTTGTAATTGTTGTATATGTTTACAGGTTAAGCTAACCTACGTTGAACAAAGTACAAGGCTCAAATTAACACTGTCTTTATTTTTCTAAAATCATTTATACCAGATAATTTACTGGGATGTTTTAAGTAATTGTGGAACAATAAAATGAAACTATCATGCTTGCCAATAACTTACTGAAATATATCCTAGAATCAAGAAACAAGTTAACTGAGAATGTCTAAATAAAAGTGGTGTGTAAGAAATGTGTAACGGTGCACACGTGAAAGAAGTGTGTGTGTGTGTGTGTGTGTGTGTGTGTGTGTGTGTGTGTGTGTGTGTGTGTGTGTGTGTGTGTGTGTGTGTGTGTGTGTGTGTGTGTGTGTGTGTGTGTGTGTGTCTTCACCTATAAAGACCAGTCTGTTGATCCGCAGGTTCTCCTCCCAGAGCTGGGGAGTCTCATTCAGGTCATACAGCTCGTGGACCCCCTGCAGCATCACTTGGTGGGCTTTACCTGCAAATGATACTATACCCTGAAACACACAAGTCACAAGTCACGAGTTACACATTAACAGAAACTAAATGAAGCGGTTGGAACTGATTAACACAGATAATAAAGGGGCAGTTATTGATCACTGCTGCACCGGGGGAGACTATTGTGCCTTACTGTACCTTCAACCGAATGACAGTCATGGGTTGCCCTTCTTTGTTTTTAAACATCTTTTCCCAAAGGAGTTCCTGAAACGGTGAAAATGGGTGTTTACTTTACAGAGGGCTGCATTGTGAGAGAGCTAATTAGTAATGGCAACAGAAATACCAACTGGAGGGTACCTGGATGAAAATGTTTAAGGCGTCCTCACAGAGATCTCCAGCCACTTCAAACGTCACAGTTAAAATACTCTGAGGATGACATTAAATAAAACATGAAAGTGTAATCCAATATATACAACTAATTGTATTGACACATTTGAACATTTTATGGTTTTGAAGATATTTTTCTTTCTTTCTGAAATTTAATTTCTATATTTTAATTTCAAAGAGATACAGATAAATTACCCTTTTTGTGAAATTAAATTAGAAGGAAATTCAGATAGGCAGGCTATGATGCAGCAGGGACTTATTTATCTCTAATTCAAAATAGCAGACTTAAAGCAAATACGTATTATCAGTCCAATAACAATAAATAGATTTAAAGAAAAATAGGTACTCATTAGGCACAATGGACAATTCAAAGTGTATATTTGTCATGTATTAATATACATATTCTTTCCTTGATTCATTATCATGAATGCAGATTTAAATGTTAAGGTGGACATAATTTCGACAACTTTGTATATAACTGTTTTATGTAGGACAATATCTCCCACTTAAATGTAGGAGAGTAGGAGTGTATAAATAAAAATAAAATGGAAAAGCCCAAGTAAAGTAGCACAAATTCACCTAAGATAAATACTTGGACAGCTATACACACTGCTTTTACGTGTTGAGATTCTTTTTTGCAATCTGTAATTCAGAGTTAAAGTTCACTGATGGTATTTATTTAAAATACTTTAACATCCATTTGCAGTTTACCGAAACCTACAAAGTCATTATGACCGTTAAACAAAAGAAGTGTCTTTACGCCCCGGCTGATGACTTTGTCAATGATAGTGTCAAAAACCACAACTCCACTCGGCACATGAAACCACTCTTTATCTGCCACACACACACACACACACACACACACACACACACACACACACACACACACACACCATTAAAAGGGGCACTTTGTAGATATTTGGGGTTTTTGTGTTGAAGTGATAAGGTTACACACTTCCTTGTCATTTGGTATAACAACAGAAAAACAGCATTCTCATTTACATGAAAAGAGCAACACGGGGAAGAGGAAGGGGGAGAAAGGGGGAGGGTCTGAGGGACGGTTGAGCCTCATGCGGGAAAGGGAACTTGGAGAAAACAGACAACAATGCCGTTATTTACCCACACAAACAACCCTCATCTCTCCTCATCCTGTGATAAAAGGTCATGGGGATAAAGCACAAGATGAGGCCTAATTGCTGCGAGCACTCATTCGGTCTTAAGCCAGATGAAACATCAAGATAAATGGCATGATCCTGGAATAATCCTGGAATAAGTATGTTTCATTGTTTACATCTTCAATGAAAAGAACAATATATAAAATGATACACAAGAGGTTTCCAATTTAGATCTAAATTCTAATTAAAATCTTAAGCAAGGTACTGAATTTTATGACATCTGGATTTAGATCAAACAAGTGTCGAGTCATAACATGCAGCCAGTCTAGCCAACACAATCTGCCCAGTCTACTGAAAGTCTATGTTGCTGTGTAGGACCGAGACTGGGTCTATTTGCAGTGGGACAAGAAAACATCAAAAGCCTCAAGTGGATCTCAACACAAAAACCAAAGCAGGGAGGGAGTTTTCACTACAGTGTCACAGCCTGGGGGAATGCAAGGCACAATGTTAGCCTCAGGAGAATGCATACCCTTTATCCTGTAGGAAATGATGTGTTGAAATAAATTAACAACCAAAACAAGGAGAAATATAAGACATGCATAGAGGTAGGTTTCGGCAGACAATGAATAAAATGAAAACAATACCTTGTCAAGATGTGGTCTTGAATCTTTCACAAGTTGGAGCCTCTCAGCCAGACTTTAAGAGAGAAATGATCAAATAAATGATTTATTTTGTCCAATATGAGAAACTATTTCAAGCTGAAAGGACAGATCACTACATTGAATTTATTACCTTAACTACATTTGCCCATATCATATCTTATCACAACTGTTAGCTCTAACACCAGGCTAATCTTTGCACATTAGACGACGTGGGACATTTCAGAGCTACATTTTGGGATATTTCCATTTTTTTATAATTTTCTGAGCTGAATTAACATTATTTGTTAAAAAATGGGTTGACATAATAATTAAGTACATTTAACATTATCATCATTCTTCAATATCCCTGCATATCTCTTTACTCTCTATTATGGCCGCTGACACTTAGGGGTATTTTTAAATGTTTAGTTATTGTCCGAGCATTTATTCCATCATATCTGCTCCATAAATAACAATCTAAAATAATTATTTTAAAAGCGGCATAAACGGATTACATGACTTATTTGTTGTTTTCTATCTGATGTTCATTGCTGTCTATCATGAAAAAAAGATCATTAATGTCAAAGAGACTTAACTGGTTAAATTGAGGGATCATGTAACAATGTTCTTTTTCTTCTCCGGCTTGTCTATACAGTTTTGTCTTTGAGTTTTGTCTCACAGAATGAAATCCCTACTGGGAGCTGTATCAGTGCTTAATGACACAACACTGAATGGACTTGTGAAAACTTTAGAAATGCCAATTAAATCCTACAAAACACCAACCACCACCCCCAAACAAACTACTGGCCTTTTTCTACCCATCAGACCTCCTCATCCTCCCCCTTCTCCCTGACCTCACAAGGAGGCTAAATGTTGTGTCCAGCAGCTTGAGCCCTGTGTGCTGTTAGTACCACACAGGCGGAGCGGCGGGGGGCCGCTTCAAACAGCCAGCGTGGGATGGAGGGGAGGAGGGGCCTGGACTCTCAAAGGCAGGGGGAAAGGAGCTATCTGTTGGGACAAGGGGACTCCTCGGGAGCCAGTGGACACACACAGCTCTAATCCTCTGCAGCTGGGCTCAGAGACACTGACCGAGAGCATGTAAGAGAGCTTTAACACCGCGGCCCGTTTCATTCACATGAAAGGATGAACACTGACGCTATTCATGAGAATGACATTCTGCAGGGAATACAATATGATGACCACCCTGCGGTGTAACAGGGGATTGCTCAATAAAAGAGTGTGTTAATTAGAGGGAAACATGATGAGCAACAGTATCAAAGACTGCTGGGTACACAGTTCAGACAGAAGTGCAACAAAGGCTATCAATGCAGTCCAAATAAGTTCTTGATCCGTTACTGTAAGTTTGAAATAGAACACGTTGGGTACTCTACATATTATCAGCACATTGGTTCGGGTATGTGAACGAGAAGTTTCAGTGTAGAAATGCCAAAAATATATTCAAACAGTATAGCAATTAAATATGTTGTCCCCTAGAGAGCACCTACACATGTAATATATCAGCTGTGACATGTCCTGCTACATAGATATTTGTAACACATTTTCATATTAAAAAAATGTAAATACAATATATAAGTGCCTTTTCTTATTTTGCTTCCTCTTCCTTCTGAAGTTAGTTGATCATATGGTTTTTGCCTTTTTTCAAGAAATATGTCGTAATTAATAAACACTGTCACTATAACATCACTGTCAAGGCATTCCTGTATTTATATAAGCTGTAAAATGTTCCATATAATTAACCAAATGTTAGTGATCCTAAAACTTGTTATGTGACTTATCAGCTGTTATGTTTTTGTCACTCAAAAAAAATCTTTTTATTACTGTTACAGTTTTTAGTCGTACATTTCTTGACCAAACCATTATATATTTTTCTGAATAAAGAAATGTTGTGTACATAAAACTTGAATGGAATAAAAACCAACTCACTGCGCTCCATTCGTGCTGTCGAAGGAGTGCAGATCCAATACTTCAGAAAGATCGACCCTGTGAAAGAAGATCTGGTTATAAGGTTATGTTGGCATAAACTAACATCAAGGCTAACCGGGTGAACTGGCTCAAGCTAAAAGTTGTGGGAATGTTTTTCCGATTAACCCCTCACTGCACGGCGTCTTTCATCTGTTCACCCTGGTCTGAACTCTGTGGGGGGGCACATCAGACCCGAAACACACCCAGACCTTTCATACACACTGCTTGTGTTAGCCAGATGCTACCTGGGACCAATAACACAACATGATGCTAACACATAAGGCCAATACACACACATGTTGGCACGCACATATGCAACCATGTCTACTTGAGACCAAGGGTCAAAGAGCAAAGATTTGTGGGTAACTGAACACCATTGAAGGTATGGTGTTTATTCAGGGTGCAGCAGTTTGTGTACGTGTGTGTGTGTGTGTGTGTGTGTGTGTGTGTGTGTGTGTGTGTGTGTGTGTGTGTGTGTGTGTGTGTGTGTGTGTGTGTGTGTGTCAGGGTTTTCCTAAGCAATGTCACGCCTGACTTTGATATGAAGATCTGAGCAGGAGCAGCACGTGGAGTTCATCTGTTTCACCAAACAAAGCAGGAAATCTGGTACAAAGCCATATCCAAACACAATCTTACTTTGGTCTGAAAAACGTACCTCGACTTCTGGCTCTCTAGAATCTTGACAAGACCATTAACAGACCTGAAGAGAAAGGGAAATAAAGTTCAATCTTTTTATAATTTGCGAAACGGACCAAGTTTATTTTACCCTAAGCCCCTACCACTTTGTTTTAGGCCCTTGTCAAGGAGGCAAAATGTGCCGTTTCCAAATGTTACATAAGGATCTCAAATATAACATCAACAGAATACTCCTAAAAAAAAAGAGAATACAAGAAGTCTGTGAAGCTGACCTGACCGCCTCTCGTATTTGGGCAAGTTCCTCCTCATTCACCAGGTCTGTCTTGTTGATGATGGTGAGGTCAGCCACAGCAATCTGCCTAAAAATAATGCAACACAATATTGTTTCTATTTGGAAAGTGACACAATTTACAGGACAGAAACATCAAGAATCACACCAAATGAAGATACTCTGTGTACGTATTGTCATGGCTGGCAGTGGGGAGCTGAGCACTGTTTAGTTTAGAGGTGAAAACACAAACAAAGACCAAGAATGCAAAGGGTCATGCAACTGGTCTGTCTTCATCAGGGTATTTGTTCAACAACAACAGCACACAGCTGCTGGAAGAGACAAACAGACAGACGTCCAGGGAGACAGACAGGCGGACGGCAAGGCTCTGGTCAACAGCACGTTATGAGAGAGAGTGTGGTGGACACTGAGTATTTGGTAGGAATAGCGAGAAATCACCACTTTCATGTCCATACAGCACATGTAAAGCTTGCACCAGCATAAAGTTCAGTATTCAAAATGTTATATCATGTGAGTTTAATCCTTAAGCAGTGTGATTTCTCTTTGTAAGAAAACAAAGAAACTATCAAACTACCGGTAATTATTCAAACGAAACATGAGCAAACATACCTGGCTGCTTCATTGACAAGTCCATCTGCTTTCTCCTCTGTTAGTTGCTAGAGAAAGCAGAGCAGGTGGCAATAACTCACAAATGCATTCAGAAAATGAAAGGACAACTTCTACATTTTAAACTTTAGGCAAAAAAAAACATTGGGGATTTTTGCCAACAGCCGAAAAAAAGGTGACAAATAAATTGGTAAAAGAATGACTTGTCTTTCATCTTTGTAAACTAAGAGACTTTCTCAACACAAATCCACAGGAGATCGCCTTTTCATTTTCTGCTTGTGTCTTGGCTTACACCAGGGATGCAGGCGGCATTTTCCAAAACAGTTTAATATGTAATAACAGAGAGAGCAGGAGGCGTTAATCTGGATCATGACCCCTGAGTGTCAAACTGACATTTATCTGTCACCACATGCATCCCCACCGCTTTATATCCGAAGGAATGAATGACACAAATGTATTAAAAAAAACATAATAGCATGGCCAGTTCCTGCTTTTTTTTATTTAAAAACCTCTGTACCAAGAGACAAAGGCCTTTCGGAGGGTGGGAAGTTTAGAGCTAACTTGAAGCCCTTCGGACAGATGGAGATTTTATGGGACAGATGAAGGGGGAATGCAGGTGAGTAAATGTGACAGTCCTATTACAATGGTCACATGCATCTCTGATATCAATTACTCTTTCACTATCAGTTATCCTCCCCTTCCTTCTGTCATTCTTCCCTTTATCTTGCCACTCTCCAATGAGAAGACAGAACAGCCCCTATAGGCTAAGAAATGTGTCACCTCCCAGAGTATGACACCTTCAAATTAGAGCCCATTATCTAGGTGTCACTTGTCCTGTTTCTTTTATATACCACGGGGAGGGCAGGATGCGTGTGTGTGTGTGTGTGTGTGTGTGTGTGTGTGTGTGTGTGTGTGTGTGTGTGTGTGTGTGTGTGTGTGTGTGTGTGTGTGTGTGTGAGAGGTGGCTATGCACTAGGGGTTTACAAACTATCTCACTAGAAACTAGTTTTAAAGCTTATATTTTAAGTTAAAATAAGCACAAGGTTTTTAGAAATTGCTCAGCAGCAAATAATACTGGCGATGTAATGCAACAAGAAAAGTCGGGCTGCAACAAATTATTGTTTTCAATACTGAATACAGTGTTGATTAATGGATTAATTAAATAAACTATTACATTCGCAATGTTCCACAGTCCAAGGCTACAGCTTTAAAGTGCTTGGTATGTCTGGCTCACTGTCCAAAGTCCCAATATATTACATTTTGTATGCATTTGAGAAGCTGCTATGAGCAACTGTTGAGCATTTTTGCCTGATAAATGTCTTCACTCATTTACCAACTCTCAAAAATGTTGTTGTTTGATGTTCTTTTGATTTTTTCCCGCACTAAAGAGGACTTTTGCTGATAAATAAGAAGCCTCTTGAACATTTTGCACATACCTTCAGTCCATACTTGGCGTCGATGACTGTGACAATGCCTAGAATGAACAAAGTAGAAATAAAGTGATCAGAGAATCAAATGTAGAGCCACAACTGCACAGCCTTGTCCAATTTGCCTTTTGGGGTTTAGTTTTGTCCTTTTGTCTAAAGCACTTTCTCTGAGTTACTTGAAGTACACTTTTGGTCACAACAGAGCTGACAGCTGAGTATTTGGGTTGAGGAAAGAGACGCCATTCATGCAACACAAAAAAACTGAAATACAAACAAGAAAATATGTCACCTCCTACAAACTAGACAAGGAAATATATCTTTAATGCTTGACTATAGCTGGAGCTGTAACTGTTTTTAAATGAGCAATTTCCTTGAAAGCACCATCCCCGCTGGTTTAGATCTGGAGTATAACATTTGAGTAGTAGACATTTTGAACCTATTTGACATATAAGTGTTAATTATGTATTGTTTTAAATGGCAGCACCTAAATGTACTTCTCTTCTTAAAGGTGGGGTAGGTAATTTTGGTTGAGTGCGCTAGAATTTGAAAATACACAGCCGGAACAAATCTGCCACTTCCTTACAGAGCCCCTCCTCCAACACACACGCACATGACCAATGAGGGCACGAGATAAGTTTGTGCACAGATGGAAAGCTGACAGGCAGGTAGGCCATCCAGTTATTTTAGCCGGGCCGGCTAAAATGATTGGTCGTGCTTTTTACAGTACTACTTCTTCCACAGATGAATTTTTTATGGATTTTTTTGTCAAAGTACTTAAGATATTCATTGCTATCGGGATGTTAAGAGCATTCCATGGAATATAACAAAAAGTGTATCTCGAGCCGGTTCCTCAAACTTACCTACCCCACCTTTAATTGAATCCAGTAAAACCACTAATGTTAGGTGTAATGTTTAAAACACTAGACAAGTAGATTTAAAGTATTCCCACCACCCAATTTACTGCATGGTGGACAAAGACACTGTCATAGTAAATATCTTACCATCCAAATAGATGTCACTGCCAAGCTCTGCATCGACCCAGAACATGGAGGCCACAGCTCCTGCAGGAGGATATGAACTGGCATGTTACATTGAAAATGGCTGAAATGCACACAAACATACAAATTACATTTTTCAAAAATGTCAGGCAGAAAGGGGTTCTTTCCGTAAGTAAATAGAGACTGTCTTCTTCCTTCTTGGCTTTCCCTCTTATAAATGTAATTTACTCTAATGCAAGTTATTTTATATTTTTCCATTTTGGCTTCAAAAAAATAAAGAGAACAGGAAAAAACATTCAGTCCCCTGGGATGCTCCATGGGGTTCACTGTGGTTGAAAAGACAGCAAATTAAATATTACACAATAATATATTTTTTACTACATTTCGCTTGATAATTGAAATAGGAATAATCTTATCATTACGACATAAAGAGAAAAAACTATTTTCAATTAGATCCACATTTAAGTTTTTCTGTTTAAAGTCCGAAACACTGTGTGCACTTCCTGCTGTCTGAGCTCTGTGAAGCAGAAACAACCAATATCAGAAGCTTTCAATTGTTAATCTCCTGCTGGTACATTTGGTTTGTTTCTATTTTCCTATGAATATGGTTTTTATAAGACCCTATGTTACCATGCCAGCCACAGCTTGTTCACATAATGCACTTTTGTCAAACTGCCAACCGAGAATAAGAAAGCGTTGTAAATATTTGATAGATGTGTAATGAAAACACTGTTTTTGAGTGGCATGTTTCACATAACTCATCCACCCTCTTCCTAAAAAGAAAAAGGAGAATCCCTCGGGAGCCTTTATGATTGACAGCACAGCCACAGCCAATGACAGACCTGTCCTCGTCAATAACGAGTCTGTCTCAGCCAATGACACGGCGGAGGAGTGAGGACAGCCCGGCCTAAGCGTGCTCTGTTGGTTCTGTCTGTGAGGCCGAGTGGTGTGTGTCGCTACCTCCTGACACCTGTCACTAAGCAACACACCCCGGTTGTCACAGCGCTATTGATTCCCTGATTCAGAGCTCAGAGCTGAACGGACAGCGAGGGGTTTTCTGGCTGCCCTGAGGAAAATAGGCTCTTTGGATGCTCCTGTCAAAGCTACACAAGCCTGGTCCTCAGAGTTGGAAACATGTTTCACTTCTGGAAGAAATATCCAGGGCTTTATCCTTCATTAAGATAGATACATAGAAAAAGGGATCTATGAGGCATCTTTAAATATGTATGTGTACCAGGAGTGTCAAGTCGTTCTCAGTGGATAAGAGAAAGAAGCAGCACTCTATTGTTTTTTTAAATAAAGAGTGCTGAAACTTGACCTTGTATTGCTTGTAGTAACTAAGAAATTAGAAATATTAAGAACGTTTTAGAAAAAAGTGTTTATGTGTGAAAGTTTGGCGTGAGTAACTTTTACCTTATGTCTTAGGTTTGTCTTTTAATTGAATTCAACTTTATTTTGTGTGTTTTCATTTGCAATCAGTTGATATAACTTTTACAAATATATATTTATATCCTATACAAAATAAATACTCATAATCTTATACACACTTTACTACTTTAATGCCACATTTAGCAGCCCTATATTCTGAATCAGGAATCCATTCTGAATAAAAAGGGGACTCCACAAATCAAAATCCAATTGAATCGTGAGGCACTGAAACACACCCTACTGATAATACCAATCCTCAGGTGGTATAAAGCTTTTTAAAAGTATTTCCTACTCATTGCATTTTTTGCATTAAGCAGATGTAGCTGTCCCCTCATTGCATTTCGCCAACACAAGACACAAGTCTCCTCTTAGTGAACCTTTAAAGTGACTTTTCAACAGGAGGGAAACAAATGTCTAGTTGCTCCGCCAGCCAGAGCTTAAAAGATATACGGCTAATCCAATGATCAAATAGAGATTTGTATGATAAATGCTCGCATTTTAACTTAACTCAGAATGTGTAGTACCTGGATCAGCGAGTCCAGTGGTTTCCAGCAGGATGTAGTCAAACTTTCCTTTCTTCTGCATTAGGTTCTCGATGGCTTTAAGACCATTGTCCCTAAATCATTAGGTAGAAGACCATAATGAATAAAATGGCTTATGTAGGACTCTAGAACAAAATGTCAGCAAAACAGACAAGCAACCAAGTACAAACTGTAATCTAATGAAAAGATTGGTTGAGTTGTAAGAACTGGTCTCTTGATATATTATACCTCAAGAAAATAATCAAAAAACAATATTATAACCATGGGTGCACATCACTTTTTTGCCCTGGTTCTCAAAGGAGTACCTGGAGATGTTGCTTGGTGCGCATCCTTAAAATGAAATAAACCGGACCTTTTGAGGGGTACTTGACTTTACGAAAAGGGGTGGGGGGAGGTGCGCTAGTGAGCACGCTCATGAACTGTTCGCTGTTCACTGTATGCCTCGCAGCAGGGATACTGTGCGGGGTGCATAAAGCAGACCCTTCACGCGATAGCGAGGGGTAGAGCGAGGGATCGCAGATGCCATCGTGCTCGCGGACGGATTAAAAAAATTAAACCTAAATGGCTCGCGAATTATACTTTGGCGGCTGTTAATATACCTGGGCGGCCCAGCCAAGTAAAGTCTATGTGTGGGAAACCCTGCTATCTTACCAGTTCTTACGCAACTCGCAAATATCTCTCTCTCATCTCTCTTTTCTATCTCTCTCTTCTCTCATCTCTCTCTCAATGTTGGTGCGCAAATGCGCTTTTTTTCAAATGATCCGGTGCTCCTAACCTGCGCACCAGTTATGTGCAGCCCTGATTATAACGCACTCATTAGCTTAGCAGTTCATAAATGTATGTTAAAAGGTCAGACATTAGCTTAAGAATTCAAACTGAATGAATATATTTGAAACAAAAGAAGAAACAACAAGTTCAATCTTTAATTTCTGATTTAAAAAAAACTCCAAATAGACTCTAGTCACTGTACATACTTGACAGAGCAGCAGAGGCAGCCGTTTCTCAGTTCCAGCCACTCCTCGTACAGCTCTCCTGCCTGACTCACTGCGAGCGACTTCTCCAGGGCGCTGCCTGCAGGTGGAGGATGAGAAAGGTCAATCAGAATACAATTAGTTGATAACAAATTGGCTAACTACCAGGTATACAATATTGCTATTTATTTTTGCACGAATAGCTATTTCAGAAATGGTAGGTATACATACAGGTTTTTTGACCACTTCAACAACTTCGAGCAAAATAGAAAACTGGCCAAACCAGCCCATTGTTTATTCAACATTAACGCTAAGTTATGATACTCTAAGAAAGAATGCAATTAAAAAATATATGTTGTCGCAAATATGACACCTGTTGCTGTACCAGTTTGTATCAGAACTGTGGATCCTTAGTAATAAAAGTCATCTATGAGCTGTTTGCAGTTTAGGCAAAGTTGCTACTATGCTGCCCTCTTGTGGTAAACTGAGGGAATAACAACAAAAGCATCATGTGTATTACACATATTTGTTCACAACATCTTTGTAGGAGCCATTTTATGAGTGTTGTTGGTGTCTCAGTTTACCTTATTTATATTTATAGTGCAATACTATTTTGAACACTTGGTGGCGGGGTTTAGCTGCACCGGGTGTATAAAGAGGGGTCACAGGTGACAGGAAAGGACGAGGACACAGGAGGAAGTGCACACCGATTCCACCAGCCCGGCAGATGCTCACACCACAACTATTGACACAGTGTAATTAAACCTTGGTATGTAAAGCTAAATAAACATAATTATAAACTGCAGAAAAAGACTGGAAATCATCTGTTTGTGTCTACGTCTGGATCACTCTAAACCCTCCTGTGAAGTAATGGCAAAGAATATAGGACATTGGAACAGTTAAAATTGCCATTGAGTGGAATCGGTGTTAAGACCTAACAAAAATAATTTCTACTAATTATGATTTATTTAAAAAGGGCATTGTTAGCTCACCC
>NW_011333040.1:3984739-3989919 GCF_000735185.1 Notothenia coriiceps
GATAACCGGATTTTAATCGTACTATCCTCTGGAAATTTCCGAGACGATACAATAAGTCTATGGTACACGCAAAGAGTACCGTATTTAAGCAAGGGGGTTGACGCAGATAGTACTTCTCTACGACGCCAATACAGTAAACACTAGTTTGGTCGAGCTAGCACGCGTCTTCTAGACTCCTCGCACTTTATGTGTCGTCCGGTGTTTACGACGAGTGTGTGGGACATGGCTACTCCCAGTGCTCTGTCTCGAGCGAACACGTGTCTACCTGCGACTCGTCGGCTGTCAGACATGACCCGATATGTAATATAGTCGCCTTCGGTGACCAAGACTACGTGACCGACGCACGAAAAGTCGTCAAGTACCAAAGGTAAGACCTACATGTTAAAAAATATAAACATAACGAGTTAACAGTTTTAGTCGTGCAATTCGTATAAAGTTACAACAGATAGCCCTACAATTCTCGTAAGTACCTTATATGACGATATACACTATAGAAATGTTCGTGCGTTCTAATGAGTTTAAGATGGTCATTTAAGTGGAAATTCGGTTCTAGATAACCATACTTTATGTTTTTATACTCACTTTGTGTGATGTCAATGTAATGTCTTACCTCGCAATGACTAGTTGTTGATATTATTAACTGATTTTATTCACGAAATTTCGGTAAAGAATCACGAAGACAAACTATTTGAAAAAAGACTATAAAATATCTGAGTGTGTTATTGAGTAATTAAGGAGTTAGTAACCATATTAGTTATGTTCTAGCCTCGGGATTGACTAAATATTAACTCGGAGCGACGATGTGTGTAACTGTCACGATCGGTTGTGTGACTCTCACACACACACACCACACACACACACACCACACACACACACACACCTCTAAGGCACAGTGACGGGACATCTTCGAGACGTCCTTTACTCCAGTGGACTCGTCTTTGTGACGTCGGCTCTGTGTAGAGAAGAGGAGGAGAGAGAGTTGCAGAGAGATTGATTTTTGTGTAAGGGTGGATAGGATTGGGGGGGGGGGAGTACAATAGGTCGGGGTGTCGACTGACGTCAGGGCGGTGTGACGAATAATTTTGTGAGTCTGCATGCACTGTATCAAAGGTAGACGTGAGAGTGCCAGGCCGACCCTTAATCTAGTAGGGTCATCCGTTGGTCTCTTGTCCCCCCCGCCCCTTATGGGGGGCGGGGGGTGGGTGGAGCGGGTGGGGTCACCGCAACGTATTAGTCCACTGGTCTACATCGTAACGACAGAGCCTACTTCTGTAAGCACGTCCGCAAGACGTACAAGACCCTGACGTACTGCCGGTGGAAAAACAATAGACTACTAGACGTCTTTACTGTCGTTTTTTGCTGAGAGTTGGGTGTCCATTTAGTTTGGGTGGTTACACAATAACAAATTTAACGGCATTTTTATACTAGAAGGATTGCAGTGGAAGTATTTTTGTCAGGGTGAAGATTTTACATGTAGTTGTGTGTATTGTTTCATTTACACCTAGGTGCCATTGCATCGGTTAAGTGCGCATAGAGTTTTGTTAATGTTAGGTCGTTCTAAGAGGGGTGGTTTATATACCTCGCATCTTCAAATTTCGCACTGTGAATATACCTTTTATTGTTGGGTAAAAATTTGATCACAGGAAATTATACATCGTCAATACCTTGGTAAGAGTTACAATTAATGTACATGAGATTTTCAACAGGAATTCATGTCGACCTTCATTTACGATTAAAGGTTTTGTGTGTGTGTTGTGTGTGTGTGTGTGTGGTGTGTGTTGTGTGTGTGTGTGTGTGGTGTGGAGGTACAGAGTAGGAGAAAAACACGACACAAGTGTCTCGGTCGCTCCGACTGAGCTTATGGTACTCTGTCCGAGTTTAACAAGCGTCCCAAGTAGAGGTAATTACAATATTGTGCTCACTGAGAGGGAGAGGGAGAGAGAGGAGAGGTAGACGCCATTGAGATGTGGAGGAAGGCGGTTTTTGTTGTGTATCTTGGGTGTGGAGTGGTAAGAGAGAGAGAATGAGTTTGTGGTCGAGACGGACTGTATGATTCGTTTTTTTTCTCGTACGACCTTCCGGACGACGACGACTTGGTGTTGTGTGGTGTTGGTGTCGTGTTGTGTGTGTGTCGGGTGGTGTGTGTGTGTGTGTGTGTAGGTGTGTGGTGTGTGTCAGGTGCGAGGAGACTGAGTCTGGGACTTTGACACCCTACAAACGACACACACAATCTTTACGCTGGGACGTGTGACGTCGGTTCACAAAAGATCGACACGACACACACACACGCACACAGCAAGCACACACACACCACAACGACACACACACCACACACCACACACGACACACACACACGACGACACACACCGAAGTATAAGAAATCTTTTCATTTTCACACGACAAATGGTACTAGGCGTCCGACGGTTCACACAATTAGGTTTGAAATAGCTACAGTCACGAAAAAATATGCTGTTCCTTTCATTGTGTTTGGTTTTTTTGTAATTGTTTGTTTTTTGTTAGTTGTAAAAACAGAATATAAAGTTTTATAATATATAAATTTAACCTGAGATTAACAGGTTTTTTTTTAAGCAGGGGGTCCTATTATACCATTAATGACAAAGTCTAATTATAAACACTTGGTACTTTCACAAAGAATGTAGAAGTTTTTCAGGACTATTAGATTTAATAGCTGTATAAGCACTGTCGAGTCTTTGCATGTGTTATGAGCTATGAAAACTCAATGACATGGAACTAAGTATGAATTCACACCATACACACACCACACACACACACACACACACACACCACACACACACACCACACACACACACACACACACACACCAAGTACTAACACTGACGCACGACACCACCCTCTCTCGCTGCGCTCGACGCGTGGTTGTCGTGTGGTCAGCTCTAGGACGTGCCGGACTCTCGTAGACAGCCAAATATCATTTCATGTACCGTCATAAATATAAACTTTGTGTTCGGTAGCATCAGATATATAAAAATATATAAAAAACATGTCTATGAAGTGTTTTGCTCAAAATACCAAACAGATGCCTCATATCCCTCTATTTCACTTCCTGATTCAAAAACGCTGATTTGGGGTATAAAGCTTTAAAAAAATAGATTAAAAAAAGACGAGGGGGCTGAGCTCATGCGGGACCCGGCAGCTACTGTCTAAACTAAATACTGCCGTGATGAAACGCCATATCATGGAATATCAAGGATTATCTCTGAAACAGTATGGAGCTCAAAGGCTTTCTCTCTTGCCGGTTATACCACAAGGTGAGTTCCTTTTTATTTCCTGTTTCTTCACACACATGCTCTCCAGTACAGGTTAGCTCTGACACATTTCAGATATTACGTCATATCGGACGCAAATCTGGATCAGCTCCGTTGTTCCCCCGTTTTTAGAGATTTGGGTACGGAGGAAAAGAGGGAGGGTTTTATGTTCTGACGCTGCGTGACTTCCCCGACACACCGGGGACACATGTTTATGTATACAAGACATCAAAAAGTGCATTTTGCATGATAGGAAACCTTTAAATATTTCATATTTTCTGTGGGTATTTACTTTACTTTTGGTGAATATTAATGTATTTGAATTGCTTTTTTAACTTACTGTTTACATTAATATTGTTGTATTTTCTTGTATTTTACATTTTTACTTAACTTATGTTTGTATAAATAATTGTATTCTCTTTTATTTGATCTTTTATTGAACATTTAACTTTACATATTTTACATTTCTACCATACCCAGGGAGAGTTAAAGTCTTCTAATTCTGATGATTGTTAGCTTGAAGTTTTTTTAATTATTCAAAACAGAAAAGCAGAAGTTTCCCTGCTTCACAGGCTGAACATATTTAATTTAATGACACTTTTTCCATATAATTGTTTGCATTTAAATGGTCAATTCAGTTTTAAAAAGCAGGTTGAAATGTTGCAATTATACAACTTATTTGATCTTGTTGATTTCCTTGTTGGTGCATCACTGTTAATTATTCACAAAGTCCAGAGATAACACCTTTGACTTTTGTTTTGCTTTTATAACCGAGAACCATCGCAACTATCAAACCATCTGTAGAGTCAGAGATCCACTGAGTCAGAGATCCACTGAGCCAGAGATCCACTGAGTCAGAGATCTACAGTCCGAGGCCCCGGGGCCACAGTGTAAACGTGACTGTTCACAGACTGCGGTTACATCATCTGCAGCGCTGAGAGACGGGCAGGTGGGCTGACAGTATTACATCACACCTGAAACTGAAGATTCACGAGGCTTCAGACACCTGTGAAGAAATGCAGCTAAACATATTGAAACATTGTTGGTATGAAAGGGCACATTTGTAAGTTGTCTTGAGACCATTTTTTGAGAATAACTGTGTATTTTGTGCCATAAAATCTGATGTGTTGCTGTTTTAAAGAAGCCCTATTATGCTTTTTTGGGGTGTTCCCTTTACTGTAGTGTGTTTTAGTGCATGTCAATGGTCGACAAAGGCTTAAATCCCTGTGTTCCCTCCAAAGGGAGTTTCTCATCTAAAGTCAAAATCTAATTTATTTGCAGCATTCTTGTTTTTTGAGACTGTTACTTCATGATTCATTTCTGTGTTTTGGATAACATCCTGGCACTTTCCTAAGAGATATCTTTAGCATGAGTAATCTCCAGACTTTGTGAAATAAGAACAAGATTAAAACAACAGTTATTATTTTAAAAAGAAAGGTGGTTTAGTTGAGGATGTTTGATCAGGTGCAAGAGTCAAAGCATTATTATGTTTTTGAGAGAGACAGTTGATTTATGGGGATGAGAGAAGAGAGGTAATTTAGAAGAGTGTGATGAGAGGGTAGAGACAGCATGAGTAACTCCCACATGTTCAGACAGAAGGTGGAGAGGAGGGGTCATATAATACAGACACTACATCCTGATCTACACCTGAACATCAGCAGGAGAGGACTCTTTAAAGTAGAGACACTACATACTGATATACACCTGAACATCAGCAGGAGAGGACTCTTTAAAGTAGAGACACTACATGCTGATATACACCTGAACATCAGCAGGAGAGGACTCTTTAAAGTAGAGACACTACACACTGATATACACCTGAACATCAGCAGGAGAGGACTCTTTAAAGTAGAGACACTACATACTGATATACACCTGAACATCAGCAGGAGA
>NW_011333040.1:3990084-3995784 GCF_000735185.1 Notothenia coriiceps
GGCGTTGTAGAGGTGCGCAACTGCGGAAGTTTCTCCGGGAGTTCAGGGTTAGACAAAACGGTTCCGAAAACCCGGAGATTAGCATAAACAAACAAAACAGACAGGCTGACAAACAGACTGACACGCTTCTACCGAAGCACAGTGACACCTGACTGCCGAAGCCCGAAACATACAACGGTGTAACACAAACATAAACTTTATCGGCAAGGGAAAGGCGGTACAGACAACGACCAACTAACACACGTGGACCCACGGGATACAACAGGAGGAGGGGGAGTGGACACAGAACAACCAATTAATCACACCCATAAATCCGAGACACAAAGGACAAAACAAACCACCCTCTAGGACACCGACGACCACTGACACGAGTGCCTTGTCGTTCTACACTCCGACACGTACACGGCACTCATTATTTACGGGTGGCCAAACATAAACCTGCAAGACGGAGACTGAGGAACGGACCAGAGCCGGCGAGTTGCGCGAAGTGTGACTGACGGAAACAACAACAATACAACCAAAAGATGAGAGAAGAGGAAACATTCGCTGGACCCCAGAGGTACTTTCCCGCGTATATTAGGTTCAGATAATATAAGAAAGCCCAATGTGTTCATCAAAGGAATAAAAATCGATCCCGACCAGTTCAATTGCGGCAATTATTGCGCAATTGCGTTTTTTTTTATTTGCGGTGATTAATAAGATTGCGCTAATGCGTACCATAAAAAAAGGGCTGCGGCATCATAGTCTCGCGTAGCTCAACTTTATGGTAGATGTTCGAATACGACTGTCGGGGCGGGGACGGCGGGCAACACCGTCTGGTGTGGAAGGTGCATGCGCCGTCGGGCTGACCGGTAGCCTCCTGGCCCTCCCACACCATACACACTTCGCTCTCTTTGGATGCACATAACACAACAACAATCGTAGACCACGATCGACGACGCGATTGCCTATATTCCTCGCAATTTACTTTTTTCTCCTCGCTGTAAAGCGGTGTTGACGCGGCTCGGTGAACTTGAAATACGTCCAGGTCGTCACCCCCTGTAAACACCCTTTTCTGTGGGTGAGTTGTGCCTATCACCACGCGTGTACTCGTCACAGGTCCGTCGAGGGGCAAGCTCGGTATACGAACTCAACGGATCGAGGTTGCTAGTAGTGGTGGTTGTGTGTGTGTGTGTGTGTGGTGTGAGTGTGTGTGTGTGGTGTGTGTGTGTGTTGTGTGTGTGTGTGTTGTGTGTGTGGGTGTGTTTGTGTTGTGTGTGTGTGGTAAACATAACATAAATACATACTATCCCAGGTCCAACTTAACTCCGCCTATAAACATACAAGTCTCCAACAACCAAATTATAAGATACTCTATAAACAGGAACAAGTTACTATTATTTGTAATCGTATTTCGATAACAGGTGAGGTATACAACTATTTATAAATTTTTGACTTTTATAGGAGATTCCTGTAATTTTGTCTATTTTTATACGCTAAATTACGCTAATTGATACTGTTGTACGCATTTAGCACCTAATTTATAAATAATTAGCTGACTGTCGGATAAAAATGTTATGAGAGAGGTCATGTTCCAATCAGCGGAGACTCAAATCGTTACGGAACGATTAGATTGTTTCTGGAATAATTCAGGTTTTGTGCATACGTACACAAGAAGGCTATGTCGCTACCAAGAACTATCCCGGCCTCCACACATTCGGTCGGGACTCGGATAATAACGACTGATATCTCCGTCATGAGTCTATAGCCCGCGTTAGGACCTGTGCAGAGTCAACAAGAGGCCCGGCAAAAACAGTCACTACCCAGCATACCTCCCTTTTTCTCTTCCCAAAACCCAAGGCTGTGAAACCACTCTAAGGATGTGTCTGGCCCCTGTACTACTATAAATCTAGTAGCTGTCTCGGAAACGTAATTACTCTTGGAATTTCGTCGAATTATAGGATACGCACAGAGCGATTTATTCGTTGTGACTTACCTTAAAGGCGTCTTGCCAACTATAGATTTTTATATATTATATTATCTTCTCCTGAAAGTGTTACGTAATCGTTTCACCTTTCCATGTATACACTACTTTCTAATATACGATTTCCGAAATATATGTAAAAAGGAGCCAAGGTCCTCAGGTAGGTAATAATCGATTTTTGTAGGTACAGTGTAACAAGCTCTTCACAAGATGATGTGTTTACCTAAACACCTGCTAATTTAGATATTCTATATATCGGTAATATATTGTAACATCAAAAATAGGTGCTTTGCATCGAGTTCCTCGTGGGTGCCCCTGTCGTTTTTCGTTAATACTCATCTTGTATACTCGGTATTTCCTGATGGTCCTCTGATACGAGGTTAAGTGTGACTATTCACGTAACTTGTTTAGTTACTGACCCCACACAGACTTAAAGAAGTTAATTTGTGTCTTTTTGACTCCATTACCACAAACCGGTTCGTGTCCTCAAAATTTTCAATCGCGCACGAAGCGGACGGTTACAAGTTTGTTGTCTATTCGGTATTTAGATCCACATCAGTAGCTGAGAGACTGGACTCAAAGTTGTCAGTTGTATTTTTCAATGATTAGTCGGATGTAGTGGATTTCTTGTATAGATCCTAATTTTCTGATTCCAGTGTCGTCCTCAACCCTTGATTGAGGGACGAAAATAGAAGCATCTGACCTGTGACGTTACCACAGAAGTGCCAAGGTATTTTCTAGATATCTTTCGACGTCGACTAAGTCTGCGGCGACGAGCTTCAGGAGTATGATTGTGATTCTTTCACCTAGTGTAGTGAGGACGACTTCAGAAATGTGACCGAGGACACACGTTGCTCTCAAGTTTTTGACGCGCCAATATTTCGTTACTACCACATCCGGGTTTTATGGTAAGACTGGGGAGGACGATTTTATTACTTGGTAGGGTAAGAGGTCCAGAAGCGTACCTCGCTGTAGAGACAGGTCTCGCTTGATTTTGCACAATAAGTTATAAATAATAGAAACTAGATTTCCTCACAAAAAATTTCCGTAATATTATACAAAGACGCGTGATAGAATTCAGTATTACACAAAGTAAAACCGTTTCGTGAACCTGACGGAAAACAACTTTCCAGATATAATAGTTTGACCGGAATATAGTGTCTGTAGGTGGAGAAACTCGGCCACGGGAGAGGTCGTGTTACACGATTTAGTAGTACCGAGACTTTTATTGGGTCCTCTAGTGGTACCGTGGCTCCGTATACACGAGTTAGTGTTGTCTTTGACCTTTTGTGTTCCACTTCTGCTAATACGTCTAAATTATTTCGAGTAAGGGAGTAAAGTTTACATCTGTATATACTTAAGATGTACTGCGATTGTCATGATGTTCTTGTAACAATTTTTTGCATTTTTATGTGTAACGTATGTTGGTAGACTGTAGAGGTTACTACAGTCAGGTCGATTTGTACTCAAGACTTGTTTTTTTTGTTTTTGTCACGTAAAGATTGAGCGGAGACCACATTGTACCCATCCCTTGTAGACGTGCAGCATCAAGGGTCCGGGTGGTGTAGTCAGGGTGTTTGCACACTATTTCCGAGAGGGTGGTATAGACCTTCTGTCACACACAACAGACACCCACACACACACACCACACACCACACACCACCACACACACACACAACAACACACACACACACACACACACACACACACACACACACACCCACTCACCACTCTTCTCACTCTCTTTCTCTTCTCTCTCTTCTCTTCTCTGCTTTCTCCTTCCCGTCCCTAAACTACTGCATCTATAAGTAGGACATACTGCTCTGTCTGAAGTTATGTCAAGCATTTTATGAACTTAAAGACAGTCTGGACCCGGGACCGCAAGTTCATATTCGGTATATTGAAATTGAATCTGTGAGTTACCTTTTACAAGTCTTTGATTATTAAGTCCGGACCTACTTGGCATTGTGTGTCCCGAAAAGACGTTGTTTTTTCGTTTACGTTAAATGTTGAAAATAAAATTAAACTAAATTTATAAATATTATTATCAGAAACGAGATACCTTTCCCTTCACACCGAGAATTTTTTGGATTTGAGACTGTTTAACGTAAGAAGTTTAATAATTTTCAGTCGGTAAACAACCTGTTTTTACATTTACGACTTTTACTAAGACCTCCTACTTTTCTTTTTTACTTACGTACAGTCGCCTTGAATCACAGCCCGGACGACCGGTCGAGACTGGGTAAGAGCGTTCCAGAGGGTGGGGGCTGCCACAATGAAGGCTCTGTCCCCGAAGATTCGCAGGTTGGTGCGGGGAGTGGTAAGCAGGCCAGAGTCCGTCAACCTCAAGGATGAAGTCACCAAGCTTCCGGAGCAGCGCCTTGGGTGCCACAACCATGAGCCCTGTTTTCCTGCTGTTGAGTTTCAGGAAATTGGACGACATCCAGGTTTTTATGTTGTGCAGGCAGTTGATGAGAGACTGAGGGGGGAGCTGGGAGGATGGAGTAGTGATGAGATATAATTGGGTAACATCAGCGTAGCAGTGGAAGTTGAGTCCATGATGGCGGATGATCTGGCCCAGGGGGAGCATGTAAAGGGTGACCAGGAGGGGGCCAAGCACAGAGCATTTGAGCCCCATACTATTTCAGAAATAATCCTTGAAGTGGTTTGGAACATGGTGGCGTTTCATCACGGCAGTGTTTAGCTGAATCTGAGCAGACAGCCTGCTCGTCACAGAACTCACAGTGTGCCTGCTGCTCAAAAGGGGGCGGGGCCAGCAGAGAATCAGCCATTGTCTAACAGGGCTAAAATAGAGGGATATGAAGGATGTCTAAAATGCATTAGATCTGTTTGGTATTTTGAGCAAACCACATTATAGATATGGTTTTTATATATTTGTATACATCTGATCCCATAATTTATGCCTAAAAATAGCATAATGGGAGATCTTTAAGACCATGCACGTGGAAATATATAGTACATTATGTGATTCACGAGCAGATGATTTTCAGTTCTGAAGTATGTGTATGCATAAGGTTCAATTTACTTGACCTCTTGTTTTTATTGTGATACAGCCATAAAGGAAAACTTAGACTGGTGGAGAGCAGACTTGTGAAAGCCCTGCACTCAAAGAAATGAAATGTTAGATTTACTTAATCCAGTTATGTCAACCGGTTGCACGTAACAAGGCTAAGTAAATAGGATTCAGACTAGTAAACTAATATTTACTTCTTGCATTTAAGTAAATCTTACCTAAGCATCTTAATTAAATTCTAAATCATACAGTTATGTTGTATTTGCTTAACACAGTTATGTTGAATTTACTTAAATTGTTGTTTTTACTTAACCCAATTATGTTGTATTTACTTAAAGTGTGCACTGATTTACCTAACACAGTTAGGTTGTAATTACTTAACACAAATTAGTTCCATTTATGTTGTAGGATTGTATTATTTGCACTCAATATACTTTAATCCAAATTGCTCTATCAATATAAGTAATTCAAATGACTACAACTCAGTAATTTGTTTTCCCCTCACTTTATTTAAAATGTTCATTTTAGACAAAGTCCCCGGGAAAGTTTACTCTAAGGTACTCGAAAGGAGGGTCAGGCCGATTGTCGAACCTCAGATTGAGGAGGAACAATGCGGATTCCGTCCTCGATGTTTTGTGTACTCTGACCTACTCGCGTGAGGGTCGGGGAGGTCCAGGACGCTCTCATCTTTTGACTAGGCAGC
>NW_011333040.1:3995799-3999113 GCF_000735185.1 Notothenia coriiceps
ACTGATATACACCTGAACATCAGCAGGAGAGGACTCTTTAAAGTAGAGACACTACATACTGATATACACCTGAACATCAGCAGGAGAGGACTCTTTAAAGTAGAGACACTTCATAAACAGTGCCAAAAAAGCAATACAGGGAAAGTACATAACTATTATATTGCATCAGTGTCATTAGGGACTAATAAAGCTAAAACCTTGTGTATTTTTTTAACCACAGACAAAAACAAAATTCAAATCCATAACGTTTTCTGACTTCTTTATTACTTCCCCTGGTCATGTTTCCGGTACGAGTTAAATCGAGTAATAAACTAAATATTTGCAATTCCCATTTGACTTAAAGTTCCACAGTCAGGACCCAGAAACAACACACACACACACACACACATACAGACACACACACATACTTGTTTTCCCTCTCACATTATTAGGCATAATGGTGTAAAATGACCATGTGTGGCTTTGCGATGTTAGAGTAACGTCACCCCCGTGTGGACAAAAGCAGAAACTACAGGTAAAACCGCCACAACCTCATTCAGTATCGTCAGCTTTTTTAACTTAAATCCTCTCCACCGCTAAAACTAGAAACTGTTCATCCCTAATGTTTTAAATATACAGTTTACATTTTCCACTCTATTAGACAGTTACAGCAACAACCGGTTCTTGTAATGAGGAACCTTCACATTATTGAGACTAAAATGGAGCGTGGCATGAACTAAAGGGTTAAAAAGGAAGCACACACCCATCTCTAGACAAAAAAATAACAGACAAAGACTGAAGCGATAAAGCAAAGCTGAAGCGGAGTGTCGAGGGATGGGTGTGAGCAGATGGTTCTGCCATGGTGGCGAGAAGTTTGTTTATTGGCTTTTGCTAATCTGGCTCAAAATGGCAGCCAAAATAATTCAGCATGTTGCAGGTGAATGGGAGATCAAAGGGGGGGGGGGGGGGGCTGGCTCATTTCCCGATGATCTTGCTGACGAATGACTCGAGTTCATCGTCGTCTTTGATCCCAACGAAGTGATCGATGACGTCACCGCCCCGGATGGCGATTACTGTCGGGACGGCAGACACCTGGACACCAAAGACCAAGGAGGGTATTAGGAGAACAAAATGGATACACGATAAAAACAACAACATGTGGTGTTGTGATAAAGAAATACTGTTTTTGTCTCCACTTGTAAATGCTCCTTATTGTGTTCTGTGTATCTGTGACACTGTACTTGTATGCACTTTTCTTGAAACTCCTATATCACTAAATAAAAAAAATAAGAAAATGCATGACAAACTTGGAGGAGAAATCAGAGGTTTTTACTTTATTTTAACATGTTTTCTGAGTTATTGGCATGAAGTCAGACTGTTTTCAGACATTTAACTGAAGCATCGACAAAGCTATGGCGATAGTATTCATGCCGTGATTGCCCTCCGTATAATGTGTGCTAAAAATGCTCGTATGGTAGTATTCATACCAGAGGCCGCGTTAACCGAATATTTTCTGTCTGACGGATTTTTTTTTTATATTAACAATAACGGCGAAATCTGAAAGCAGTCCGTCATTTCGATGGGGTCTCTCTCTCTCTCTCTCTCTCAGAGTGTAAAGGCCGACGGGTAATATACATATACTCGTATGGTAGTATTCATACAGTGATTGCCCTCTGTATAATGCGTGCGAGTCTCACCCCGTATTCGATAGCCAGGTCTGTGTGATCAAAAATAAGAAAATGCATGACAAACTTGGAGGAGAAATCAGAGGTTTTTACTTTATTTTAACATGTTTTCTGAGTTATTGGCATGAAGTCAGACTGTTTTCAGACATTTAACTGAAGCATCGACAAAGCTATGGCGATAGTATTCATGCCGTGATTGCCCTCCGTATAATGTGTGCTCAAAATGCTTGTATGGTAGTATTCATACCAGAGGCCGCGTTAACCGAATATTTTCTGTCTGACGGATATATATATATTTTTTATTAACAATAACGGAGAAATCTGAAAGCAATCCGTCATTTCGATGGATTAGAACAAACTCAGAACAGTCTCTCTCTCTCTCTCTCTCACTCTCTCTCTCTCACTCTCACTCTCTCTCACTCTCACTCTCACTCTCTCTCTCACTATCTCTCAATATCTCTCACTATCTCTCTCTCACTCTTTCACTCTCTCTCAGAGTGTAAAGGCCGACGGGTAATACTGAATTTTGACGAATTGTTTTACGATCCTGTCCGTCAAAATGACGGGCAGTGAAAAAGTCTAGCGCAACCTCTGATTCATACTGTGATTGCCCTCTGTATAATATGTGCTATATACTTATGTAATAGTATTCATAGTGATTGCTCTCCATAAAATATGTGCTACATATACTCGTATGGTAATATTCATACAGTGATTGCCCTCTGTATAATGCGTGCGAGTCTCACCCCGTATTCGATAGCCAGGTCTGTGTGATCGTCTATGTCGACTTTAGCCATGGTGACTTTGCCGTTCTGTTTCGCCACGGCTTTCTCCAGCCTCGGGCCGAGGATCTTACAGGGACCACACCACCTGAACACACGGAACAAGAGGTCAGGAGGTCGTCTTAAAAGAGACAGAGGGTTATTATTGAACATGGGATCATGTGATTGGTCGTGTGTGTGTCCACGGTTAATCTTCCGAACTAGTGGGCCCATCAGCCTAATATTTTGCATTGTTTCACAACTTTCTAACACCGATTTCATTGACTATTTTAAACCATCACTGAGATCTTAATTGTCTTAACCGACCAGTAGGAGCTGCTTGGGTTCGAAATAGTGTTTGTTATAAGGATTGGTTGGACACCTACATCATCTAGACATCAACATCATAGTAAAAACTCAATTTAAAGCATTTTTTTTAATTATGGGACCTTGTTCTTGGACTGTATGGATTCTGATTGCATTTTCTCCTTTATTGCAGTTTATATATTGTGTAATCCTTATCTACATGTCAAAAGCAATTGGAAAAGTGGCTAACAAAGAAATCAATACAACTAATTATCTGTCAGGATCAGTGTAATATTATGAATGACTTAAAGGTGGGGTAGGTCATTTTGGAGAAACCAGCTCGAATGCGCAAGAATTAGAAAATACACAACCAGAAGAAATCTGCCACTTCCTTACAGAGCCCCTCCTTCAACACACACGAACGCGCACATGACCAATGAGGGCACGAGGTAAGTTTGTGCACAGATGGAAGGCTGACAGGCAGGTAGGCCATCCAGTTATTTTAGCCGGGCCGGCTCAGATGATTGGTCGTGCTTTTTACAGTACCACGGCTTCCACAGATGACATTTTTTATGGATTTTTT
>NW_011333040.1:3999153-3999593 GCF_000735185.1 Notothenia coriiceps
GACCACAAGAAGAAAAAGAATTACTCAAAGACAGAGTAGTAATCATGGCTCTATGAGAGAAAGATCAATATCCTTGTCCACAGTGGGATACACGGTGCCCTGTACAGTCCATATTAAAGCATGCTGTGGCCCGAGGTAAGCAGAACAGGGAGAGGTTAAAGTCATACAACTGGCTCCTTTATAGTTTCTTTGTATTAAAAGGTGGGGTAGGTCATTTTGGAGAAACCAGCTCGAGTGCGCTGGAATTTGAAAATACACAGCCGGAAAAAATCTGCCACTTCCTTACAGAGCCCCTCCTTCAACACACACGAATGCGCACATGACCAATGAGGGCACGAGATAAGTTTGTGCACAGATGGAAGGCTGACAGGCAGGTAGGCCATCCAGTTACTTTAGCCGGGCCGGCTCAGATGATTGGTCGTGCTTTTTACAGCGCCACG
>NW_011333040.1:3999638-4020316 GCF_000735185.1 Notothenia coriiceps
TTGAGTCTCTAAATGTCAATTAATAACGAATAAGATCAATAATCAGGTTAAGCCTTAACTCACTGAGCTGAGTTATTTGAGACTCCAGGAGAAGAGCTCTACTTCCCACCTGGTTCGTAGAAAAGCTCTTAAATTACGTTAGCATAAAGCTAGCCCTAACCCAGATGCCTAATCACCCACCAGAGTCGCCCACTTAGTGCGTTACAACTAAAGCACAGCTCGCAAAACAGCTGCGGCAATGTGTAACGGCTCCTACAAATAATGGGCAAAGGCGCCTTAATGCACGGGCTAGCACCTGGGCTGAAGCCAGGGGGCCCTCGGAGATCGGCGCCTATCAATGAGCCCAATAAAAAAAAAACAAAAATAAAAATTCAATTTTTTTATTTTTTTAGTTTCGGCAGTGTTATTATAAAACAAAAAGTTAATAACAAATCTTGGTTTCAGAAAATGAAACTTTCATTTCAAAATCAACCGAAAATAACCTAGATAGATTTGAACATATATAAAGGGAAGAACCCACAGCTCTCCACTCGCCTCACAGCTTGCCTGTCACAGCGCCGCACCCCGCCGCTGCCCTCACACACTGAAATTAATTAAATGATAAAAGAACCGTATAAACATCATAGAAACACAGCAGTCCACAAGTATATATCACAACTCTGTCCGCATCCTGAATCCTCACAAGAAACCAAAGTTCCTCTCGCCTTTCAGGAATATTAAACTTCTGTTTGGCAATATCAGATGATCGAAATATCAACTTTGAAGTTTTGTAAACGGCATATAATTACAAAGCGGACGAACGGAGTAATGTGACGGTCAACAGCCAGGCATAACAGACACCGGTGTTTTCCCCGGGAAACAAACACATACACACAAACGGCAAATAAATACACAACACACACACGATCAGAATGAGAAATTTTCACCTGTGACTTATTCAAATTGCGATGATTGAGTGAAGAAAAAGTTGAGAGTGGCGCTCGGAAAGGATTGTTGAGGGAAAAGGAGTTCCGAAACAGCAGCACACGTTACAAAAAATGCCCGACAGCTTACAGGTTTATCTATTTAAACCTGTAGGCCAGGGATAGAGGAGAGAAGACATGACGTTCTGTACCACGCAGCGGGTAGCGTGCGCGCGGGGCCTCGGAGACAAGTAGGCCTGTCTGGTATCTGATAGCGACATGGACGTAGCGGAGACGGAAAAACCGACAGGAGGGACATTATCTGTTGGAAGAGATGGAGAAGGACGACGAGGACTTGCAACGTGGAGGGGAGCGCCAACGGCCAACCGGACAAATACATGCGGGAGGCCCGATAACCGTCACTCATATGCGAGGGAGAAGGACCAGGCCGCTCGTGTACGGCAGGAAGTGGAGAAGCTGCGATCACAGAGCCTGCCGACGGCTATAATGACTTTGCATTTGGAATGTCTTAAATAGGGGGCCTACAAAAACTATCAGCCCAGGCCCTGATGGCAGGTTAAGGCAGGCGGTTACCGCCAACTCTGGTGCTACACAAAAAAGCACATTTTGCGTACATTATAAAAGCGTAAGCCCCTACGTTCGATGCAAGCTCAGTTTCTCCAATAGAAGGCGGGTTTTAAAGGATCACCGGGAACGGACAAAGGGTGGAGTCGGTTCTCCGTGTGTGGCGACAGGACCAGGTCTTATAGGCTGTAAACTTCGGGTCTGTACAACGGGAAAAATGTGTTGGCCCAAAAAAAACTTCAACGCCAACCGGCTTTTTGGCGGAGGGAAGTGAGAGACTTCCTTCCACACCCACCCCACACCCCCCCCAATTTTACGTTGCAAGGATTGTTGAGGGGGCCCCACCGATATGAGTTGCCGGGGGCTTTTTGGCCTTTTTTTCTAATTTATTGAACGAAACTGACAAGGAAAAACGCCTATCAGCAATCACCGGATGTCTTTCAGGTATACAAATTATTTTTGAAAAACAACAAGGTATGATTTCTTCTTTTTGGAAAAAAATTAAGAAGCGCCCAAAGGCAAATTTTAAATTTTGTTTAAATGGCCCCCAAATAAAAAAAAAATATATTAGCCACAGTTTTCTTATTTTTTTGAAGTAATTTCATGTATAATAGCCCTTAAAACGCATTTTAAAAATTTAAAAAAAAAACTATTTTGTTTTATGTAAACCATTTCTTGCAAATTTTACAAAGGGTTTGTGGTCCCCTGAGTATTGGAACTTGTGTCGCAGGGCCTTCATTGTGAGAACCATATTACTAGGGGATAAAAAAAAACATCATAAATAGCCCCCTGACAAGATTCCAACACAAAAAGACAGTGGTTTATATTTTTTGTTTTAAGACAAGTTTTGCTCATATAGATATCTTACAAGGCTGACCGGTCGACTGGTACATTGTGATGAATCGTCTATTACAAAAAATTAAAAACCAAGACAAGAGGATCTTCAAGGGTCTTTGAGTTCTGCTCTCTGAAAATGGTTCTCACATGAGTACAAATATTCAGCCCAAATACATGGGTTGGTCTTATCTTTGTACTTACAGCAGTATGTTAAAATCAGTTAATGCGTTCACTATTATCATTCCAATTACTCAATGCTTAATAAGAAAAATGTGCTTACATTTGAACTCTACAAATTTGCCTGCTTTTCTAGGAATCACCCTGTGGTTCATAATTGTTTTCCTAGCAACCCGACCACCAGATGTGAGGTTTCAGTTGTACGTGTATAGAAAAAGCCCCAGAAAGCCCGCAACCTCGGTGCCTCAAATCCTCAACGTAAGGGGGGGGGGGGGGGGTGAGGAGTCTCCCTCCGCAAGACGTTGGGTAGTTTTGCTGCACTATTGCCTTTGTACAGATCGACGTTAAAGCAGTGTGCATGTGCACATCGGAGATCGACTTCTCGCGCTGTCCCGGTTGATCTAACCGCCTCTGGAAACTCACTAGTAGGACACTGGTACGCTTCACTGTCGTGGAGAACACAAGTGACGGTACGCAAATCAGATTGTGCCGGGGGGGGGGCAGGCGATGCCGGTACAACAGTAAATGTGTCCACCCCTCCTTATCACGCAAACAGGAAAAAAGCGGGGTCACACCTTCATGATACTCTTCCAGTCGGACTCGACCTTTTCACAGGAAACATGGAGAAACTCACAGATACGGCTTCAAACCACTTTTACAGTAAAAGCGGGGAAAGTGCCTGTAATCTTGTAGTTTCTCATGTTTCCTTGAAAACGTGAGGACTGGTTATCATAAGGGGATGAACACATCTGGTCGTTGCGTTATAAATAGGGGTGCAACATAACTGGTACGCATGCGCCCCAACATCCGAAGGTGGCGTAACGGTCACTTGTGGGTTCACAAAGCACATTTGCGTACCACGTACCTACTTTGGAAGCCCCTCTTTCGTTTTCCAGAAGGCGTCTAGATCACCGACGACAGAGTCGTCCGCCGTGTGCCAGAAAAGGTCGGGCTGTTAACGTCGGTCTGTACAACGGATTGTGCGACAAAACTACGCAACCGGCTGCGGAGAGGAGACGCCTCACAACCTCCCTCTCCAAAATTTACGTTGAGGATGTTAGCATACACAGATGGTTGCGGGGCCAACTGGGCTTTTCTATTTTATTAAACTGAAAAACCACTTCCGGTTCTCAGGCACATTTTGAAAACAGGTTGACTCCTCTGAAGACGGCAGCAAACATTTGTAGCATAAAAGCACAGTTTTATTATCTTTTGAGTATTATTATAATACCCCCTTAACGCATTAACTTATCTTAAACATTCGTGCATTTCAGGTGTACGTTCCCTGATGGACTTGTGTCGCGGGTCTACCATGTGAGCATACAGGGAAAATCAAGGCCCTGACACGATCGGCCAGGTCCGTTTTTATTTTTGTTAGACGAGTCTTCTGTCCAGCCTCAGTTTTTGTATGTTTCTTTTATCTGCAAAAATAACCAGGACAGCCTGGTTCCAGTCTTAGTCTGCTCTGCATGGTTGCTATTAATGTGACCGGTAATAATCGGTTGGATTCGTATTACAGCTGTATTCTTTATTCATTATTTCATTTCACTCCATTGCAATGTAAATGTTACAGTTGACTGATATATCTTTCCCCTAGTTCCTACCTGTGTTTTTAATTCTTGTTTATAGTACACCACGACACCAAGCGACTATTCTTGTAGCGTGTAACCTACCTGGTCATAACCTGTTTTTGCCTTAATCTATTAACATGATGGCAAATTAGTCGCTTTTCGGCTCCTCACGCTTTTTAACGCGATTTCGGAGACTCGTGTAATTCGTGGAGACCCGAAGGGGGGGGACAACTTATCACTTCAAAAAAGAAGAAGAAATCTAGAACGCAAAATAATTACAAGCGAGTGCCTACTTGTTTCTCCTGGCCAAGACAGTTCATTGAACACAACAACGAGCCGTAACGTGTCTTTCACCTAGGTCTTCACGTGGGGTTTCCATGTCCTCCTCGCTCTGAAGGAGTAACTGAGTGCATCTCGGACGCCGCTACCAAGCTCTTCAAATAGGCCAGTAAACCTAAGCAAGCACGCCTTTAGCTGCATACAGGGCCTCGGGCAGATAGTTTTTGTAGGCCTATTTCAACAACAAATCAAAGACAATTTATATGCTCGGCAGGCCTTGTTGATCGCACTCTGCTCTCTCCTCGATACACTGCGCCTGGTTCTCTCCTCACATATGATGCCGAATCGGTGCCCCTCATGTATTGTTCCGGTTTGCCGATGGCTCCAACTCTCTTCCCACGAGCAGACTCGTCGTCCTCTTCATCTCTTCAACAGATAACTTTCCCACCCTGGCGGTCTATCCCTCTCGATACTTCGATCTAACAACGGCCTACGTGTCTCCGCAACCAAATCGGTGGAGGAAACACGCTACCGCTCGGTACATGAACTCATCTGTCTTGTCTTCTCATCCGGGTCTATAGGTTCTTTAATATAACCTGTACGCTTCGACATTTGGTTTGTAACAGCTGCTTGTTTCGAAACATCTGTTTTGCTTCAACAATTTTCTTTTCCGAGCGACAACAAACTCAAACCCGTTTGTTCTTCACTCCATCACTCCGCCATTTGAATAAGTACATTTGAACATATTCTCAAGTTACAGACGTCCGGTGTTTGTGTCTACGTGCGTTTGTGTGTATTGTGTTTGTTGTCCCGGGGACACAAACACGTGTTGTTCATACCATGCAGTGACGCAAGTTAATCCGTTCTCAGCTTGTACATTATGCCGTTACAACTCAAAGTGTATTTATCATCTGAATTTCTTTGGGAAACAAGTTAAATATTCGCTGAAAGCCAAGGACTTTTCGTTTTCTTTAAATGCAGATGAAGACAAACTGTAACGGACCTTGCTGTGTTATCTATATTACTATACGTCTTACATTAATAATTTCAGTGGAGGGAGGGGGGCGCGCTGTGGAACAGCAGTGGCGAGGGAGAGCTGTTGTCTTCCCTTTTACAGCTTCAAAATGTAGTTTTATCGGTTGTTTTGGTGGAAATGAAAGTTGTCATATTCTGAAAGCCAAGCTTTGTTTATTTAACTTTTTTTTTTAAAACACCCGAAATAAAAAATAAAAAATTGAAGTTTTTATTTTTGTTTTTTTAATTGGCTCCATGATATGATAGGCCCCCGATCTCCGTAGGCCCCTGGGCTTCAGCCCAGGTCAGCCCGTGCATTAATATTGCAGTACCCATAAGGAGCCGTACACATGCCGCAGTGTTTGCGAGGCTGTGTCTTTAGTTGTAAGCACAGTGGCGATCTGTTGTTATTAGCATCTGGTTAGCTAGCTATGCTAACGAATTTAAAGAGCTTTTCTACAACCAGGTGGAAGAGAGCTCTCTCCTGAGAGGCTCAAATAACCTCAGCTCAGTGAGGTTAAGGCACACCTTGATATGATCATTATAGTTATTAATGAGACATTAGAGACTCAATTATTAACAGGTATAAAATACTATATGACAGTAACAAAAAAAAGTTGTTAAAAATAACAAGAATAGAGTTTGAAAGGGGAGTGATTTGTAAAATATCCAAAAAGAAAAATCTGTCATTGTCAGATGGTATATTACGCTGTTTTTTTTCTGCTTCGAATAGTTCTCTCTTTTTTCACCATACCTGTGTTTGCATCACTGTATTAAACACATTTTTACTATGGCCGTTAGCTCAATACACTGCAAATAAAGAAATATCTTCAGCAATTTGACAACACACAAATCCATCGATGCACAGCTTCGAAAATAAGCACTGCAACGAACTCATAACACAACAGACAGATAAACTTTAAAAAAATACCGTTTTTAACTACTTTTTACTGTCCGCTAGAAATAGTTTCTGTTGTGATCTTCTCTATTTGGAGCGCTTGTTCTAAATGCTGTTATGTTGGTGTTTCTTTGCGTTGTGTCTATTTCAATGTGTTTTCTTTTCCTAGTGTAGAGTTGAGCTCTCAGGGCCACCATACATTTGTCCCCATTTCTAGTGCAGCATTACCTGATGTTGTATTCCCAAGGGATTTGGTGGACCCATAAGACTAATGAAAGCTCACATATTTTTGTTATGGTGTGCTAGAATTCTTCTACATACTGGGAGGGTAAGGCGGACATGGAAACCCTCCAGAGGATTTACGGAATCTCGTTCCCTGACCCCAAAATGCTCAAAGAATGGGAGAAGTTTCAAGAGGAAGCCAAGAACAGAGATCACCGCAAACTGGGCCGGGTAAGAAGCTCTCTGTCAGAAAAGTAGAGAAGTCTCTTACAAGTTTAGAAGCAATTGTATGTCAGTATATTACATGTAAAATACTACCTTTGTAGCCAGGAATGTGTTTGATGTTACGCCTTTTCAACAGACAAGATAGTCAAAGCCATTTCTGAACAGTGGGAACATGAAGTACTCATTATCCTACAACTATTCAGAATGTATCACTTACTGATTGAATTTGTAAAAGTTGGTAATTTTCATGAATTGCTATTTTATATATCAATCTAAGAAGAAATGCTGAGAATAGCATTTATAAAAAATTAACCCCGTGTCCCATTTTCAGATTTGAGTGATAATGCAGCATTCAATTAGAGCGACTTTACAATCTGTGGAGCAGTTGTGTGACAAAACTTTTGTCTAACTGTTACGTGATTTATATTACTGTAAAATGATGTGGAACTTCATTGTTATTGGGGAATTGACAGTTCAGGTTGTGTTTATTGTTGTTGTTGCCAGTATAAAAGCAGGTGTGTTACAGGGATCTGAGCAGTACATTGTCAAACCCTGGTAACATTAAACATGTGCTGAGCTGTTGCATTATTTCAAAGTGAAACCAGTTTTGCCTGTGTGGTTGCTCTTTTGATTTCTCTTATCTATTTGTTCAGGAGCAAGACTTGTTCTTCTTCCATGACCTGAGTCCAGGGAGCTGCTTCTTCCTGCCTAAGGGGGCCTTCATCTACAACAGCCTGATTGAGTTCATCCAAGTAAGCCAAAGCTGTCTGACCATTGCTGGGATCTCACTCTAAACTTTAAGACTGGAGAAAAGGAGGAGTACATTTTAGAAAGTTCAAATTGGCAGAGAGACCTGGGGAGAAGGAAGAACAGATTTGGTCCTCTATAAGGGTTATGCAATTATAACCGCTTCACATATTTACAAGTTTATAGTTTTAATGATGTATTGCGTCATATTGTTTTTTAACAGAGGAATAGGTAAGGATTGGGTATGTTAATGATATAGCTTAATGTCAAGGTCTTGAAACTGATGGGCATATGGATACACTTTTAAAAACCAGCTGCCAAGCATATATAATCAATTATTGCCAAATCTCTTATCTGTTCCCTCTATTCCCACAATAATGATATCGCTTTCATCACCGTACCTACATCAACCACCTTTCCCCCCTTCAAGACACCATCTGCGGTCACCAAAGCCTGATAAGAATGTGTGTGTACAAAACGCAGCAAATTCTTACTGATATGTGCTGGGTCCAGGCTCAAGGGCGTAGGGCACTCTCAACTCTTTCCAGGAAAAGCCGGGGCCCTGGCTGCCTGTAGCTTTGCCCGATATCTGTGTTGATAGGTAATAGATTGAGAGCGGTGACTCAGCTTAGAAACTGGAAGCGCTCAAACGTTTGTGTGAGTTTATCAAATTTAGCAGTGACTCCATGTCAGCCACAGCTTGCCACAAACAATCTGACTGGTGACCTTCAGCTGAAAGGCTCCTCTCGAGCTCTGTTCCTAAATATCTATAGATCACCCAAATACTGTGCAAGCTTTTTTGATGACTTTACTGAACTGCTGTCTATAGTGTGTATTGACTTTGACCGTCTAGTCATTGTTGGTCATTTTAACATCCATGTTGACAACCCCCAGGACAGAGGGGCTAAAGAACTGTTTTGTGTTCTTGATAGCTATGGACTGACTCAGCATGTGACGGAGCCCACGCACAATAAGGGGCACACTCTGGACCTAATTATCTCAAAGGGTCTGAACATCTCTAAGGTTGTGGTGACTGATGTTGCACTCTCTGATCATTCCTGTGTTTTCTTTGAGAGCTCTATTTCTGTTCAAACAAATGTTCAAAAAGAGGTAACCACAAAGCGATATTTAACTGAAAACACTAGGGAAATGTTTACCCATAATTTTTCTTCAACACTCGCCCCTGCTAACATCTCAGTAAATGAGCTAGTAGATCATTTTAATTCAAAAATTAAAAAGATTATAGATAGCATTGCTCCAACTAAGGTAAAGGAAGTGACTGGGAAGAAAAATATCTCCATGGAGAAAGGCCATGAGCGTGAGAGCAGAAAAAAGAGAGTGTCGAAAAGCTGAACGTAGGTGGCGAAAAACAAATCTCCAGGTGAGAGAGAGACTTGGCCTTTATAATTTGGAATTGAAAAACGCACGACAGTCTTTCTTCTCTGCCATCATTACCAAAAACAAAAACAACGCACGTGCCTTGTTTGCTACCGTCGACAGACTAACTAACCCCCCAGTGTCAGTAGCCTCTGAATTTCTATCCACCAGGGCCTGCAATAACTTTGCCTCCTTCTTCACTGACACAATTCAGAAAATTAGAAAAGCAGTCAGTGCCTCTGTATCAGGTACAGCAAATGTGTTGTCCCTGTGTCCACCCAATATCAATTACACCATGACACAATTCCATCATATTAATGATAAAAATTAGATGACATTATACAACTTCTGAAATCCTCCTCCTGCTGCCTTGATATTATTCCAACAGGATTTTTCAAAGATGTTTTTCGTTGCATGGCCTCAGATCTACTTCATATAGTAAACAAATCTCTTCACTCAGGTATTTTTCCACAGGCCCTGAAAACTGCAGTCATTAAACCGCTCTTAAAAAANTGCGATAATATCCGAAATAAATTTTAAACGTCTTCTTACCTTTAAAAAGTCCAATACGAACGGTCTATGCCTGCACTCCTACTGCGCTCTAGCCGCAGATAGCCTCAATAGTTTCCCGGAAAGTCAGCGGCAAGCTAACTTCCGGGGAATTAATTGAGAGGCTCCCACGGATCCGCCATTGCTGTAAAAAAAACTGGTCCATTGGGGTGAAACGGAGATGTCGTAACTCTTCTATTATATTGGCTCTGTCTCTACCTGCACTCATTCGTCTTTGATCAGACCGCGCCGGTAAACGCTAGTCCAGCGCCCCTATTAACACCAATCAGCGGTACGATTACCGTAAGCCATCACAACGCGTTGACGTCATTGGTAAGCGACGGACTCCGACCAGATCCTGGTACCTGTCCGAGCAGTGTCTGGTACTGAACACCTGCAGTTTGTTCTTTTTGTATCCGTCAGACCGCTGAGCAGGGGGGAAATTGCCGAGGACGTTGCCGCCGGGCTGGACGAAGAACCACGCATCCCTTCGTACGCCATATGATGATCTCAGGAGCTGCGGCTCAGAACGGAGCCAGAGGCCTCAGAAAACGCCAAGCCACTGCGCGCTCACTGGCCCAGAGGAGGGTGCTCACGTCTGGAGAGGACATTTATTACTACTTATTATACAATTGAAAGTCTCGTTATAGCATTCAAGAGAGATGAAACTAAATTATTAGGAGCAGAGAGGGCAGAAATGCATATAAAGAAAAATAGGCCCCGCTCAACGTTTTTAGTCGGTAGACCCAGAAGTATAGGGCATTCTTTAAATTTAGGAGGTAGGTTCCATGTGTGTATGTTGAATCATAAATATGCCACACAAATATCACGAAAATGATATATGATCTCACATAACTGGTAAAATACATGTAGCACATCCAAGAAAAATCAATGGTTAAAAAAAAAAAATTTTTTTCAAAATCATTACAAGTGTAGTCCATGTACAGATATAATATTACACTCTAATTATTATTTAAAAGTGTTCTTTCTTATAATCCAGGCAGGGCACCTGGCGGTCTCTTTTTTATATAACGTGGCTATTTAAGCCCCTATTAAGCAGGGCTGGCACATTCAACTTGGATGCGCATCGGCACCTTCGCCAAACAAAAGAGTCACCTGGTCATTTGAAAAAAGGCTGTGCATTTGCTGTAGCATAACATATGAGAGAGATGGAGAGAGGTTTTTGGAAATGATATTTGAGTTGGGCAGATGAGCCTATGATATTGAACTCCAGGGCCGGGCTAAAGAGCACGGCTGAATAGATGATTCGCCTAGGCGCGCAGATCTGGGAGGGAAAAAAACATTTTTGACTGTTGGAAGCTTATCCTAATTTTCGGGCGCATTGATGTAACATATATTCATAATTAAGTAAATGTAACAACCCCTTTTCCAACCCAGTGTTAACACGTTGTCATTTGCCGCTGTATGATGGGCGGCTGTAAGTGATGAAATTGGGGGATGTTGGCTTATCTGGCGCCCGCAGCTCACAGCCAAAATGCGAGTGAGCGAGGGAGAGAGGGAGGGTGCACCGGTACCGGCGCTGTTGTTATTAGAATCTGGTGCTAGCTGCTCTAACGGATATAAGAAGAAGATGTTTCTCCAATAATGTGGAGGGAGAGTCCTCTCCAGTCAGACTGAGAGGCTGATAACTACAGCTCAGTGAGGTAAAGGACTCCAAGGGTTTAGATAGTTCACTTTAGTCTAATTCCAACCGTTTTGGTCATAATTTATGTAAACACGTATTTCCGAGGCACTCCTTTATAATTATTGGGATAAACAGGTTTGAAATCACTCCAATGTATACTATAGGACAGTACTATAGGACAGTAACCAAAAATATCCTTTAAACTGGAGAGATAAAAAAAAATGCATAAATAAATGTTAAGGTAAAATAAGATATGAATGAACAACACAAATAAAATAAGTTACATTAATTTGTTATTGGCTATGGTAGGTTATTGGTTATGTTCACATACTTATTTGATTACATCCACTAAGATGACAACAGAGACTTTCGACCCAAAACCAGCTGTTGACTTATGGATGCAAGCAGCTAATCGCAGACTCAACCAGAGAGAAAGAAGTAGGCCTACATGCTCAGGGCTACCATTGTCTGACAGTGAGGAGAACAGTCAGGAGGGTAGTGATGACAGCTTGTAGGATTACTGGTCGTGCTAATGTTGTCTTGTGTTCACCTCTGCATGTGTGTTCTGTGTTCTCCTCTGCATGTGTGTTCTGTGTTCTCCTCTGCATGTGTGTTCTGTGTTCTCCTCTGCATGTGTGTTCTGTGTTCTCCTCTGCATGTGTGTTCAGTGCCGTGTGTCTGGCAAATAAAGTCAAGACCCCCTCAAAAGTTACGGTTTATTTCATTTTAAGGATGAGCACCAAGCAACATCTCCAGGTGCTCCTTTGAGAACCAGGGCAATAAAAGTGATGTGCACCCCTGTCTATAAGCTAATAATACCTAATAATATTTACACGGATGCTTTCATTATCAGTTAGCAGCGGTGTGGTTAATATTTTTACAATTTGTTTGCCTTTTCAGAGAGAAATCAAGCCATAGATTTGATTTCTTACCCTAAAATCTGATGTATTTACATTAAAACATCCCTTTGACACTCATAACATTACTTTGCAAGGTACGCACAGCCATAAGTCTGTAAAAGCAGGATTTGAACACTGTTTCTGTGCTCCTCATTTTTTAAATTTTTTTGTTAATTATCAGTATATCAAGGTATTGTAAGGAATTGAAACCCCCTCTGCTCCTTCCACTCATTGTTCTCCTCCCTCCTCTTCCTCCCTCAGGATCGAGGAGGTGGTGTACCTGGCCCTGAAGAAGATCCGATAGATGGAGCTGTCGGAGCTGCAGGGGGATCTGGATCTGGAGAGGCAGGCTCGCACCGGCATCGAGAGCGACGAGGAGAGCGAGACCGAGTCCCCCAAGACTTAAAGACCGGGTAGATTTGGGAAGTTAGGGGACGTTTACCCCCCCCCTCCGCAGGCTGTGCTTTCGGCTCACACTGCTGGGAAGTGAGAGGAATGTGTTGTTGTTGTGGGGAATCACGGATTAAGAAGAATACAAATAATGATCGGAATTATAATTAAAAAAAAACCAGCAAAGGAAATCCAAAAAAACTCAATTGTTTTGTAATGGCTGTCTTTCTGCACCTCTGGAATCATTGTTGTGAAATGTTGGTATTATTGCAATTAAAGAGGCTTTCTAAACTGCTACCTGCTGTGTCTTTGTTATTATTTCATACTGATGTTGGAAAAGTCCAACATTATTAGCATAAAAGTATATTCAAAGTACCAAATAACATTATTATTATTATTAGTAAGAGGAATGGCTCATTTCATAGCCATATGAAATGACTGGATTATAATTATGAATGTGTTCATCACAGCTGGTAAAGGTGGAGCTAATTTTAATTATTTGACATGCTGCTGCTGGATATCTTGACCTATAATTATATGTATTCTACCTGTTATTTATATTTTGTATTAGTTAACCCTTAGATGCATAAGTGGGTCTTTTTGGACCCGGTGAGGTGGTTTTCTTGAAGTATCTTTGTAATTAAAAATGTTATCATTTCTTATTCCATCTATTCCTCAAAAAACATATTTTGGATATCATGCCATTTACATTTTAAGAAATTGTAGTTTTTGTATTACTACCCCAAGCTTCCATAAGTGGGTCAAAAGTGACCCGCATGCATTTCCTATGGGATCCTCTGGGAACCTTTGATTCTTATCACCTGTTGCTGTCAGGAATACATTCACTGTAGGACACACAGACTACATTACAAGTGACACCTCTCAGGAAGATTATTTTACACTGCAAGATCTGATACCTGTCAGTATAATAATAATAATAATACATTATATTTGTATAGGGCTTTTCAAGGACTCAAAATCGCTTTACAATATAAGGTGTGGGGGGGTATCAAACTTGATCAACCGGCATGGATTGATGGGGGGGGCTATGAGATGAGTTTTGAAAAGGGACTGGAATACTGTGAGGGTCTCAGAATAGCGCAGATCTTTGGGACAATATGTTCAAAACGCTTTTTTTTCAAAATGTAAATATAAAATATTTCTAGTGTGAACCAAAATATAATGCTAAATATTATACAAGTGATTTTTCTAAACCAAAAATGGCCTAAAAACACATTCTGATACGGGTCCTTTTTGACCCACTTATGGAAGAGTGTAGGGTCCAGTCACTCGGGCATCTAAGGGTTAATAATCTGAATCTTTAAAAAGCTGTCAAATGTAGTGGAGTCGAAGTAGGAAGTAGCATAACATGGAAACACTCAAAGTACAAGTACCTCAAAATTGTATCGTACTTATACTCTTTACCGTAGTAAATACACCTGGATAGTTTTGGTGGCCCTCGTGACTCTCATGAGTCTAATGTGGTGAAGGGATCAGAAAGCGTAAACCATATTATTGTGTAAACTTTGCATACCACATAACAACAGCACCGTTTGAAAATGTAAACAACCCCCCGTCCCTGAAACAGAGAGTGCAGATTTAAATACTTTTATGATTAACCTTCAAACTAGTGCAACTTAATACACCTTGCTACAAGCCAAGGTACATTACACAGACAATATTCAAGTATTTAAACAAATACATCTCATTTTCTTCAGTCTCCATCTTTAAAGGTGTATATTTTGGTATATATGGAAATGTCCATACGGTACAAAGTTCACAGTATTCGGTATGAAACTGTTTACCCCCCAGCACTTGTTTCCACCACTGGTTTTTATGTAAACACTTGAATTCCCAGCAATTCATCGTTAAATAAAATGATGTTTTAAGTCAAAAGCGTGTCTCCTTTGAGGCTGAAGTGGTTGTTTATGACATGATATATTTTCTCCAGCAGAGGGCAGTCAGAGTTTAATAAAAAACACAATCAAGTCAGAACTGGTTTCTCCTCAAATTGAGTAAAACATAGAAAACAAGGATGAAGACATGTAGGTGAGAACTGTTATATTTATCATATTAAACTTGCACTTTTATCTTTTAAGGACAGCCTTCTGTTAAACACCTTTCTTTTATGAAACACAATGACTTACAAAATGTAGTTTTTCTGTTCCTCTAACTATTACATTTGAGTCAAAGAAGACATAATTAGGTATTCTAATGTAGTCAGTGGTGGAAGGTACCTACATATACTGAAGCACTGTAGCCTACTTAAAAGAGAAGAGTTTTGAAGTATTTCTGATGACTTTCATTTCTACTTTGCTGGAATTCTCCCCGTTTTAACTCTGCAATAATGGGCCTGGTTAACAAAAAAATGATCCGTCAATATCTTTCTGAATAAACCTAACTATGAGAGTCCTCTGTAACGCTAGTCTTATCAGTATAGACTCTGAGAGGACAGCCTGTCTCTAAGACCTCTCTCTTGTTATTCCAACATCAAGTGTGGTTTGTTCTCTGTATACATCCATGTGTTTACAAGAAGAGCGCTTTTATTTTTTAAACTACTTCAGGGAATACCGTCCCATCCCTCGCGCCAAACATCCTCTCGCTATTTTAGTATTTCACGTAGAAAACTCAACCTAAAAAGTCAAGGCAGTCGCTTTCCCGTTTGACTGGTTTAAGAAAGAAAGACAGTTTAAATGAAGGTACACAGACCCGCACTTTATATCTAATATTTAAGCTACTTTATAAAGTGCTGCGCATTTAATACTGACATTACGTCAAGTATTTCAGCCAATCAGAAACCAGCAGCTCCTGTGTGGGCGGTGCCTACGTCACAGAGCGTCAACAATCCGGAACCGGCTGGTTTTTAAGTTTCCAAATACAGTTCACTTTTCATTTTCATGTGACAAAGTGGAGCGCAATTTTGTCTGTGCTCTAGTTTTACTCTTTGAGACCTTTTTATCACACAAGAGGCATTCAAAGCAAGCTTTTTGGGTTTTATTCAGCGTGTTATTTTGTACTTTTTTAGTACATTTTGAAGGATTATGCTTTTAATTAACCAAATTGCGTCATACTTGTGACACCAGTCTCTGCAACAGACTCCTGAATCTGCAGAGTATTTGAACAGGTAAGATGCAGACCAACTGAGATGGAAAACATGTCCTTTACTCGAGTGAAAATCGAAGTTAAAAGTTAAAAAAAGTCCAAAGTTCAAAATGTTACTTAAATAAAAGTAGAATAGAGATTCGTTTTTCAAAATATTGTTTATTTCAACACATCGACCACATCCGTGTTTACATTTTTAATATAACAATTAAAACAATTTACATAAAAAAAAAAAATTGTAAATAAATGAACATGACTGTTAATAACTTTCTAACAATAGCAGCTTTCATACAAGCATTTGGGAAAATCAAGTTTCAATTTGTGAATGGTAATTCTATTCTATCTTCATAAATACTTTCATTTACTTATAGGCCTATATCAATTTTCATCTCTAGTTTTTGGTTTGGAAATTGTTTGTTTATTTGCAAGTCGTTTGATTTTACAAATGTTTACACATCTGTAAAACAAAGAAGTATAATCAGCAAAACGTACTCAGGAAAAGTACTCATTGTGTAGAATTACTTTTTTCAAAAGTCTCGTATAATCATAGAATATTTTTGTATTCTGATCTTATCTCAAACAAACCGTATGTTGTAATTTGTCAATGTGGAGACAATTTTGCAAATACGCTGTTTAGCTACTGAGTAGATTAGCATTCATTCATTAGTTCATCATGTGTTCAGATGCACGTGAAATACAAATCAGAGTCACCTGCAGCAGATCTACCCTAACGTGTGTGTGTGTGTGTGTGTGTGTGTGTGTGTGTGTGTGTGTGTGTGTGTGTGTGTGTGTGTGTGTGTGTGTGTGTGTGTGTGTGTGTGTGTGTGTGTGTGTGTGTGTGTCTGATAAGAAGCTCATGCTCCTTCATCCACTGTAACAGAGACCCTGTCACAGATCAGCTGCTCACTGTGTGACCTTCTCACTGAAACACCTCTTTTTATTTTACATGTGTTTAAGGTGTGGGAACGTTTGAGCGACAGATTGACACAAGAAGAAAAGCCAGAAGATTTAGTTTTTTAATTATCGTCCTGAAGAGCTATGGAACTTTCTCTGGTGAGTTATTTACACCTTTTGTTTAACTGATATTAGTTGTAATGAAGGAGGTATTTGTTTATACTTTTGTAGTTTAAAGGCATGTTTATTTATATATAGCACCTTTCAACACGAGGCAATTCAAAGTGCTTTACAAAAATGAAAAGCATTAAAACATAATAATAACATATCCATGAAACAAGCTCATATATAATAACACAGGTATGAAACACATGAGTGAACGTTACAGTGCTGTGTGAAATATGTTCATTTAAAAGCAGCAGCAAAAGGAAAAGTCTTCAGCCTGGATTTAAAAGGACCTGCAGGTTTCTTGGAGTTTGTTCCAGATAATTGGAGCATCAGAACTGAAAGTCTCCATGTTCAGTTCTGACTCTAAGACCTAAGAGTCCTGGGGGGCTCGTAGTTCAGCACGAGACCATTCAATGCTTTACCAACCAGCCGCAATCTTTAGAAATAAAAGCAGAAGGATCTTTTTGGTTACCCATCTGTACCTCATCCTCTCTGAAGGGTTACCGTCAATCTGATGACTTTTTTTTTTACCCTTTTTCAGAGCAAACAGAAAGTCTCGAGGTGGTTTTAAAGAGCGGCAATACAATAAAGTGTGAAAGGCTGCTGGGTAATTTAGTTTAGGGAGAAAGAGTGTGTGTGGTTACAGAAGTAGACATGATTTAATTTCCGTGTGTAGACGCTTTCAAAAGAATCATAAACAATACTCGAAAAACTTTGTGTAATGAAATGTCAATAGGCTTCAATGTCTCCAAATATGTATATATGTTCATTTGAATTCATTTCTCATTTAAAGTTACATAACTGTATATAATTGTATTTGTATCTTTTAATTGTATTAATCTCTAATCTGTGTGAATCTGTGCTGATTTTCATTCTCACCGTGTTGCTGTTTGAACTACTGACTTCCCCCACAGTGTTAATAAAGCTCCATCTTATCTTATCTTTTATTATTCTATTAATAATGTGCTATGATAACGTGCAATTACATATCTGCCACTACGGTTTTTGCTCTACTAAATACTGTTAATATTTACATTAATGATATTTCCTGTAGTTATTGAATTGCTCTTTTTACTGCCCTGTTAGTGGACAGTTGTATTATTATTGTGCTGCTGTGTTCATTGTATCTTTGTAACTCTGGCACAACAATTTCCTTCGGGATAAATAAAGTCTTATCTTATATCCTTTCCTCTCTCCTCTTTCTTTCACTTCCTCCCCACTTGTCTCCTCCTATATTTTGATGCTAATACTTTTCTAGTTTTACATTTTGAATGCAGGACTTTTAGTGTAACGAGTATTCCTACACTCTGGTACTTCTACTTTTACTCAAGTACAAGATCTGAGTACTTCTCCCACCTCTGTGTGTATGTGTATATATAAACATATGTATATATTTATTTTTCATATATGTTGATCCTCTGGGGTGGTGAGAAACAGAATCTCTGTGTAACACAAATTGAGGAATTGTCAATAAAGTTGACTTCATTAGCTCATCATGTGTTCAGATGCACGTGAACTACAAATCAAGTCACCTGCAGCAGATCTATCCTAACATGTTGCTCAACGGTCTCTGTTGTCTCCTCCCCCCTTGTCTCCTCCCCCCTTGTCCCCCCCCCTTGTCTCCTCCCCCCTCAGGTTCACCCGGCCCTCAAAGCCTTCATGTGTGGCTCCGTCAGCGGGACCTGCTCCACGATCCTCTTCCAGCCGCTGGACCTGGTGAAGACCAGACTGCAGACTCTGCAAAGGGGGGGGCTACCAGGGTGAGACACACAGACAGACACATATTCATACTCACAGACACATTCATACTCACACACACAGACACACACACACACACACACATACATACATACATACATACATACATACATACATACATACATACATACATACATACTCACTCTCACACTCACACACACTCACTCACACACATATTCATACACGCACACTCACACACACACACACACACATGCACACAGGCACTCATACACACAGAGACACACTCACGCAGCAGTGGGCCTGGGAACCAGAGGGTCGCTGGTTCAAGTCCCCAATCGGACCAAAAGGATTTTTTTTAAAGTTGCTAGTTTGCCTCCTGGGCACTAACAATGTGCCCTAAAGCAAGGCACCAGACCCCCACACTGCTAGATTGAAAGAAAAAACCTAAAATATAGGGACTTTTTCCAAAGAGGGTTTTCAAAATCCTCCATTATGGGAAATGTGTTGAGATGTATAAGAAGATTTAAACAGACAAAATGTTGGAAATAGTGGGTAATGGCTCACAGTCCCGACTCCTAATTAATTAATGATTTCCAACCGCAGTCACATGTATTCGTGGTTTGGGCTTTTACAGAATCATGTAGGGTCAGGCCTAATATTTTGGGCCTGTGTGCGGTGTTGTGTACATGTGAGCGGCGAAAAAAAAAAACTCAAAGTCAACTTTATTGTCAATCTTTCAGTTTGTGTACAGGCAGAGCGATCGAAATACCGTTTCCCACAATCTTGAATATAAAAACAAATATACATATATAGGAATTGTGGGAAACGGTATTTCGATCTCTACCTCCTTTCAGAATTGAGAAATATAGTGACTATTATCAAAAATGCAGCATGTGGAGGGTATTCATTATGTCCCATTATTTATCCCGTCTGCCTCTCCTCTCTCAGATCTGGCCGGGTGGGGATGATGACGGTGTTTCTGAGCGTGGTGCGAACAGAGAGGCTGCTGGGACTTTGGAAAGGAGTGTCACCGGTTAGTACATCTTTAATCTTTCNCTTCCAGAACGCGTTGCTACGTACCTGAATGAGCATGAGGTTAAAAATGTAACAGATGCTGGGGTGTTAGCTGATGAATACACGTTAACACACAAGTTTCATTAAGGGGAGAGATTTGATGGGGGGGGGCAGAAATAACTGGTCTAGTGACCCCAGAGGTGAAGTGTTAAGGTCGGAGCATGGCTGGAGGGATAAAACTGATCTAAGTACTTGCCACTTTTGTTTGGGTAAAGGTCACTGGGAAAAGGAATGCCCAGTCCTTGCAAAAACCAAGGGACTCCAAAATGGCCAGGTTCCCAGGCCTGTTGCCCTTGCAGCTTCTGCCCACAAGGTTGCTAGGGATGAGGCTATAGCAGCGGTTAAACTCCATACTGCCCACAAGGTTGCTACACTCAAAGAAATGAAATGTTAGATTTACTTAATCCAGTTATGTCAACCGGTTGCACGTAACAAGGCTAATTAAATAGGATTCAGACTAGTAAACTAATATTTACTTCTTGCATTTAAGTAAATCTTACCTAAGCATCTTAATTAAATTCTACATCATACAGTTATGTTAATGACATGCTGTAAATTACACGAACCTTACTATATAAACACTACACAAAAAGAATTCACAAACACGTTATACTGATCAAAATATGCTTCACGGAGTCCTCAGAAGCAATAGTAACAAACGTCAAATATATTTACATAGTATATCCCTCCCCCTCCCTGCAGTCAATAAGGTTGAGTTGTGTGTTGTGGGGTTTTGTGTGTGTGTGTGTGTGGTGTGTGTGTGTGTGTGTGTGTTGTGTGTGTGTTGTGTGTGTGTGTGTGTGTTGTGTGTGGTGGTGGGTGTGTGTGTGTGGAAGACGAACTTTCAAGTTCGTATACAAGTAATATTGTTTCGCTTCTAATGCTTTGTAATAACGACTAGTTATATAAGACTACGCAAGTAGATCACAATTCTGTATTTTTGTGTATGAACATATCATTTCAAAAATTTATAAGTATTTATTTCAGTAAAATCGAAAGTCGGGTGCACATTAAGACCAGTGAGCCAAGAGGCAGTGAAGTTTAAAGTCGTCGACTACCCAAATGCGTTTCCTGAACATGTGAAGTTATACATCGTGAATGGTCGTAACCCGACAGCCTCAATCTCAAAAACACAACTTACAAGTGTGAAGTCCTACCAAAAAAACGTTTACGGTTACAATATTCATGTATGTCGTGAACAAGATTTTACTTGTAAAATTATTTCACTCCCACTATGTTAATGACTCCATCAGTAACTTAATGAATATACTTCTCGTAAACCTAATTCATATAACTCACGTTATTGTGTAAGGATGTTGTATTCTTGATTAAAACAATTCATTAATGTTGGATTGACACAATCCATTTAGTCACGTGGTGAAATTATTTATGTTGAATTAACCA
>NW_011333040.1:4020361-4020683 GCF_000735185.1 Notothenia coriiceps
TCTTACCTGGGACCCCCCACTGACACAGTGCCTCAGCCACATCATTGACCCTATGCATTACATTAATGCACAAAAAAAAAAAAATACTGCTATATTTTACTATATTTTTCATTATTTTTTAAATGTTATTATAATCTTCTTAAAATAGTTTTCCATCTGTGTTTTCCATTTCTGTTTTACTTTTATGTATGCATCACGACACTGTCAGAAAAATCTCACTCTTCACCGGCTTGAGCTTCAATCTCAGGATCCATGTATCTGTGATCCTCTCCAGAATGGAAGTAGTCATCACATACAGAGCATCAAGTAGTTCCTGAACAGT
>NW_011333040.1:4020696-4021907 GCF_000735185.1 Notothenia coriiceps
TTTCTCTCAAAATTATGCCTTTTTTTCAGAATCTCAAAAAAAAAGTCTCTCAAAATGTCAAAATTCTGTCGTTTTTCTCAAAATGTCAAAATTCTGACTTTTTTCTCAAAATTCTGACTTTTTCTCAACATTCTGATTTTTTCGCAAAATCTCAAACAGTGTCCTTCACATGCTGATATCCAAGAGAGGGAGTTACACAGTCACAAGATGGAGGAATAGAAAGCAGTATTCAATGTTTACTTCAGATTAGCTCCACGTCAGAAATGATCATGCTTGTCATATGTCTCTCTCCATAGAGGCTGAATCATCATGTTAATCACATAGCTATCATATGCCTCAAACAGTCCTGATGCTCTTCTAGGTAATCACACATCCTGTCATGTTCACAGCTACAGTTGGGATACCTTTGTTATCATGTTACTCTCATACTGGAAGAGGACATTCAGTGTTAGTATCAAAGTCAAGCTGCTCACCTCCACCAGCTGCATGAGGTTCTCGAAGTACTCCTCCTCGTCGATGGTGAGCTTCCCGTTGTGGTAGATGATGCGATAATGCTCCACCTTCCCATCGCAGCTGACACACAGGGTGTAGTCTCCGGGGTAGTTGGTGCTCTCTCTCACCAGGAACAGGCCCGTCTCCGGGGGGTAGAGCAGTCGCTCCGCCTGCTCACGGGTGATCTTCCCGTGGAACCAGCTGTGAGGGGAGAGAGGAGATGAATGATAAGAGAGGGGGGATATCAGGAGAGAAGGAGGAGAAACAGTGTGGAGGACATCCTTAAGAGAAACTGATTCATGAACAAAGTTTGTCTTTTGTTATATTTAATAAAGTGATAAAGAAAGTTAATATAAAGTGAAGTTCTGCTTAGGAAACAGCTGGTCCTCGTTCCCACCATTAAACCCCCTGGTCCTTAACCATTACAGATCCCCCCTTCACTTCCTTTGCCTCCTGACATGTGAATCCATCTCTCTCTGTTAAACACATAGAAGACTAAGATACACTTTAACAGAGTGAGAGGCGATCAGAGTATAAGACTATATGTTTTAAATGATTATATGATCATTTGACGCGACACGGAGAACTGTCTTAACCCTATCCAGCTTTAAGGAAATCTAAAATTCTTCCTCGTAGGTCTTTGAGATCCAGCAAAACACCAAAACGTCTTCGTTATCGGCAGGTTAGAGCTTTTAAAAATACATATGGCCAGAAATGGA
>NW_011333040.1:4021936-4022817 GCF_000735185.1 Notothenia coriiceps
ACACACACACACACACACACACACACACACACACACACACACACACACACACACACACACACACACACACACACACGAGTGTTATCCGTGTACGGGACACCATGTGTGTCAGTTCTTGTGGAGAACAATTGGAAATGTTCATTTATTCTGCGTCAGTACTAACGACATGGAAAAGGCCTGAATCCTTCAACAGATCACACACTCTTCACTTCACTCGCTTTGTGACTTCAACCAGAGGGAAACACTTCCACATCCTCTGATTGAGAAGTGGAAAACATGGAGTGACGGTAATGGGAAGCAGGGCGTCACGAGAAAGTACCTGAATACAAACAACAGGAAACGTGCGCTCGCTCGCTCACACACACACACACACACACACACACACACACACACACACACACACACACACACACACACACACACACACACACACACACACACACACACACACACACACACACACACGGCTGAGGCAGAGTAGGAAACTGACACTGCAATAACAGGAAAATGCAAAAAATAAAGTGCTCAGACGAGAGATTAGAACTATGAGCTTCTTTAANTGGGCCAGGTACTCCAGCATGAAGGCGAGTACATGGACAGGAGGGAACGGGACGTACGTCGACTCAACGGGTTAGGCCCAAACTACTACTTACGGTAACGACCCCGCCCCCCGAAAAAACTAAGTACAAGGGTACGAAAAGAAGTAACTAGGAAAAGCGAAAAAAAAAGAATTTAGGAAACCTGTAAAAAAAAGGAATTTAGGAAAACTCAAAAAATAAATTAGTTTTGAATACTGAAAACGTAAAATACTAGAAACTGGAAAAAAACTAAGTATTCAAATAATCAAAATAATAGTATAAAAAGTTGGAAATAATTGAAAA
>NW_011333040.1:4022872-4030366 GCF_000735185.1 Notothenia coriiceps
GAAAANAATATTTTATTTTAAAAAATTGCTGAACTGAATCAAAATAATATTCAACCTGAAAAATTATTTCAAATACTTTTTTTTGTTTGGAATACAACATTGTATTTTTCAAAGTTCAGGATGAAAACTTGGACTTTCAAATAAATTGAATTTTTTTGAATGATCAAAACTTATGACCCTGAAATAGCTCCATACACTTCCGTATTGGCGTCCCGGCTGTTCCACAGAGTTTGCCGCTTGGTCTGTATCAGCTCCGTTGCAGCCCCGTTTTTAGAGATTTGGGTATGGAGGAAAAGAGAGAGGGTTGTGATTTCTGACACTTGATGAGTTCCCTGACACCCCGGGGACACATATTCATGTATAAAAGACGTACAAAAGTGCATTGTGCATGAAAGGTCCCCTTTAAGCATTAAGGTATCAATCACTTTCAAAATGTCCATTAATCATTTTGGTTTTAAAAAGTGTGATAAATTGAGTTTCCATAATAATAGATAACAATGGCCAAATAAGTGTATTCATGTATTATTTTAAGTAAGAATCAATGCTGGAGCCTCGCAGCGGCGAAACTATAACACACTAATTGCGCCACATAAGCGCATAGGTGCACCACATTTTCGGCTCAGTTGAGGCACCCTCCTCAAGATGAGGCCCCCTCCGCAAGGTGAGGCCCCACGCAGTCTGCATGATCGGCCTGAAGGGAGGGACGGCCCTGCCACCATGCAAGATACATCAAAATTACTTTTCAGATGTGTAATTACTAAAAAAAAAACTACAACATTTTTTAATTAATATAGTCCGAGCAACGGAGACATGGGGCCTGGCCCAATTTGGTGTCACTATACTTTACAGGCGTGCAACGTTAAATTTGAAGATGGGTGTATTATAATAATAATATAATAATTGCATTTGTTGTGCCTTGTAAGGTTTTTTAATCAAGCACTGAATTCAAATCAAGACAAAACACAAGACGGCTGATGTTAGCTTCTGCCAAACAAAGCAATTCCTCGATGGCAACATTGCATCAGAATTGCAATATCCGGGTACGTCATCAGCCTTTTACCGGTATCCTCACTGCTGTGCTGACAGTATAAACTCACACATTGCCCAGACGTGCTAAAGTTATCTCTCAAAGTGAGGTAGCTTTTCACTTGTTATGGCTGACCAGGCCGTCGTGGAGAAAATGAGCGAGATGCAAGTGGACGAGAAAAAAAAGGTGAAGCTTCATTCTTGAGTCTAAAAGTTATATTAGCGAGATAGCAGCTAGCTTAGCCTGTAGCCAGATTCATGCTGTCATTTAGCCACCAGCAATGCGGTGCTATTATTGCGGCTGCCTAGCTTTTATAAGTTATGTTGACTTTGCCTAAAATTTAACTCCAAAAATACCATTCATTGTGTTTAAATATGTTAAAGAAAATGGAGTCACAATTCAGATAAGCGAGCCTAGTCGGCGGGTTTGAATTGGGACATTGTAGCTCGAGAGAGTGCCTTACGCCAAACTCAATGCAAAATTCCGACAATCGAATGTTTCATTGTTTCTGGATACGTTAGGCAACACGTATGAACTTGCAATGATCACCTTTGTGATATAAAAGCTATCTCTTTAAAACGGGTGGTACTCCCCCGACTTTCTAATAATAACCATAGTGTGCCTTACAACTTGGATGACTCTGTGATGTGGTGAAGACTACTTCATACACCTTTGTAAATCCCATATTGTTCTGGTTTGAGGTGATATAATTACCAGTGAGGAAGGTCTCTTCAAAATAATATATTTGTTTACAGTGTTAATATAAATGTGCCTAATATAAGTATTGCATGTTACTATTGTAATGTAAAAATATTGTGTACATGCACCTTTACCATCTGTATGTATCAGGTTTGTAATTCATATCAAGGAAGTTATGTCTGAAACAGCTTGAAAATTAGCGTGTCCTATATCCACTTTCTTCTTTATAAAGTTTACTAATATTTTCTGACAGGGGGGGACTCAAGGCGGCAAAGATGGAGGAAAGAAAAAGCCTAAAAATGCTGCTGGGCAATCTGCAGGCAGGGCCGAGGTAAGTTGCTCAATTTGTTTTCAGAAAGAATGAAGAGGCTTTTATTAGATATCATCATAATGTAATGTTTACAAGAAATGTATTGTAATAGATGCATTTCATTGCATGCTCATGCATCTCAAAGCAGACTCCCACTGGCTTCATGGCTGTTGAGCTTTTTGATCAGATACTTGTATAGTCAAAACAAGTATAAGGTGAAACCCTTCTCATCTTTTCATGTGCAATGATGAATAAGAGGCCAAATTGAATCAATGGCATTACATTGAGATAGCCCAGTTAAAGCTAAAAGTTCAAATGGATACAAGTTTTAGAACAGAAAATAGTTTGGTCATCTTAAACGTATAAAGCCCATTAACACAGCAGGTGTGTCTTTTTGTCCGCACTGTTATGTCCTCAGACAAGCTGAGTAATAAAAAAATGTATTGGCTAGTCTAAGAGAAAAATATTTCATTTAAATAAAAAAAACTTGACACCCAATGAATGTTATACAGTTTCAGCATTTTTTTGTATCCTGAATTACTTTTTTTGTCTCCCTCTAGCTGACAACAGCTCCTGAGTACATAGACGAGCGTCTTTCTTTGTACACCAAGCTGAAAGCCGAGCATGACGCTCTGATGGCTGAGAGGGCTGCGAAGGACAGCCGGGCCATCAAGGTGACTCTCCCTGATGGGAAGGTGGTGGACGCCGAATCCTGGAAGACTACACCATACCAGGTGGCCTGTGGAATCAGGTCAGTGTGATGATAGGATCCCTGTCACTTTAAATGATATTGAAAGCCCGTTTTCATGCAGCACAACAAAGAAGGAAAACCATAATGGTGGTTCAGGGATTTAATTTGCCAACTTTAACTGTCAATTTTATTTATAAAGCCTTTAATCCTTCATTCAAAAGGCCTCATTAAAGGAAAAGTCGTAGAAGCTTTGCCGTTGGATAGTCTATATGCAACAGGTGCCAAGACTGAATTAATGTTAAATTAAATGTTGATAGCATTTATTTACATGACCAGACTGCACAGTAAACAAAAGGACATGTAAGCAGATATATCACTATTATTGAGTGGATGCTGCATTGCTTCATTCATTCATTGTTTTCGGAATGACTGTCCATCCCAATGTCCTGAATGCAATATCTCAGGCATCATTCGAATGACTTCTTGAATTAGTTTTTGTATGAATTGGTCTTGCTCGTATAAATTCAAAATAATATTGATGTTTTTTACATCTACTCAATGAATTGATGATTAGATTTTGAAATATGTTCCTGTTTTACGTTCAGTCAAGGCCTTGCTGACAACACAGTGATTGCTAAAGTGAATAACGGTGTGTGGGATCTGGACCGACCATTGGAGGAGGACTGCAGCCTTCAGTTGCTGAAGTTTGATGATGAGGAGGCTCAAGCTGTAAGTCAACTCCATCCCTTGGCTGACTCATTGCTTATTTGTTTTTTCCTGCTGTAGTAAATTACTCTAACCCTTTATTTTAGATGCATAGTTTGCCCCCTTTTAAAAAACATATCTGCTTTTATTGAAACTCAAACGCTATGAAATGGAACAATGATGAAATATCTTGACAAATTAATATTTGTTTTAATTGAAGTGCTCTCTGATGGTACTAACTTGGAGACTATGTTTGAGTCTCCCAAAGCTTATCAATTGTATACATTTCTGGATACCAAAAGAAAAAGACTGGAAACAGTAGCTTCCAAATCTACATGTTTTATTACAACAAAACCAAACATACCAATCACAATCTCTTATAGTCACAGATATTGCATAACTTTACTCTACATCATTTCCTGACTGATTCTGTTCCTTAAATAGAACGCCTCCCTATTTCCCTGGAATCAAACATTGGTTATTTATAGGGGTGCACCGAATGGGAAATTCTTGGCCGAAACCGATACCGAAAATAGGAAACAGTTGGCCGAAAACCGAATGCCGAAAGGCCGAAAATGATTAATAGAAATATATATATATATAATGTATACATTTTTTACCAATGTTGTTCAGCTGCCTGATTATGGAAAAATAAATGATTATGGCAAAACTTAACTTAAATAATAATCACTATTATGGGTCCATAAAACATTTATTCAGCACTTTTGAATGCATACAGTACATTAATTCCAAGTCAAGTGCATTTTCTTTTCTCTGAAAAGTGCTGAATAAATGTTTTATGGACCCATAATAGTGATTATTATTTANTCTCTTCTGGCACAGGGACAATACTTTGCATACTAAGGTATGCGGTACCAAAGGAAAGTAGTCTGAATGCCGATCAGATTCTCGATGGGTGCAGAAAAGCACTTATACTGCGATGTAGGGTAGGGTGTGCGACATTGGAAAACTACAGGGGATATATCTTTAAAAAGGGTCCCATTTCCATTGACCATTTCTACTTGATCCATAATTCATTGTTTGAGGTATACTAAATACATTTACTATTGTGGCCAATTTTCCAAACTCACATTGGTTTCTCATACAGCATCTCTGTATAGTATGTGTATTCACTCTCTGTCCTAAACGGCTTGTTGGAGCTCCTGCCTGCCCGCCCCCCCCTCCCTGTGAGCCCAGTGGCCGTCTGCAAGACAGCGCAAAACTCAGTCTGGTCTCGCCTACCCCACACCAGTGAGCCAGCTCACAGTGTCCCGCTCCTCGCAGCAGCGAGCCTCGCAACGTCCCGCAGAGTGAGTGTGTGTTTGAGGAAGTTCGCGGATTGGTCTAAACGTAACGGTAACCAATCTGCGGAGCCGTTACATTACTATACCCAAGAAGTAAACAATACAAAAAGATAAATCCACAACGAGGTGTTCTGGGGCAGCATAGACAGGTCTTTTCTTGGTTAGAGTTTTACTCGCTACAGGGTGTACTTTGAGGGTTTTTGACTCTGCAGACCGTTTAAATGCATAACAAGATACATAACAAACAAGGGGACGGGTAATAACCAGAAAGGCATGTCATAAGACCTTTAAGGAATGGATGGACAAAATGGCCAGAATCTCCTCCTATGAAAGATTATGCTATAAAATGATAAATAGAATGGATATCTACATGAAAATATGGGGCCCTTTAGTGGCGGTGACTTGAAGTGCTGGAGAGCTCAACCCTTTAAAACAATTGAAAACCCAAAATAAAGTTATGTGATGTACTACATATTTTATGTATATAATGTGTTGTATTGTAGTATGTGCAGGATGGTTTACATACCGCGTATCATGTATATCGTGTATGCCATGGATGATGCTCTACCTCTGTGAGGTTCCCTTTGTCCATCCTGTCAGTTATTGTCCTGTCTCTGCTGTAGTTTGCCATGGTACTTTGATATCTTGATATGTGATACATGTAACATTTAGCTGTGTTGTTATGTATGTATGTATGTAGGTTTTTCTGGAAAAAAACAATAGGAAAAAAAAAACAATGCATGGGTTCACGACTCACCTGTACACTGTGGTGGTGGGAGTGGTCACCTTCTCATTGAGAATGCGGCACTTGAACTTGTTGTACTGTTAAGGAGAATACGTGCTTTTAGAGTTGAGCTAATTATTAGATGTTTAGTTTTTCACACGTTTGTGTTTTCAAATACCTTGAACATTTCCAACAGAGTTTCCTTCTTTATCTCCAGCCTCTCAAAGGGCTGCTTCTCCTTGATAATTTTCTTGCACAAGGTCTCCAGTCCTGGGAAGTCATTGCTTGAAACACCACTGTCAAAACAAGAGAGAAACACAACAAGAGCATTACATACAATAACTACTCCTACATTAACATGCAAAGTGCACACAGTGCTAAATTAAGTCAGCCAGGGTTTCTAAAGGGCATCATGGATGAGACCAAGGTTTGTTCACCAATGTAATTATTTGACCTCCAAAAACTTCTAACCTCAGCCAAGCATGGGCAAGTATTTAAAAGTCCTTGGCTTGAGGGGCTCAAATATCCTTGCAAAAATCGTCTCCAAGAATTTCATTAGCATAAAAGGACTTCATTAGGTTGTAGAATTAATTAGACAGCTCTCCTCACGCTCTCCTGCAGCCTGAAGCAAGGAGAAATGCGTCTGTTTCAGGAAAGGTCAAGTGAAAAGTTGTTTACTGAGAAGAAATGCTTCTTCTGAGGGTGTCTCAACACACTTTCAAAGCGCTGGTGTTGTTTTGAATAAATTTGCTTTTAGACTCAGAATCCTGCGGGCAGAAATTGGAAGATGCAATTTCAAATCCACACCCAACGAAAATCAGGCTTGACAGCATGTGAGTCATTACAATCCGCCCGTTTTGTTTTTGCCAGACAGTGAACCCAACTGACAGTTGCTAAGGCTTGAAGCCAAACAAAAATAACAAAGAGTCTGAAAACAAAGCCTGTTTGACTTACTCAGCAGTGCTCTCCAAGAACATGTCGTAGTAGAAGCCGCTCTCGATGGGGGGGCCGTAGCACAGGCAGCCTCCATACACCTTCTCCATAGCTTCACCCAGGATATGTGCGCTGGAGTGCCAGTAAACCTTAATATAAAACAAGATATTTCCCGATTTGCAAAAATAGTATTGCAGAACATCCCTTTGTTTATTAATAATAGGATGCATGTGCTGGCAAATTGGTAAAATGAGACTCTTGAATCTGTTCAGTACTTCAACTGACCTTTTCTTCAGATAAAATATTCAACACCTTTCAGACAATGAAACTGAAAATGGAGATTATAATGGAGGAGCTAGTCTTGTGATTCGCTTAAGAGACCGGTTGCTGCCAATTTTATGACAGTACAATACTGCAGCAGTATTTTACATTCTCAGGTCTCCTCTTAATGTCTTTGCTGCTTGGACACTTGGTAAATCACGGAGCTTTGAGGTTTATTATTGATTGTAAACCTCTCATTCATCACTTTAACCTTGCCTGCACTAACAGCATGTCAATACGGTTGAATGAACTCTGCAGGATGATGTGTACTGCAAGTAAAGACCGGATTACTCACCGAGAAAAAAAGGAAATTATGATTTCCTGTTTTAACAAATAATAAGAGTCTAACGTTAGGATATAATTACTATGTTTAAACGTGGAAAACCGGCTAAATTGTTAGAATGTGTACTTCCGAACAAACACACACCCCGATGTCGGGTTTTTCGCCTCACGTGCCTTGATTGTCTGTTTGGGAGACATAAGAGGGGAGTTATATAGTATATGACTGTTTATGAATATGTATCTCATATCAAGTTATATTGAGCAAAACGTATCAGGGTGCATGAAGTACCCTCAATATGAACTTGACCTCAGCATGTACACTATTGTGTAACTTGGAGCCATTACTTGAACATGACTGAAAACCCCAGCTGCAAAATAGTACCATTAAATAACTAGGGATGCACCGAATATTCGGCCGCCGAAAATTATCGGCCGAAAATGGTTAAAAAGGCCCTTTCGGCTTTCGGCCGAAAGGGTTCTAGCACCGAAAAAATATCA
>NW_011333040.1:4030411-4036483 GCF_000735185.1 Notothenia coriiceps
TTAAAAGACAGAAGGCCTCAGGTAGCTATTGCTGCTGCGCTGCGTCACATCAGTAATCCTCCACCATCTCCAACTCATTCAGGCTCAGACACTCGCTCGCGTTGTGGAATGAGTACTACTCATTCCACAACGCGAGCGAGTGTCTGAGCCTGAATGAGTTGGAGATGGTGGAGGATTACTGATGTGACGCAGCGCAGCAGCAATAGCTACCTGAGNCTGCCGGTGCGTTAAGACCACCTCAGTGTCGGATTTTGGAAACTTGATTTTGAGTTGTCTCATGGCAGTTAGGGTATAAGGGACAAACCAGGGGACTTTACTTCCTCTTGATACCGTCGGTTATTTACAAAAAAACACCTAAATATAGCCTACTTGTTGTTATTGTGCTTCTGTCTTTCTGTGTCTTTTCATCTGTAAACTCCCTCAACGGGGCCGCTCGCTCTTTTCTTGATAGCCCTCTCACGGGTGAACAGTTCACTGTCCCGCTTCATTGTAGGATTTCTGCCATGTCTCTACCACTTTAGTTTGACCATCTCTGTTGCTAAGTTATGGAATACTAAATAAATAAGTAATTAGATACCTTACCGTTACTGGCTGCGCTCATAAAGAATGATAAGAATAAGAATACTATTGAACTGGTTTCATTAATTAGTGAGTTTATTTAAGGTAATTAGGTAGAAGCCAGAAGCATGTCTGGACTGCACAGCAGTTACAATGGTCTGGTCAAACTACATTAGAACAGAATTGTCCACATTTTGTCTTTAATAGTTACTAACATTAGATATTTTTGATGAGATATGGACCGCAAAACAAAACATTTCCCTGGTTTTCGTTTTTTAAATCAAGTCACCGAATGTAGTCGCCTTAGCTTATTTTGTTATGAGATGTGAATTACTGTTCAATTTAGTTGAAGTAATAATCGTTTGGTTTCTTTTACATTAAAAAAAAGTTACAATTTTCAAAATGTATTGTTTTTTTTCGGGGGAGGCCCTTTTTCCAGTTAAGAGCAATAGCCCCTCCAAATGTCTGTGCACGTCCCAATAGTGTACCCCAAAGCAGATGATTTTAAGTGTTTTGCCCTGTAAACAAGAAGTGGAGATGCTGGGGATTGAACCCAGGACCTCATACATGCGAAGCATGCGCTCTACCACTGAGCTACATCCCCTCTGTTGAATACTCTCTGATTTATAAGAAAGACAGCAATTTGAGCAGCAGAATACAATGTTTTTACTATTTCAGATTTATTTAATTTAGAGGAAGTTCAAGGCCACAACAGAGGTGTTGGGTGAATGCCTTAGATAAGGCAACCTTGAACCGTTTTTTACCACAGTATTGAAAACATTTTACAATTTGGAAGTCTTGGAGCTTTGCCGTAAACACAGATACAAAATGCTTTATACCTGCTTTTTGTACATGCAGTATTTAATAGTGCATCCTTTTTTTATAAATAGAATGAAATAAACTGTTGGATAGATATCGTAGTAGTATCACATTACCCACTTGCATATGCATCCTTATGCTCAGAACAACAGGGATCTACTCATTAAACATTGATCAATAGCGCTAATGGTGATGAAAAATTGCAGAGATCATCTTTAACTTTGAAATGTCGGGTTCATTTATCTGCCTTTTTAGTCAAACAAATATATTACTCTAAAGTTATTCTGCATTACAGCTTTCATTTCATGACATGGTTCAGGCCACATCATTTTTGAAAATCTGTCATGTTTAAAGTATGTGCCAAACATAAAACCAAACATATTTAGCTGTAAAAGAAGATTGTTATTCTTAAATATTTATTTTGTGTAACAACATTTCCCGACGGAATATGTTGCAGAACTACTTTAGCTGAGTTACAACTTAAAAAGATTCATGCATTTTCAATGAACTTGTATGTCACAGTAAATAGGGCAAGAAAACACTTCCACTCAATGTTCTGTGTTACTCACACGATCATATTCATGTTTATGTTAAGACACACTCAATTACTTTTTCCCAACAGAATTGTGGGTATAAATAATAGACACAGTGCCGGACACCATTCTGAGACTCACACGTGTCAGATTGAGGATTATCATATGTGCAGACATCCACACATGCACAGTGAATCGCTTAATCAGTGATCTACAGTGCAGTATAATCTGTGTCATCAACCTCTGAATCCACTGAATGAAGTCATCAGTTTCTCCCATATAATCATAATCTCTCCCCCTTTCAACACTGGCTGCTGCTGTGTAATTATTCTGATGTGACCTGACTGCGATGTACTTTTTTCCCTAAACGAATGTTCCAGGCTTAAAATGCAGTGTTGAAACTAACATTGAAATGGATACACAGGGTGTCCGCGGGGTCCTTAAAGTATTAAAAGTTGATCAATCAAATTAGTGAAAATTAAGGCTATTAAAAAGTATTAAAAAGTGCATTTTCCAAGGTATTACATTTTGTAGCTTGTTTTCAATAAGTATATAAATTGTCCAAAGAGGTTGTATTCTACAGTCTGCCTGAATGTAATCATTGCGTAGGTGTGTAGTGTGATTCTGTGTAGTTTGTTTATGGCATCCCGTTGGATTTGACGTCATCTGAACAGGACATCGCACGCTCACTGCTTGATAGCGCACGAAGGCCCGTTTACGCCGGTTGTTAAACAACATCGTTATGGGGAAACGCAAGTTTGCGTCCAAATGGTTGGAAGATAAGGAGGAAGGACAATCAATACTGTATATAGTAAATGTGAGCTAAAGTGTGTCGCCAATGTAAACGGTTAAAACTCAAAGTGGCGATAAGGTCTTAAAATGTACGGAAAGGGTCTTAAAAAAGGTCTTAAAAGTAACTTCAGGATTCCTGCATATACCCTGTTAATGCTTTTGACATCGTTTGACTCCTTATGTGTTCCCTTCAGCTCCAGCAGGAGAGGAGAGACGCTGAACTCAGGGCGAAGCGTGAAGAGGAGGAGCAGCGTAAGAGGAGAGAGGAGAAGCGGAGGCTTCAGGAGGAGCAGAAGAGGAGGGAGGAAGAGGATCTCTTCAGACGCAGCAAGCAGGTGAGTTGCAGGATCTGATTTGCTGTATTTTCATTATTTTCATGATGCAAGCTAGGCTCATTAAAGTTGACATTTGATTTCACAAGTCAGACATCCAAATAGTACACCACTGATGATGCAATGAGAATGGCTTTTCAGCTTATAATGTTGTTCATTTCAAACCTGTTCTCTCTCCCTGCAGTGTCGTCAGCAGCAGGAGCTGATCATGAAGTTGCTGCAGCATTCCCCCCAGGCAGGCAGCTCAGGCTGGAGCGGGGCCCCCTCCTCAGGGCTCTCCAAGGCAGGAAAGCCCCCTGCTCTGGCTCTGCTGGAGATGCAGCAGGAGGCAGAGAGGCTCCTGAAGCAGCAGCAGCAGCAGAGAGCCCAGCAGCAGAGAGAGCGCGTGAGTTTTAAATGAACTGTTTCATACAGACCGTCGGAGAGAGAATGCCGATAGAAGATATTTCTAAATGATTTCTCTGTCTGTGTCCAGCTCTCTGGCATGTCGATGGGGAGCTCCTCCATGGGCGGGCAGTGGGCGGATGGTGTTGGCATGTGGGGCGGGCCTGGAGGGATGGAGGGCAAGAGCAGCAGTGGAAGCTCTTCAGGCAGCATGGGCATGTGGGACGAGGCTGTGAAGAACCAAGCCAGCCTGCGTGGCAACAGCAACAACAACATGGGCCTGAAGAACAGCCGCAGCAGCCCCTCACTTAGGTACAGGAAGCCAAAAATACTCACTTTATTTTTTGTTCACCTTCAGTAGCATATGGCATTCTAATATTAAAGTTATAGGTGTCCATGTTTCAGTTATGGTTGTATGTCCTCTGCAGTGATCAGTTCATGATGCGTAGGAAGCGGACTGAGGACGAGGACAAGCTGCTGAAGCTGCTGCAGGGCATGAAGCCTCAGGACGGCTTCACTACCTGGTGTGAACAGATGCTGCACGCTCTCAACACCTCTGCCAACAACTCCTCCTCCCCACTGGATGGTAGGCCGAGTTATGAAAGTAGCTAGGTCAAGGTTAATAAAACTTCCCCCGGAACTTAGTTCAAAGATGTTTTGGCTTTATTTATTTTGATCTCAAAAAGTTCCTAGAATTTCTAATCATTTCAACTTTATGTCTTTTATTAAGTTGCCACAATTGTGGCCTACCTGAAGGAGATGGAGTCTCCCTATGCAGTGCTGGAGTTCATCCGGTCCTACCTAGGGGACACAGTGGAAGCCAAAGAGTTCGCCAAACAGTTCCTGGAGCGACGTGCCAAACAGAAAGCCAACCAACAGAGACAGCAGCAGCAGGTAGGCCTGAGCTACAAATGTCTTTTTTTAAATGAGAACAGCATACTACAAAACCTAACAAACTGTGATTCGCTGCCCAAGCATATACATTACAAATGTAAAGAAAAACAGGACCAGGCACCCAGTACCTTTTTGAATATCTGGGAAATTGTTCTAATTATACTCAGTATTAATAAGGAGAAAAGAAAATAGCTTTTCCATAATTGTGAATGTTTGAATTCCAGGCTTCTAAAACACCATGACGTATGTGTTAGAATATAATGAAAAGGCAACATCAAATGAACTGGCTCAAAGTGCGCTTTTGAAGTTGTAATTTCCTCCTTTCTCTTGATGTGTCCCAGTTATCAAAGGAAGTGGCTGGATTGAACATGAACTTCCCTCTGCAGGTCAGAAAACATTTTTTTTGTAAACGATAACGCACTGGCAGTTACTAAAGGCTATAGCAAGAAAGGGCTTTACATTTGTAAAAGTTGATTTAAAAAAAGATATCACTTCTTTGGGCTTTTGAGGCACACATTTATTTGTATTTCCCTTTTTCTTAGGACTCAATGCGAGGAATGAATCCAAGCACCCTGCAGTCCATGTTTCAAGCCAACCACATGGGCAAGTCTGGTCTCTATGACAACCAGGGAGGGAAGATGAAGAAGAAACAGCCCATGATGCTGCACCCTGACCCCAGCATCTTAGGTACGTGACCTCAACACCATTTTATATTTCTTCCTATTGTCTTCATTCATTTGTAAATGCTCAGAATCTATTATTAGCTAGCTCTATTATTATTATCTATTAATAGCTTGACCCCAGATTAGCATTATGATTATACAAAACACAGCCAGTCAGAAACAGGTGTACATCAAGAGTTACCACACAAACAAGCCAACATGGAAACTGGAGTCCCACAAAGGCAAACAAAAAAAGAAGGAAGACAGCTTTCTGAAGCACCAGCGGAAAGTAATAGTCTTCTTGGAGACGTGTTTGCACCAGGTGGTGTGTAGGATGGGCTCCTAGGGTAGGCTTGTGTCTGAAGTTATTTGTGCACCCGTGAGCGGTTTGGAGTGGAAACCCAGGGATGGGATTTGTCTCGTAATTTGAAATACATGTGAACAGGTGGCCTCGCTTTTATTGAGAATATTAAGAAAAACTCCTATGCAACTCAAATCCAAACGCTTCAGTCATTCAGTAAAGAAAAACTTAATCACTGAGGACCCTCCACACCCTCTTCACTGCTGCTTTCACCTTCATCAGGCACTTGCTCTAGAGTACCTCTGTACAAAAAGAGAACTTACAAAAACTCTTTCATTCCCACTCCATTATCTATTTTAAACAAGGCCTAACAGTCTTTCACAACTTTGAAATGCATGTGACCTGAAACATGTGACCTGCTCTCAATGACTTGTTATAGTGTTTCTTTTTATTCAAGTCTTTCATTGGGCTGTGTTTTGAATACTGTTTTCAATCATTATATGCGGATTATAACATTTTTGGACATTTTTGGAATCTTTTAATATGATTACATTTCATTTACAGTTCACTCACTTTCGGCTATGCATGTGACCTCTAGCTTATCTCTACATGTGATTCATATCCATACATAACCACACTAAATGTAATACATATGTGTAAATGTTTTTTTGTTCTGAAATTGACCAATGATATCTTTCCACAACAGAAGGCTGGCTCTTCCTATCAAACTATGTCTGCATCTTTATCCCCCGTTAGCTCTTCTCAGCCCTTGCCCCTCTGATCTTACTCTCACTCTC
>NW_011333040.1:4036542-4075018 GCF_000735185.1 Notothenia coriiceps
TGTGAACGTGAACATTAATAGAATATCACCTCCCATCTTCAGAGCAATCTGACTATTATAACATTAGCGTTAAGAAAGCTTACTTAAATATCTGCCACAACATAAGTAACCGGATCAAAGTAGCAGTACAGTCCGCGGCATATCAAATCATAATGTATCATATATTTCCTTATCTGAGTCAGCTGAGCCGTATCTGGCCGCGCAACACTCACAGTGTCACATACTGTATGCAGAAGTATTATTTTAAGCAACACATTAAGTTGACGAAACACTCGAGTCAAATGTAATTAAAGTCAGATCGTGTCTTAGACGGGGCAGTGATATCATAAACCTGTTAATGTACGCATTCAAACAGTTTTTCTGTTACCAGCTGTATTCACCTTGCAGGTGCAGCTATGTGGCTTTTACCCTGGATAAAGTGTTTAAGTCATGGATGTTTAAAGTTTAACTTCTTCATATTTGACTAATATAAACTTTTCATTCAGGAAGTATGACGCTGCGCTGTCAGTACGCTTCTCCATGTTTGTGATTGGTCGAATGCTCCAAATACCACCCCTTTCATGTGAACGCGCACCTAACTAGATAGGACACGGCTGGCTTGAGCGATCCACTTGATAACCCGCGTCGTAGTACGGCTTAGCGACAGCGCGTATGTTTTGGATTAGTCCAACCAGCTAACTCAAACATATCCAGGTTAGGAAAATCCAGCTTCGTAGTACAGGCCTCTGAAGTCACTACCAATCAACACTAACAAAAGGAGGCTGCAGGAAAACACAGCTAATAAAGGGAAGCTAAACACATATATCAACACGACACTAAGCACACATATAATCACACCAAACACACTACACTAAACACGGACCACACGAGTCGAACACAGTCTGATGGCTCAAGTCTAAAGTGTCCACGACACAAGAGCAAAATGCATGAAGCGTCTGATGGCAGCAGAGCCTCCCAAGTGATAATTATCCCCAGGCTTTGTAGTCATCTCCAGCAGGTGTGCGCCGGCGATTAGAGTGCGTCGGGCCCGGCGTGCTCCAATCACAATCTCCAGGGGGCGGACCAGGAGATAGCAGCCAATGACGTCAGGGCAACCGCACAGCTCATTTGCATATAACACAGGTGAACAGACGATCAGGAAGGCGACAGCCGTAACACCGACCTAAAGCTGTCCGTCCCTGTTTGTTAGAAAGAGATCGATGATTTCTTCGGGGCTGGCATGTATTTTGAAATCCAGGTTAAGGCAGGCAGGAGAGTGGTTATATTTTAAGAGCCGGGTTCTTCACACGCCGCCGGCTGTCTCTGTTCCTGGACCCCATCCCAAAATGTGTTCAGCGGTCTTGATGTCACCGTGATGTAAACTCATGCTTGCCTCTTGGGGCGTCACAATCATCGAGGCTGGGCAGTGTGTGTCGGCCCGGCAGTTAACACTCAGAGGTATGAAATATTCAGCAGAGTTAAAACATTTTGGAGAGCGAGGGGGAGGTTTTTTGGGATGAATGAGAGATGAGAAGTGACAGAAACAGCTCGTGTTTGAGAGTTAAAATGATAACGGAGGCCCTGGAGAATCAGGAGAGGTTTTTTTTTTAAACAAGAGGTAGCATGAAGCAGTTGTATCGGAAACACACACTGACATTTCTATTATGTAGAAATCAGGTGGAACTGGATTGTCATCCGAGGAAAGGGCAGAATCTCCTCCTGTGATGGTGCACCGAGTGCCCTTTCGGAGGAAGACACTGAGCATATTCAGGTTTATCTTTTCAACTCGGGATGACACTTGTGAATTTTATGGCTTCCTTAACTATGTGCCATGAAAGCTCTTACGTGTTATTCTCAGGATGTTCTGCTGTATTTCTCCTCATTAAGGAGACAACTGAGATTCAATGGTAATCGGAAACAGTTACTAATACAGTTGCAATGTTGTCCCAAGACATCTGGTGAATAGACTGTTTTTATTAAGTGCTTTATTCAGTCTTTACGACTCCTCAAAGCGCTGCACATAATACAAGTCATCATTCACACATTCATGCAGAGCTGGAGGCTGTCATGCATCTTGCCTTCACACACACTCACACACCCTGGGCCATGCCATCGGGGGCAACTGGGGGCTAGCTATCGTGCTGAAGGAAACATTGACTTTTTGACTTGTTGACTGCAGGGGCTTGGATCCAACCCAAAGCCCTCTGACTGATCTACAGTCAATCAGAAATTCAATACGGAATACATTCTTATTCTGAATGTAGCATTGAAGTAAGATTAGCTAGTTGTACTCGTGTTTAAGAGCATTATTTGTTTGTGTATACTACACTTTTTGAATATGCGTCTCAATTAGGATTTGAGATGACTAGATTGACTAGAGATGCATCACAATTGTTCAGGTCGGAAGAAGGAACACACCTACTTGAAAACATCACAAAATACTGATATCAACAGCTTTTTGGATATGCGCAAATATCAAAACAACAACATGTTCAAGAGGATGGTTGAAGAGGGAACAAGTCAGCCACAGGTGGACAACTTAGGACATGTTTTTAGGGCTTCATATCATTAGGAATAATCATTAACCATCTAAAAGGCTCGGTTAAAGTATTGTCTAGTTTGGAGTAAACGGCAAAACATATTTTGTGCATTTAAACCCTGGAAAAAATATTTATTCTGAAGTATCAAAATGTGTTTTTCTTTCCTTTTCTTTCTTTCTTTACTGTATGTAATGTGTTGTTTCTTTGTATGTCTGCCCCTGGAGTTTGTTGTATGTAGAAGTTATGATGTTCATATATAATAGATGAATACAAAAAGAAAAACGTGCCTCGCATCACGTCTCGCTGCGACAGCTTTTCTTTATTTGACCTTTCATCCTGACAAGCTGAGATCCCTCCTGCTATCGATCTGCATTTTCATCTCCACGCTAAAATAGGTCAGAGGAAGGATGGATTATTTACACGTAGCCTGTCCCCCTTTTTCTATAAATGCCAGCTTTCCTCTTGATGAGAGGTCAAGAGATTTAAAAAAAAGAGTGTTAGGAAAAGCAGGGTGGACCAAAATGCAGGAGACAGATGATCGTAACAGAAACGTCCTTTATTTAAAAGGCTTGGTTCAGACAAGAAAAGGGAAAACAGAAGATAACAGATCTTCCCAATGTACAACAAACAAGTATCTGAAAAGACTAATAAAACACCAGGATGGCGGTAGAATAGTTCTTTTGTTGCGGAAAAAAAGCTCACAAAGTCAATTAATTTTAACAAGCTGAAACTTCTACGTTTGTTTGTATGACATTAAATACCTCAGTAAATACCCCACTGGCGAATTTAAAAACGCCTGTTGCTAACACGTGTCTAAAGGAGACGACTAAACATCATCACCCTCAACATTAGCCACCTTTAGCTTAGCGGTTGTGACGTGAAGTCATGTGACCGTGCTGTAGTTCCTTTATAGCCCAACATTAGCCACCTTTAGCTTAGCGGTGGTGACGTGAAGTCATGTGACCGTGCTGTAGTTCCTTTATAGCCCAACATTAGCCTCCTTTAGCTTAGCGGTGGTGACGTGAAGTCATGTGACCGTGCTGTAGTTCCTTTATAGCCCAACATTAGCCACCTTTAGCTTAGCGGTGGTGACCTGAAGTCATGTGACCGTGCTGTAGTTCCTTTAAAGCCCAACATTAGCTTTTTACTTTCAAACATCATAAAGTGGTGTTAATATGTGGAGATTATCCTGCTGAACGAAATGTATAATTATCTTTGCACTGTGTGAGTGTTTGGTGTGTGTGTGTCTGTGCTTCTTTCAGTATCTGCAATATCAACCCTTTATTTTTGCAAATTGTTAAAAAATACACGAGAGTGAAATGGAACGTGGCCTTTCAATTTCCTAAATGTTATTCGACTCGTCTCAATAGCGCATTTTGACACCCGTTGTGCACGAGTCGACCAGAGTGTTGGCATGTTGTCAGTCATGCCTCTCGACTCTGAAGCATTACGGCTGCAGGACAGGACTCCCTGCTGGTTTGAGGAATGTGAGACGAGGCGGTCACCGGGTCGCTGCGTTGGAGCTAATGAGCAGGCAGACTGAAACTCTCGTCTCACATTCCTCAAACCAGCAGGGAGTCCTGTCCTGCAGCCGTAANATGCCGAGTGGAAAGGAACTTCTTCTAGGAAGGACAAAGAGGCTATTCTCGAGAGAGCACGAATGGAGGTGGCCGAAATGCCTTGGTTGAGAAGTTCGTTGCCAGATTGGTTACAGCTTTTCACAAGTTGGCCTGAGGACTGGTCCGACGCTTCTAACCCTTTCCTCGGATCCGACTACGGTCCTGTTGGAGGTCCACGGAGTCTCCAAAGAGCCTCTAGGAGACGCAGGGCCAGGATTCCAGCCCGTGCTCCAACAGCCATGATCCCGGTGTGGGATTCCCAACCTGGCACCATATACCTCGATGGGATCCGTCTGAAGACAACCCATGCTGCTGCCCCAGTTCCTGCTCCTGTCCAGGAGTCGTATGCTGGAACTCGTCTGGCTTATGGAGGTCCACGGAGCCTTCAGGCGGCTGCTAAGAGAAGGAGTCGCAAAGCCAAGCTAGCAGCCCGAGCCCCAAGAGCCATGGCTCCTGCCCCAGTACAGGCCCCAGCAGCCATGCCTCCATGCTCCAGTACTATCCCACATAGCCATGGTACCGTGCTCCAGTACCATCCCACATAGCCATGGTACCGTGCTCCAGTACCATCCCACACAGCCATGGATCCGTGTTCCGGTTCCTTGCCCAGCAGCCACGGTTCCGGCTCCAGTGCCGGCCCCAGCAGCCATGGTCCCTGCTCCAGAACCGGATCTTACAGCCATGTTTCCGGCTCCAAAACCGGCCCACACAGCCATGATCCAGACTTCAGCTCCGGACCTTACAGCCATGTTTCCGGCTCCAGAACCGGACCATACAGCCATGTTTCCGGCTCCAGTGCCGGCCCCAGCAGTCATGTTTCCGGCTCCAGAACTGGACCTTACAGCCATGTTTCCCGCTCCAGAACCGGACCTTACAGCCATGGTTCTGGCTTCAGTACCGGCCCCAGTACCCATGGTTCCGACTCCAGTTTCGTCTCCAGGACTGGCTTACAGGCCAACGCCAGCTCCCCGAGTCCTGTCGGCATACCGGCCGACTCCAGCACCTCGTCTCCTGCTGGCTCTCCAGCCGACTCCAGCTCCTCGTGTTCTGTTGGCGAACCAACCGTCTCAAGTCTCTTCTCAAGTACCCTCTCGAGTCACCTCTCGAGTCCCCATTCAAGACACTTCTCAAGTCTCCTCTCGAGTCCCCATTCAAGACACTTCTCGAGTTCCCTCTCAAGTCACCTCTCGAGTCACCTCTCAAGTCCCCTCTCGAGTCCCCTCTCAAATCTCTTCTCAAGTCCCCTCTCGAGTCACCTCTCGAGTTCCCATTCAAGTCACCTCTCAAGTCACCTCTCAAGTCACCTCTCGAGTTCCCTCTCGAGTCCCCTCTCGAGTCTCTTCTCGAGTCCCCTCTCGAGTCACCTCTGGAGTTCCCATTCAAGACACTTCTCAAGTCACCTCTCGAGTTCGCTCTCGAGTCCCCTCTCGAGTCCCCTCTCGAGTCTCTTCTCGAGTCCCCTCTCGAGTCACCATTCAAGACACTTCTCAAGTCACCTCTGGAGTTCCCATTCAAGACACTTCTCAAGTCACCTCTGGAGTTCCCATTCAAGACACTTCTCAAGTCACCTCTCAAGTCACCTCTCGAGTCCCTTCTCAAGTCCCCTCTCGAGTCACTTCTCGAGTTTCCTCTCGAGTTTCCTCTCAAGTCTCCGTTCAAGTTCCCGCTCAAGATCCCTCTCAAGCCATCTCTCAAGTCAACTCTCAAGTTTCCTCTCGAGTCTCCACTCAAGTCCCTACTCTTGTGCCGTTGGAGGTTCCGCTGGGGGTCCTGCCAACCCTATGTCCTGTGCCGTTGGAGGCCCCGCCGACTACTCTTCTGCCGGGGGTCCTGCCGGCCCTGTGTCCTGTCCCGTTGGGGGTCCCGCCGACTACTCTTCTACCGGGGGCCCTGCCAACCCCATGTCCTGTTTCGTTGGAGGCCTCGACATCACCTGTATCGTCGGGGGTCCTGCCAACTCCTTGTCCTCTTCCGTGGAGAATCTTGCCAACAGCCGTTCCACCGGCTCCGGTTCCTGTCCGGTCAACACCGGCTCCTGCCCGGTCCCCTGAGAGCTGTGGTCTTCGCCCCTCCTCGAACTCTGCCTTGCCCCCGGGCCGTCCGCCCGAGACCCCCTTTTTGAAATCTGCCTTGCCCTCGGGCCGTCCGCCCGAGAACCCATCTTTGAACTCTGCCTTGCCCCCGGGCCGTCCGCCCGAGACCCCCTTTTTGAACTCTGCCTTATCCCCGGGCCGTCCGCCCGAGAACCCATCCATGGTCTCTGCCTTGCCCCGGGCCGTCCGCCCGAGACCCGTCCTCCGGACCCCCTCCACCCACCCTGCTGGACTTTGTTTTTTGGGACGTCTGGGATCCGTCCCTTGAGGGGGAGGTTCTGTCACACCCCCAGGTTTATGTCACAGGTTTTAGTGTTGTCTGTCTAGGTTTGGGTGTTTGCTGTCATGTTTTTCCTCTTGGGTTATTGTCTGGTCCTTTTCCCTGTGTTTTTCATGTCTGTTGTTAGTTCCCTGGTGTGTCTAATTCCCTGATTGTTTTCACCTGTCACTCCTCGTGTGTCTCCTGTGCCCATCAGTGTCAGCCCCGCCCCATATTGTTCCCACCTGTGCCTTGTTACCCTGTGTTTAAATTCCCCTGTCTCCCAGTGTTCAGTTTGTCAGGTCTATGCTTTTGGAAGTCTTTGGTATTTGATTCCTCACTGCGTGAGCGCCTTCATTTTTTGTCCTCTCGACTGGAGTTTTGGTGATTACCTTTTTTGTTCATTTTTGCTAAATCATGGAAAAATAAAGTATCTCTCAATACTTTACCTCTGCCTCCCTGTCTGCATTTGGGTCGTACATACTAAGTGCCTGGAATCGTAACACAAAATATGTGATTTGAAGATGATATTGATCTTAATGCTATGAAATCAACTTTGATTAATAGACTGACACATTAGTGGTCAGTCCTAGACATTACTATCTTGAAGCATAATGCCTCAGAGATAAATTGAACACCTAACTTATTTGTGTAATTATTCTAAGCTCAACTGCTTTACAAAAGGGGAGCTTCTTCACACAAGCAACATTTTTAATCAACCTGTTTCCATAATTTCAAAGGATTTTAAAAGGGCATATTTTGTTTACAAGTTCCCTCTCATATTTGAGTGAAGAATTCATTTAAAGAGGATGGGATGTTTCAACTTTCTGTCATCATGTTGCTCTTCATCAGCCACTGGGCCTGCCTTACATCATTCGCCTGTCAGGGTTTAAACACATCACACACAAACGGTCATACCCTCCTGCTCATGCCCATAATCTGTGAGCAAGAACAAGACTGACACACGAAGCCAGATTTGAACTCCAAATATAAGCGTAAAAGAACATGTCTTGTTGAAAACACCTGAAGGTTCTGACTGCGTTTATTTATTGACAGAACCAATCCCTTCCGATCAAAAGCCAAGTGCTGTTTATCACCCAAGCTATAAAATCAAATGTCCTGAACCCTGGATATCTTCACAGGAAGGGGGCTGATTTACCGGTAAAAATTGGTATATTTTGTAAAAGTCAGTAAGACGTTTGATCTTGGGCCTTTCTCATCTTTTTCTGACTCACTTCTTCTCTTGTCCTCACCCCCCAGATCACACATTTCCTCTTCCCACCTTTGATCTTATATAACCTTTTAGACCACTTTAAACATAGATAAAGTAAATAAGATTCAGTCCAGTACCTTAATAATATAGCTTCTGTTTGCAACATCTGTATTGAATTGGCGTCTGTTCAATTGCATTTCTATGACCATGATAGACTTATCAAAACTTTTTACAGAGTATGATTGTACACTTAAACACTACATCACAGTAATACCATCATTAATCAAATAGACAGGCTTATAACCTTAATTTTACTCTGTATAAAACATCAGGTAGTCCATTTCTACCAAATGAACCTGATTGATTTACAATGTGTATTATGGTTGGCTGTGTTTTGTTCAATACAGCCATTATAGGTTTCTACCAAACACTCACACATACTTCATATTTCTTTAATGTGACTGGATTTAACAAATAAACAGCAAATGTGTATGCATATGTGTGATTATTCATGCTGACCAAGTGTCTACGCATAATACGTTGACTGACAGTGTCTAAAAACTAATGAAAATAGTGCAGCATTAAATAAGAGATAATAAATGTTTTAAAAAGAGTGGATAAAGAGCTTAAAGTAGGCCTAGAAAACGTAATTGACTTGATGGTTATCAAAAGTATTGTATATAAACAGTCAGTTTAGAACTTTAGATAATTAGATCAACGTCATCAGGTGTTATCGGAGTTAGGAAACATAACCTACCTGTTAGCGTTAGCTTACCTTAGCTAGGTCTCTCCTCCTTAGTTGCCTTCTGCTGGAATATTTAGCGGTATATAAACGCAGTGAATATCAAATATTCTTGAAAGGATCCACGGATAAGTTTGGGCAAGGAAAAACAACAAACGTTATCTGGTAATTATACAAGGCGCTTACTTTCCTAGCTAGCAAGCTAACACTAGCATCCGCTAACATAGGGATAACTAGCTGTAAATAACTAGTCTCGAGCTGATTCTGTCTTTCTGCGCGTGGCTCACGGACCGTTATGCAGACGTAAATACAAACATTGCTTATGGGTATCTATCATAGGTATCTATCTATCTATCTATCTATCTATCTGTCTGTCTGTCTGTCTTTGTGTCTATCTATCTATATATCTATCTACCTATCTATCTATCTATCTATCTATCTATCTATCTTTTCATATATGTACATAGCAGTCATATGTTTATCTTTAGCTCTGCTTAGCTTTATTGTCCTTACTATTTGTGTGTATCAACATGAAGAGCAATTCAAGAACGAGAAGCTAATTCATGTTTTCAGCTTCCTTTGTTACATTAATGGAGAATAATAACACAGTTGTATGGTGAATTCACAGATCATGTCCAGAGGGCTGCACTGTAATTGCATCAGGCAGATTTGAAGGCAAGGTAATTTTTTACAGTATCTATTAACAAAGGCTTACATGTACCATATTGATGAATCTGCAACTATTTTATAACTGATAAATTGTTTAAGTAATCTTTTAAGCAAAGCTGGCAATAATTTGTCCAGCTTTTCATGTGTGAGACTTGGGCCTCTAAAATGTATGCTGGACATTTTTTTTCTTCTGACATTGTATTGCCCATACAACCAATCAATTCATTGAGATGATAACTGCATACAAATAATTTAAACAATATTAATCATTTAAGTGAGCCCGAGATATCGTCGTATACAAAAGGAAGACACCTGCCCTTAGACAAACAACCCCATGCCACCGACCACAAGTTTCTCTCTTGATGTGAGAAAGGAGGGGGAAAACCACATACGTTTTTAGAAATGTGCGCGCTTCTAAACTTTTTTATGTTGTCCTGTCCTCCTTTCATATGTTTATTATAGAAATGAAAAAATTATGAATAGAGAAAGATAAATGAGGGGCCATGAAGTGCAGGAACTTGCAGGGACAGAATAGAGGAGTGATATGGAAATGTGTCCCTGATGGTTGGTCTGCTCTTTTTAAATGCTTTCTGGCAGTCAGTGTAGTGGTGTATTATATTATGTGTGTGTGTGTGTATTTGAGACCTTTAGGAGATGTAGCTACCATCATGATGTGAATCAAATTTTCGGTGGGAAATACTTTTTTTGATGAATGTGTGTGGAGTATGAAGGGGTTTTGCTGTACTGTAGTCTGTGTAAGAGGCTTTGGTGAATGCTGGGTTGAAAAATCCCTCTCTCTCTTTCACACACATGTCACTTTGTCAGGGTGTATGATATAGACATGAAGAGATGTGGAACATCTGCTTGAGGAAGATAAGATGAGGTGTGTGTGTGTGTGTGTGTGTGTGTGTGTGTGTGTGTGTGTTTATTTGCGATGGAAAAATAAGTTCTGCCAACTCTCTGTACCTGGCAAAATCATTTCCAGATGAATCTGTGCCCAGTGGAAGTCGATCTGACTTGAAAGCACAGCCTGTGTGTGTGTGTGTGTGTGTGTGTGTGTGTGTGTGTGTGTGTGTGTGTGTGTGTGTGTGTGTGTGTGTGTGTGTGTGTGTGTGTGTGTGTGTGTGTGTGTGTGTGTGTGTGTGTGTGTCACCAAATGATCAAAGCTGAATGTTTCCGGTTGGCCGGTGTCTAAGGAAATTTCACTTCCACAGTTATGATGCTTAAGGGAACTGGCAATACTCCTTATTTCACAAATCCTCCATCGTGAACAGTTTTATACCTACAGCAACACTTGTGATCCATCTTGATAATCCAACAATCAGGAGAGTAACGTTTTACCTAAAAATGGCCAGCCCCTCAAATGTGGAGTTTCCCTGATTTTATCTTTGATATAGAATCAAAAAGTGAACATCTTCTGGTTTTGGACTGACTTACAATACGTTTAAAGACATTACCTTGGACTTTGAGATACTGGGATGTTCACTTCCAGCTGATTTATGACCTTTTATAGACCACAATTAATACATGATGAAAAGCCCTACCACCTGGTCTCACTCTGTCTTTTATTCAGTTTCTTTTTCCTCCTACTATACACCCCACCGTCAGTGCTTTAAGGTCTAATTTAATCCGTAATATACACGCTGTGCATTAGATTAACACACAAATGCATAGATTTCACTACGAGGATCTTCCACTTCTACAATTTTTGAGCTTTTACTCTGCGAAGGCCCATGTAAAGGGATTAGGGGCACCGATATGATTGGAGCTTAATCGCTCTTATGCACAGACACACACTTACAAACTCACACATAATAAAATACACACATACTTCCTGATTTAGTTGTGATGAACACACATACTTCTAGGTCAATAGGAGCTTTGCGACAGTGTTCAAATCTGCGACGCCTTTTTGATTTGCTCAGGGGGATCAGGGGAAAGTTTGCTTAGTACTTTCACTACTTATTTTGCACACTAGTTGCTTTTTTTCAGTCCAGTGTGGTTCTTTCACCATTTTGGACTTTCACTTTTGGGCTTAGTTTTATTTACTGGGTGATTGAGGTTGAATGAATGTTAAGTCGGTTGTGTAAAGTTGTTTGCTGCCTTGAGAAGTTTTAATTGAATTCCCTAAAATGGGAACAGGAGCATGAAACCATGAAATCAGAAAATCCCCTCTGTAAATCTGAGCAGTTTTAGTTGTAGAGGGTCAGATGGAAGCAGATAGCAGACGTTCACAACTTTTCTTAATGAGCTGCTGACAATGGAACTGGGCCCAATCTTATTATACTCAAATCTTTTCAGGCCATTTGCTCATTAATCCCCATCACTAATGCATGCCCCTATCTGTAACTTACAACAATAATCATGTCTTTAAGATATAGTTCAATATAACAAATATAGCATTGTTAAAAAAAGATCATGTTGGGTTACTGATGATAAATATTCTCAAAATGATGACTTATTTTTGGATAAGCCATTATTTTGAGACAGATTCTCATTATTTTGAGATACTAAGTCATTGTTTTGAGAATTGGTGGAGCTGGGTTTCCGTACTCTTCTACCTGAACTGGAATGCCTTGTTTGAAATTCTTACATTTAAGTGGACATATTTAAGTTAATAAATTGTTTAAAAGTTTTAATCAAAAGCCATTATTGCTTTCTCTTATTCTTTTCATGAAATTACATTTTCTTTAAACTACCCTCAGGGAAACTGGATGTTTAGTTTGAACCTTTTCGAGATGTGGGTACTGAGAAATGAAAATGTTCAATCAAAGCAGACACCATTTTCAATCTGCTCAGGGCTTAGAAGTACAACTAGGGACAAGTCCCGCTGTTCTTTTATCCGTGAGACAGCACATTTCAGAGCCAAATGTTACAGAGGATTTGTTTGGGTCGTTGTGTAATGACACGTTTTATGGGAATTGTGGCTCTAGGAAGTTTGTGCGTTTGTTTTGGATTTAGCAAAAGTAAGAATTAAGATTAAGTATTTGTACTAATCTGTGTGGGAAAATGACTTCATAGGAATTTGAGTGTTGTGTACACGTGAAACTAGGCTCAGAGCACAAAGCCAAACCTGTTTACTGTGGTTTTTGTGTTTCCTGCTATTACAATTAACATTTAGTGCTTTCCAGTAAAGGGATGTTGTAGGCCCTTTATGACTTAATGGTGTAATGGGGAGATCTACTTTTTCTGACATGGACTATGTTTGCCTTCACAAAGAGAGCATCAGCATCAGATAGCAATCTTTATAGCCAAACATAAGACCTGTTGCTCTAGTGTCAGTCAACAAAATATTTCAGTTCACCAGTAGGCTTTATGGATTATTTAGTGGTCTTGGATCTCTTCCTAAATTATTAGTGAATATCACATAACTCTACTTTGCCTACTGTTTTGTTTTTCTGGCTTGCAACTTTAGAGCTTTGGAAAAAACAGACCAAAGTTGGCGAGGGACAAAGTAAGACATAGACAAAGTTAGCGACGGACAAAGTTAGTGACGGACAAAGTTATCCATAGAAAATAATGGCGTCTAGCTGGTAAACGTTGTGGATCAGACCAGAAAAATAACCCTAAGAATACTTATATTCCCTGCTAATGCATGGATCAAAATGTTGTCTGTTGCTGTTCGTGCAATTAATAGGCCTATGTGTTCTTTCTTCTTTCTTTCTTTCATACAAAGCGTTTTGGCTGGTGCAGGACATCTGCAGGAGAATTAATACCACCCTGTAGCTCTTTGCCAAGCTAATTCAGTGTGTAACTGATACCATTCAACTAGCGCCAAATGTAATCAGCCATTACATATCAATTGTCAATCTAATTTGTTATTGAAAGCCTGGGGATACTTTCCTCTCTAATGAGATGATGGATGGAGTACTTTAGCTGGTCTGCTGCCAGAGATTTTTTTTTGAGAAGCAGGGCGATTTAAACATGATGCCGCTCCCTTATATTTGCTCAAATGTGAAACGGATACTTGGCAACAGGCAGCTTCTCTCCCAACCTGCACTACATCAACACACCACCCTCAAAGGTCTGTTCGTTGTGTCGTCTTAGTTTAGCCGGGGTTTCATTGAGCTCATGGGGCTTTGCATCAGCCGGGTGTGAAAATGGCAGAGGAAACAGATTGTCTGCAAACAACAGAAGCTCCTGATGATCCTGTGACTGCAGCCTCATCAATAAGTCAGTGTTCCTAATGTACCACATGAACACAAGTGATGTTCTCCAGAAGAAAAAAAACTCTGGAGAGAGTCCGCGTGAACATGGATGTCTCATCTGTGGCTGAATAACAACATCTTTAGGGCTAATCTGCGAGTGAGATGACGTCATTCTGGTCAGGTCAGGTCCTGCATATGTCATGAACTCATGAATTACTTTATAATATCCTTATGACTTATTGAATCACATTATATAACCAGACTAATGTTGCAGGGCCCTTTTGAATCACTAGGACAATTTGACAACCCTATGCAAAAGTTGCCATTTCTTTAACCTTCATTCCACCTTTTTGGCAAAATAAATCTGTATGAGATTATAGATAATGTCTCTGCAAGCAGATTATTACTAAACCATATTTACTTTGTTGTTTGTCATAGTAATTATGACAGGGACACCTTTTGCTCTAAAGGATGTTTGCGTCCTGTGTGAAACTAAAAGTAAACATTACTTCACTATTAAGAAGGTTATAAATGTCCTTAATATCCCACTTAACCAGTGTCTTTTCGTAAAAACCAGACAAGTATGTTTGCAGTCTGAACCAAGTAATTCCCATTCACAACCAAATGTTTAAAGCTGCGACCGTGAACACACATATAAAACTGCCACTGTAAAACTACATCAAATGAAATGCTCTTGTATGTTGTTTCCTGGCATTCAGGTATGAAGACATTGCTTTGAAATGGACATTGCTTTGAAATGGTTGGATAACATCAGCAATTTGCTCCCAATTTCTTAAATGCAACACCAAGGCATCCACACAGAAAGAGGTTTATATATAAGATATTCTAGATCTCTCTACTGACCCTCTAGAATGTGTGCTACTGTCCTTTTTTCAGACTACATGTTGTATGACTGAGGTCAACTCTACACAGTGGTTGATCTGGTAAAAACCTTGGGGGGAAAACTCAGTACAAAAGCATGTTTTTAGCTCATGATACTTTGAGCATGTGGCAATGTGCCTGATTAAGGCAAAATCTCACGTTGTTAATGTAGACCAAGTGGACATTGGTCTTCTTTGTGTCCTTTAGCCATACTGTACTGTATGTGTGATGGGAGGAAGCACTGCCTGCTCATCTCTGTTGAGAGACAGTATAGAAAGTATAGTCCTGTACAGTAACAGATACAGCACTACATGGCCTCATCGGATCTGCCGATGTGTCACGTGACTCTCAAACAATCAGCACTGTTGTTGCCTTTTGTTCCCAGGACTCTATCCCACATTGAGAAAAGGGATAAACGGTAGATTGTGTCAGCGGTGGTCCGACTTGTTAATGACTAAGCTTGGCATCTCCTTTGTTTCCTTTAAAATGCCTGCAGATCTTACTGGGGAAAGTACTGATATCCCACTTTGAAAATACTCCACATGTCCTGCATCACATTCTATAAGATCATCACGTCCCAAGCTTTTTTTAGTAAAAAACACATATTTATAATTTAAAACTTTTCTTCGAGTTTCTCAGAAAACTAACCCTGTTTTGATTCTTGTGATGATGCATTTTCCAGCTTTTTTAAGACTTTATTTAGCTTAAGAAGGGAGAGAATTTCCGCAACTCATTTAGAAACACTTAATCCTTCAATTTTTCATGAACAGTCTTTATCAACACTGCACATAATTATATTTCACGTGACATGAAGTTGATACATATGTGCATTTATACCAAAAACAGCAAAACCAAAGTAAACTTCAAACATTTATTTTGTAAGTATATATTTTTTAATTTCTCACCCCTGCTGTTGTTACCACAAGGGCAGTTGTTTAGGTGTCACATTGCACGTGCATGTGAAGATGTCATTGCTTCCTCTCTCTCGTTCATGTGTGTGAGGTGAAGGGTGTCATGGTAACGATGTCACCGCTGTCTCTGTGTGTCTCAGCTCACTGTCTTCTTCGGAGCTGTATAATGATCAGGTCCTGCGGGGGGTCCTTGTTAACATATTCATGAATATTTGGTTTTCCTGTTGATTAGTTTCATTTCGTGTGCATGTACTGTATGTGCAAAGGCACCTGATTAGCCCATACACTCTGCATCTTAATAACTGCTTTTCCCCATGTCTCCAGGGAATCACCAGATATATTGTACATGTATTATACAATGTCACCGCACTACTCATGGGAGCAAAATGTATTATTTTGCTCCCGTTTTGATGATTGATGTGGGTTTTTAGAATCCTCCAGTTCACAATCTTTTAACCTGATGTAGGTTACAGTTCACTGGCATAGTTTGCACAGCTTTGCAGCGGAATAAAATTGGTGTATTCATTAGATCCGTTTTAAAATCAGCAGATGTTTTTGAGATGAACGGCTGCTAGCTACAGCTAATTTGAGGGAGGCTGGGTTTGGTCTATTACATTTGCAGGCGTAACTAAAGAAATCACTTCAAAGCAGCAGTAAAGGTATTAGGTAGCTTTCAGATTCTCATGAATATGTGAAAATAAAATTAGAAAATAAATGCTTTTTTTGCACAGTGGTTTCAAAAACATAAAGCTTGTTATAAACTTTAGAAAAGAGAGAGGCTGACAACCTGCCATAGCGCTACAACATGCAACATGCTCACACAAGAGGGTTTTATTTCTCTAGCTGCACTTTGAAAGGTGAATTTGACATTTGTGGGAGGTGGTGCTTCCGTCGTAGAAGGATTAGGTGAAGCAAAATAAACTAAAAATGTAAAATGTCAAGGTGTTGCTTTAACCCGCCTCCAGGTTTACGACGCATCCCTAAAATGACTTCTGCTGCTGAGAATTTGTCATGGGCATTTTATGTTTGGAGGCAGTGTACCATGTTTTCCTCCTTGCTCTTCCACACATCTGCCTCAGCCGATATAAAGACACAGTTAGAAGGGAAGGTGCCGACACATGTTATAGTCAGATAAAGCTTCAAAGTAAAACACATTTTTAAAGTCAGAAAGTTGCATTAATATTAAATTATTTTAGGACTAATCTTATAAATTGACTTTCTAAATAGAAGGCTTTTTAAAAAGTGTAGTATTTGATATATGTTACGCGTCTAAATGTTTTTTTTTAAGTCATGTACTGTAATAAAAGTTTAATCTTACGTGGCTTATAAGTACAAAATCTACACAACTCATATAATGTGTTTCTCCGCTGTGGACTAATAAAGGAATTCTGATTCTGATTTTGAATTCTGATTAAAACAGAAAGAGAAATCAAATAATGAACTCTTGTTTATGGCTTGTGTGTAGTTTAGATTAGAGTAGATATCATTTATTCATCCTGAATTTAGGAATCATCGTAAATAAATACACGTGCTAATTTGATGAACTCTTCGACATGAAATTGAATGGTGAAGAATGATATTCGGACACCTAAATCTTTATCTTGTGTTTTCTTTCGTTTCTTTCTCTGCGCGACCACCTCTTCTTCTCTCTTTCTGTGTCATCTTTTCATATTTTTCCACAGTACATTTACATTCTAGGTGTTAGGTTCTAATCCATAGTGACTAACAATAAGTAAAGATGCAGGGGTAAAGTGATCATCAGCAGGATCATTACCTATTTCTCCATTTTCCCCTTCATCCTTCCAACCATCCGAAATTCCTTCGCCCACTCCCCCCCCCCGTCCTCCGCTCCTTCCCTCCACTCTTAAGTGCTCCTCTGAATCAAGGTGCTCTGACAATTGCTCTGGAACGACAGCTCTTCACCCTAATCCTCGGGCCTGTTGTCATGGAAATTTGGCTCTCCATTCGGCACTCTTCACATGAAACGTGTGTGTGTGTGTGTGTGTGTGTGTGCGTGCATGCGTGCGTGCGTGCGTGCGTGCGTGCGTGTGTGTGGGCCAACAGGCAGATTTCACCAGTTAATCACTCTTTTTTGTCATTTCTTCAAAGGGGGAAAAAGCAAATGAAGTAAAAAGAAGAATAAAAAGATGTGATGAATGGAGACAGGAAGGTGGAAAATCTGCCCAATGGTTTATTTCTCAATTCTGGATTGTATTCATTGCATTCGCTGACAGGGCTAGTGAGTTTGTCTAATTGCTTTGGGCTAAAAACTGCTCGATCCAAAGAGAAAAACTAGGCTAGGCGCTTAGATATCTTAAAATAGATGGAGCTGAATGCCTCAGTCTCTTTGGTACTGATGCGAGTTGGCCAGTTTTAATAACCCTGCTAGGACTGAAATATGTGGAGTGTATGTGCAGAGATAAGCACCGGCTGACTTAGTCCATCTAAATTCATCGCTCTGCACTCATCACTCACTGTTTGTGTGGTAGGACCAGTTTTGTGTTTTAGTAACACTTTCCCCTCTTCTAGACATTCATTGGTATGTTCTATTCATTTGTATTTTTGCATATATTGATTTAAGAAGGGACAATGCACATTCACTAACATGAGCACTTGAGTCCATTATGTAAATGTACCAGATTTAGCAATAGAGGGTCATTTTCATCTGCAGTCCGTGGCAAGTTGATGGCATTAAAAGAAAACATTAAGAACACATAAGCACAGAAATACACATGAGCACGACAGCATTCATTTTTAGGTAATCTTATTTATTACCTCCCCCAAGGAGATCATGTTTTTCGGTTTGATTTGGCTTGTTTGTCAGCAGGATTATCGAACAACGTATGGCCTGATTATTTTAAAACCTGGGGGAAAGGTTAAGTAGAGGCCAAGGTAAAACAATTTTATATTTTGGAGCGGATCGGAGTCACAGAACGGGTGCTCACATGATTTTTCACCTTCGTTAACGTTGCAAAATGGTAGGGAATTTGTGCTTCATTCATGTGGTGTATGAATAATCAAAAATGATTGTGCAAATATTTCCATACTTAATTTTAAATTATGCAGATTTCTTCTGGAATATTTTAGCTAGCACATTGGGATAAAAAAAAACAAACAATGGGGATAAGGGCTTTTAAGTTTCAATTCATACATTTTGAATAATAAACAACAACAAAAAACAGACACAAAAAGATACAATGCAGAGGGTTTCATATATTTTGCATGCTTCTTATTCATATATTAGAGTGTATTTTGTCAGATTGGAGGGATTATTGGAGTTCATTATGGTGAAAAACTCTCCACTGTTACAGTAATTAAGCGCTGAGTGGTCCAATAGGTCTGTCACCATAGAAACGGAACATGAACAGTGGACCAAATCAGTTGATTGAAGTCGTACCAGACATTAATGGAGAACTAATGGGGCACTTTGTCTTAATTACAAGATGGAAATCAGTGTGTATATTTGAGTGAGTGAGTATCTGTGTGTGTTGGTGCGCAATCATGTCATTTTTCAATTAGCTCCATCAGGCTACGTTTTATTTCTGGGACTCTGACATATTGTCTTTTCTATTTGCTCTGTGATCCACAGTAACCTTTTCCAATTAAAACAAATAGACAAATCCTGCACATGGAGAGCATCGGGTCATTGGGTTTAGCAGTTCATAGCTTTGTCAGTGTTAGACTGTAACCATAGCATGTCAAAGTATAGTTAACTACCTGTTACAGTCAGATTGAGACACTTTTTCACATTTAAAATAAAAGCAGGTATATGTCCCTTTTTTTAGTCAGGTCATAGTTTACCAAGTCTGGAAATGTTATTTTTATATTTTAGTGTAGTTTTAGTCAATGAAAAGTGTTTTAGTCAATCAAGTCTAGCCAAATAATGACTTGCTTCTTTCTCCCAAGCTACGTATGTGGTTTTCACAATTTCACAATGTTGCTTTTTTTTAGTAACAGTTTTTAATATTTGTATTTCTTTACTTATTATTTCCAACTTTGTGATAGCAGACACATGTATAACATACAGGTATATGCAATTCTGTGTGTCCAAAATATGGTTTTACTATTAGCTTAACTCGTCTATTGTTTTGTCGCCTTTATTTGGTTATCTTTTGAGAACAAAGTTCATGTTTAATATATTTGGTGCCGTCCCGTCTTTTTTAGGGTTGTTGACAAACTTATTTCGTCATATTTTTCGTTATTGACGCAGATGACCTTCCCTTAATATTTGTATTGGCCAATTCCCCTGGAGTCATGCTGCTTTCAATGAACTCTGATGCGGTTCGGAAACTGAGGCAGCACCGTGTCGCTACCTCCGTCACATGATGCTGTTTTCATGTCTGCTGCTTTACTCTTTGAAGTGGCAACCAATAGTTCTAACTTTCCAACAAACCCTGTGTTCTTCGTCCTTTCATGAAGCTATGAATACTTGTGTTTGTCTGTAAGTAAAGAACAGATCATATGATACGTCTGAGGCATAAAATGACACAATATATTGATTCAGCTCCTACCATCTTATTCACATCATGTGCAACTTGCATGCAGCCTCTCCCGTTTCCTGTCCGTCATTAATCTACCTGTTCTCATTATGACAGGCTGCATCCTGTTGGAAGCATGTCCGTAATATCCTGTAGTGTTACAGCAAGTCTTTCTATTTGACAAGGCCAATATGCAGCTTTTTTGGATTTTCGAAAAGCTTTCTTATCTCATTTACACACTCAAGCATCTCCCAAATACAACCTGATGAAGTTGGGAAGCTTTGGAAATCTAATTTCAGTAAGAAGCTCTTATCAGTAATGTGATCCTCTGGAGTCACATTTGTTAATCAGCCAAGTACTATCAATTTGTGAAAATCTGTGAAGTGTGCACATTTTACAGGAGAAATTACCATACACATGCTCTGATAACAGTATGAAAACCAACGCTGATGTTGTAAACTTGCACTTTTTATATTTCTGAGAAAAAACATCATCAGTTTTTGAAATAAATGTATGAAAAGTATCACATTATTAGTCAGGTTATTAAAGGTCCCATGTCATGCTTTTCCGGTTATTACCCGTCCCCTTCTGTGTTATGAAGGTTTTTCTGCATGTAAACGGTCTGCAGAGTCACAAACCCTCAAAGTACACCCTGTAGGGAGTAAAACTCTAACAAAGAAAATACCTGTCTATGCTGCCCCAGAACGCCTTCTTGTTTTCTTCCTGGGTACAGTGACGTGCCCATATCCGAATGGACCCATTGGTCCAAATGGACCAATCCGTGGAGCCGTTAAGTTACGTCCGCAGAGCCGTTAGGTTAAGTCCGCGGATTGCTCCAAATTGACCAATTTGTGGACTCACACACACTCAATCTTTTCTCAGCTGCAGCTCCACCGATTTCTCCTCCCTGAGATGGCGGGACGCGGCGAGGCTGTGAGTTTCTGTGTGAGCACACACACTGACTCCCAACCAGGCTGCAGGTGTGTGTGTTCGGGCTAGGTTTCGCTGTGTCTCACTGTCTCGCAGACGGCCACTGGGCTCACAGGGAGGGGGGGGCAGGAGCTCCAACAAGCCGTTTAGGACAGAGAGTGAATACACATACTATACAGAGATTCTGTATGAGAAACCAATGTGAGTTTGGAAAATTGCACAATATAAATCTATTCTAGTAGACCTCAACAATGGAATTATGATCAGTAGAAATGGCCATGACATGGGACCTTTAAGATATTGGGATTATATACATTTTCGATCAAGTTAAATGGAATTGTATTACATTTTCATGAAATATTTACATTTTTTATTGCTACACCACCTCCAAATAAGGAAGGTTACCTGAACATTTTGCAATGATTATAAGTCACATAATTAAGCCTTCTTAGTAGCATAAAGGCTAAAAACAAAACCATCCAGCTAGTACAGGTTATTTGATAACAGTACGTTTATTTTCTGACAGGATGTAGTTTCAGGTTGGCCTGAGCTTGCTCTCAGCTTTTAGGTTTCCCGCACTGATTGTTATGTCTGGGATTGGTATCAGGGAAGTAAGCAAAGAGACCTACCTCAGCCTCTCCCCACCTCTTGTCAACAAACAGGAAGAATGTCCTGTCCGGCCGTACCGGCTTCCTGTATCTGCTTAGCAACGAGGAAGCTGTTACTATGGTCTGTCAAAGGGGTCAACAACCAACTGTGTGTCCAGTTACATCACTTTAAAGTGTACATTTGCCAAAGATAGAAGCCCCGTTACTGAGAATTTACTCGAAGTATCTGTCTTTGTCACAGCAGAATATAACTTTTATTGTCTTGCACCAAGGAAGTGTATACAATCTGTATGTATTACTACTTCCTGTTGCATGTGCTCTACAGTGTATCCAGTAAACATGAAACTTGAAGTGTGTTTTCAGTGTGTGTGCCAGGTACAAGCCTTTGACAGCCCTCTCTACTCCTTCTATTATCTCATCCTCTCTCCACACGCCGCCAACATCCAATGCAATAATTAGCAATCAGTCTCGGCCCAGTGGCTCCATTCACTGACCTGCTCACACACAGTGTCAAACACGCATGCACACACCGGCTGCATAATGGAGGAACACCCTAGGCCTAGGGTGATGAATTCTTATCTATTATAGCCTGTGTGCGTCGTGAGAATGTCCTTATGTGCTGTGAAGAGTCCTTGTAGGCTCCAGCTATGGGACAATAAAGCAAAAAACACTCAGGTTCTCAGTCTGTGTTCGGACAGAAGCATGGCAGGAACACAAGATAATGACACAGAAGAGAAACTCATCACACCGACATGAGATTACATTCACAGGACACACAGGTCAGGTGGTGTAGAAAGTAGAAAGTAGAAAAAGATATTAGAATAATGCTGGATAATAGAGAAGCCTTAGCACGTACACATTGGAAAAGGCCTCTATGGATGAGGCACTTTAGGTAATTCATGCATGTGCATTTCTATTATAATCAGCTTTCCTCTCATTTGGGTGCATGAAAAATAAACTGAGATTAAAGTGCTATGAACAATAAAAGTCACACAGCCTCTTGTAGCGCAGAAAATGCCGATATGAGACACGGGTATTTTATTCATTTATTTGTGCAAGATCAGCATATAAAAGAGAAATGTCTCCTGACAAGGGAAGTTTTCAGATTCAGGCAGCAGCGAGTCCTGAGTGCAGTCTGAGGGCAGAGAGAAAACAATTGGACTATCAGGGAGTTTAGTTGTCAAAGAAAACAATGTTTGAAATGTTTCTGTCTGGTCGTATGATCATCCAAATTCATAAAGCACAGAAGCATGGCGTGCACAATGGGTTTGCTGCATTATACGTTTTTTTATTTATTTCATTTGTTGTTCAAATGAAGTTCGTCAGAAGTTTGATATTTCCTTGACTCAAGAAGTCAGTGATGGGCTGATTTTCCCAGCAGTTTTTTGCTCTGTGTTCTGTGCAGTATTGCCATTTATTTTCCAATAAAAGTAGCTATAGCACTAGCTTTGAAAGTAGTTTACTTTTATATAATTAATCGCGACATCATCTTTTGGTCATCTTCACAAAGCTTTGTGGTTTGATTGGTTGAAGTGGACTGATAGTGCAGTGGTAATCAAAAAGTTGAAGGCTCTAATAAAACATAAAGCAATCCGGTTTTCCCAATAATGAATGCCACTTGAAAATACATTGTCGAGAGTTACAAATGTGTCAATAGCCAATGTAGATTTAAGCTGATTTGAAAAATGCTCTTATTTGAACAAACAAACTTCATCTTAAGCCTTCCCTTTAACAACTTTAGACAATCGCCTCAGCCTCTCCTGCCTTGAAATATCCCCCAGCAGGTCCAATCAGCTCCCCCTCCTCATCAGCAGTGAAGGACATACATTCTCAACTTCAGCTGCCGCCCGCTGCTCAGATGAATAAGTCAAAGAGAAAGAGGGCCACAGAACGAGAGGGCGGGTGGGAGAGCACCTGATGAAAGAAGGATGGAGAGAGAGGGTCAAAAGAATAAAAAATAAAAAACAGACTGCGCCCTCCGGTGCCTTTGTCCCATTGGCCAAGGGCACACCGGGCGCCGGCGGCAACCGATGACATCACTTTATGAAGCACGGCAGGGGAGGGCGGGGTCTCTGCTGCCTCTTGTCACCCTGGCAACAGGTCCACTTGCGTGTGTGTGTGTGTGCTTGTTAGAGTTATGCAGGGATTGCCTCACCTCTGGCTATTAATCTGCTGCCACTCTTTTATGTTCTCTTTCTTTGTTTTCTTGGCTCTCTTTCTCCCACGAAGTTACATTTTTTCATACAGAAATACATTTAGAAACGCAAATCAGTGACCTCTACTGCTTTGCTCCTTCCTCCTTTATCCATCTTCCGTTTTGCAATCTTCTCCGTATGTCCTTTCATCCTCTCTTCCACTTCCCTTTTCTTCATCCCTTCCTTTCTCCTCCCCTCCTTTTCAGTATTCAACTGAGTCTATTGTAAGTGGATTGCTGTGCCCACTTAAAAGAAGTGGAGGAATCACACCACTAATCCCATTGTGAGAGAACAAGAGTTGAGTGTATGTGTGCGAACGAGAACGCAGGTCCAAGAGCGAGTGACATTCCTTCTGTGTGTGTTTGAAAAAAGAGGAGAGGGATATCCTATGGACAGGTAGTGATGAGGGATGTCAGAGACAGAGACAGAGGGGTCTTTGTGCGTGCCCCCTGTTAAATCAGGCATGTAACACCAGCTTTTATTGAAAGCCTCTCCAGACTCCTGTGATAAGTGGCAGGCTCCTCTGATCTGTACATGAAAGGCCAAGAGGAAGAAAAGGAGAGAGGAGAGAAGGTGCGGAGGAGAGAAAGTGGGGAGAAGAAAAGAGGACAGCGTGGAAATGAGAATGTGGGGATCAGTGTGGTCCGTATAAGGAAATGTAATTTCTCTTCTTCCTGGGGAGCTTCGTGTGCTGTTTGACGAATAGGGAAGATGAAAAGGAAAGAAAGGACAGGATGACCAAGGACTTAATTTTCACACATATCTACACTTTTATATCTGCACAGTCAGGCTGTGCTGCTTGCTTCAACAACCTTATCCGTTCCCATGCACCGAAACGGCACTTTTCCTTCAAAAACGTGTTTCTAATCAAAGTCCCCGTAAGTTCAGAAGGTCACAGTTGCATGCGTGAACCAAAACAGGGACTATCACCTAGGAGTTCACTGTTTGTTTCACGTGTGAAATAAAAAGTCACTTGGGTAACATAACAAACTCATTTCAAGCCAAACCATGTCCTTCAACTTAGCCAAGCTGTTTTATTATGTTTCTGGTTTTAAATTGCATCCGTAATACATAAAAAATAGGTTCCCCGCAAAATGTCATTTAAAATGTATGGGTAGGTATCTTGTAAAAAACGTTGCCAATTGGCCGAACAGGAAAAAATTCCCGGAAGAGAAAAAAGAAAAAAGAAGATCTTTCAAAAGTTTGCGACTGAATATTTTGTTTGTTTGTGCTGTCGTTTATTTTAATCCAGCACCCTCATACTCTGCACAAAGTTATAAAGAAATAGATACAAATGACACAATATCACACTACTAGCTCTCACATATAATGGTCATACATCTATTTGAGGACCTTGTTAGTATTAAAGAAAAAGAAAGGAAAATATTAAAGAGAGAAATGGTGAGAGCAGATCACAGGAAGTCTCTTCTGATCTCTGTCCTTGAATAAAGCCTTTATGGCCTTGATTTACATGCTTGCACCATGCCAACAGCGCCACGTCTTTCTTGTCTTCTTTTCTCCTTCATCCCTCCCTTCCTCCTCATCACCCTCCAGGCGCCATACACACTTCTCTTTCATTCCTGACACTGTCGTTTTCTGCTCTTCACTCCCACCACTCCTCGCCCTGTGGGAGGTAGAGAGAGATTTATAGATGTGATATCATTGTTAACGCTGTCCTCTGAGCTCCCCTTTGAGACACACACACACACACACACACACACACACACACACACACACACACACACACACACACACACACACACACACACACACACACACACACACCGATGCAGAAGCGATGCATGATCAAACGCTTGTAGGTGACTGAGCGGACACACATGCACAAACACTCTTTTAGACACACACACTCCCTCCATAGCACTCTCCTGTCTGCTGTTAAGAGGGTTTGTTCCCACGCCTTAGTGGGGAGTGTGTCACATGAGCAGCCAGCTGTGTGATTGTGTGTGTGTGTGTGTGTGTGTGTCTGTCTGTCTTGGAGGGTGTATCGGGACCTATGATCGGGACACTTGAGGCCTCTCCTTGGGGATTAAACTTGTGTTATAAGGTCAGAGAGGGTTGCACTGCTGGTGGCTAAAGAACACACACACACACACACACACACACACACACACACACACACACACACACACACACACACACACACACACACTAACAAATCTAAACTAAAAAACACACTCACACTCAGTTACCTCAGGAAAAAATTAACCTTCTGTTGTCAAACAGAATGGCTTAGGTTATTTTAAATGCAATATGGTGTGTGTTAGCTATTGTGTTGCCAGCTAATCCATTAAAGTGACTTCATAGGCAAGGCAAGACTTCATAGGGCCCAGTAGCACCAGCATCCCTCCTCTGAGACCCTCGGCTGGGCAATTACTGTGTGGGTAAGGTGGTGGTAGGTGACTGGCTGTTGGAGTTGTTCGAATAATTTAGTGTTTTAATTTCTTTGTGGCCTTTGTGTTTTTGTTGGGATGACTAAAGGTTAAAGTTACAGCAACGTAGATCCAAATGACTGTTCCATGCACCCAAAAGGTGTTACTGTCTGTGCTTCCTTGTCCAACAAGACATTTATCAATGGGTTTTAATGTCATAAATGGACTTTTTATCCAGTTTTAGCCACCTGATGCTGTTCTTATTATAAATCTTGGTCGTTTTAACTTTATATTTGTGTTTATTAATTATACATTTTGGTCGTTTTTAACTTCATATTTTCATCTGGATCTTTTTTAGTTATGAGAAACAAGCTGCGCAAAAGTTAAAACTGCTTAATTCGTTATGACTGCTTCATTTGTTGTTTTTACTTTACTTAATCAGTGGGTCTGTTTGTTTTGAATAGGATGAGACCTTTGGAAATAGAAACATCTTGAACGAACACCAAAGGAATCCTTACTGGGAGAAGCTGACTGCAATGACTGCTACGGAGGTACAAACAACAACTCCCACGCTATATCAAGGTGGGTATTTCAAGTTTTTTCTTTTAATTGATGATTGATTTTATCACCCCAAGGTTCAAGGTTCAAGGTTCAAGGTTCTTTATTTTGTCATACGAACATAGCTACAGATTAGTTATGTTGATGAAAATCTTAGGTCTCAGGCTTCTCCAACATTGCAACACAATAACACAGATAAACAGAAAAATATAGTGCAATTAAATATTAAAAAGTAAATACAAAAAGAAAAATAGTTTAAAAAAAGTGAAATAGTGAAATAAGAGTCTATATGCAAGCTATTGGAATGATATATTAGATAAGATAAATAATTACTAAGTAGCAGATGAATGTTATGGATGTTGTTTCAGCAGTTCAGGTGTTTAACAGTCTCATGGCCTGTGAGGTGAAACTGTCTCTGAATCTGGTGGTTTTTGTCCGAATGCTGCGCTAACGCCTGCCAGACGGCAGCAGACTGAACAGTTTGTGGCTGGGGTGATAGGGGTCTTTTATAATCCGGAGGGATTTCTTCCTGAGCCGCTGTCAATTTCAAATTTGAGTTTTTGGTGGTAACCAAATGATGTCACAAATCCAACATTAGTAGAGCACATTAAATAGGATGGTGTAATTTGACATATTGGTTGGAACTGGTAGTCTCTTTAGGCTTGAATGAACATGTCTTTTACAGACCCTATCATGTATTTAGACCCCGGTGAAATTGCAACAAGGAACGATGAATTCTGATGTGTTTCAGAACAGAAACAGGTCATATTATTAGTCTGTTTATATGATTTTTTTTTAAATAGTAGAGCCAAAACTACCATATTAAATAAGGTTAACGACCACTCCCTTCTGCTGTTGTTCCCATTTTTGTCCACCATTGCCCTGCTTCCATATCAACAGCCCTTTCTCCGTACATGACCATGACTTTGCAATTTCAATTTGGACGGTATCATTTACATCTAAATTAGCATTAGTTACAAGTATTGACTGCCCTGACTGAATTAAATCAACCCCATTGATTCAATCTGAGCCAACGATAGATGCAATTAGGAAGGTTTAATGTGATACTATTCAGGATCCAGACAAAAAGAAATACGCTCAGATGGATTGCAGTGCTGGTGTTTTAATAAATGAAATATAGAGGCTATTCTCTGGATGACTAAGTTCTGGCTGATTCGTGCAAAAGGCAATCAACCCTTTGTCGCAGAAGTACAATGTGACAGACTGAATGGTAGACAATGGAGATCTATTTCATTAATTTTGAACACTTGTAACTCCTGCAGTGATTTTCGTGAAAGGAACATGAAGTCTTTGATAGTGAACTGAAATAAAAAGCCCTTAAGCTGATCATTTAGGAAGTGGCTTAGGGGTTCAATCGAGGAAAAGGCTTTAGAAAGGGCTATGAGGTTTGAGAGTTATTTTTAAACATGGGTATTAATGCTGTTTTAATCCCATTGTTATGAGACGTTGAGACTTTAAGGTTTATTGGTCGACTGGTTATGGGGTGTCACTGTGTTTCGGGGATTCTGTCTAGACACATCTATCGCAATATGCTTATTTGTGTCAAAGGCTCTAATACCTTGCAGAAAATGATTATGTGTTTGGTGTTATTCTTCACAGTAGGGGGTGTTTCATATCGTAAACAGATTAAATCTTCGAAGGAGAATGCAAACCTCTAAGAAGGCTATTTCCATAAATGACACATAATATCTTCCCCGTAATTTGGATACGTATTAATATGACAAATTGAAGCCATAATGCAGGCTCTTAACAATTCATAGTTGCCTTGTTTACCCTCACCTTTAAGCCCACTATAAGCAGGACGAAGCACACGGTTTATTTCCTTTCTTGGTCTTACTAACAGTGTATTGGTATAGTAAAGCTCCGTTTAAAAAATGTGTCATCTTTAGAAAACCTCTTCTTCGATGAAACTGAATTTTTGCCTGTCTGACACAAAGCTTCTGGGTCAATATTAGCAATCTGAATATCAGCATAGATATACTGTTACATTACCACCTTCAGCAGAAATATATTGAATATCTTTAAAAGTAAGAGACATTAATGTAATGTGACAAAGGGGAAATAACAAATACACAATGGCTCAGACGGACCCTGTACTCTGACCTCCTCTCAATTGGTGAGCTGAACCCCGGAGCAAAGCCTAACCTTTATCTGGTCAACAGACTGAGACTCAGAGGACAGTCTGAGGCAAGAAGAGGGGCATTTCCAAGAAAGAACATGCTGCTTTGTGCTGTAAAAATAAAGAGACATTTTCTGGAAGAGGGTCTGCTTTTCTGACTTTTATAATTTGAGTAAACAAACACAATCTCGGAATATCCAACCGACCTTAGAGAGTGAAGCGGCTCGGTCTTTGACATCTGTTGCTCTTTGTAGGAATTATTCAGAGTGAGAAGGCAATTAATCGTAAAGTCAAATAACATGATATTAGAGCCATTATAGGTGCATTTATTTCGTAACTTACTAAGCCGCAGGAGGGGGTAAAATTCAGAGATACTATTCATGTTTTTCTTTGTAAAATTGTGAGTTTTTTACTGTAATTTCTCCACATAAATCTCAGAGAATGTCTGATCATCACCCTCCTTCTCTGGCTCTATCCTTTTTTTTTTTATTTGACCTACACTGCCTCCAATACGCCCTTATTATCGGTAATTTTTCCAACTTCTCTTGATAGATCATCAGATTCTTGACATACAAACATCTTCAACACATCTTGAGGGCGCCTTCATCCCCACCCTCTTCCTCACTGTTTGGGCAGCTGTCACGGTCACTGTTGACACACTGCTGTCCTGAAATCACAATGACAGGTTGAAGTCATTGTTGATTGAACTGGTGTTTACAGTTCTGCAGACATTCAATCACGCCGGTATCCAATCAGTGTCAAGTGTGTCCAGCATTATGTTTCAGGCCCAGAAAGGCAACAGGTTGTCAGTGCCAACACTTATTAGACAACAGAAGGGAATAGAGGTGTGTTTTGGCAATAGAGTGCACACTTTAAATTACTTCTGAATGCATGGTCAGGTTCACTTGTCTCTGCAAGGCTTTACACTGTATTGGCTATTCAGAATGCCTGTTCGATTTCCCAATAGGTCATATGTGCTCAAGCATTTCTGTGCCAAAAACGATCCTGCTTTGTGTCAGTTTGACAGCACAGTTTTCGCAGCTTTTCCTTTATCCGATGTTTTCTTTTGATTATTGTCATCATGGTGTCATCATGCTGTGAGTGGCTGATATTGATTGTACACGCGCTGTCTATACTTTCAGCTACTTTGCCCTCCATTAGTTGGGATAGCTAGATCAGATGTGTATTGATTTTGGCAGTGAACGCCTTGTATTCTAGGGAATCAGCTTACCATTATAGTCCTGTGAACTATTTAAACCAATACCATAAAAACATAGCATAATAACAGGTATCCACAGGTCTATAATAGTACACTTTTAAAGGTAAACAAATAAAATATAGGACACTCTTATAGGAAAATAGAGACAGCCCTCTTAACAGCCAATTTCACCCTGTTTTTGTTGAAATTAAACTGAAAATGAATCTTGACCTCCCAGGAATTGCCCTGTTCCAACCATAAGTTCCAACAGACCAAGGGTACGTAATAGGAAAGTGACAACAATTCTGCCTTGAAATGTGTATCTTAATAAATGCAAGCGGGTGCTGAAGAACAGGAGTTGACCTCACCTGCCTGTCTGATGGTTTGCACAGTAAAATGCATGCACACACTCATGCATCCACACACTGTTCGCACATTACCCCCCCTCTCTAAATGTCAGAAAGCATTGATTGTGGGATTGTGAACAGGAGCCTAGAGGCAATTTCAGGTTTGGTTTGTGTTCAACGAAGATTTAAAAAAACAAAACCTGACAGTGTATTTAAAGGTCAGAACGGAAGAATAAAGGGGCTCTGTGTGTGTGTGTGTGTGTGTGTGTGTGTGTGTGTGTGTGTGTGTGTGTGTGTGTGTGTGTGTGTGTGTGTGTGCGTGTGTGTTCAAATTACAAACAGATTATTGATTTAAAGTTAATTTAAAAGAAAAAGATGCAGTATTTTGATCACATGGCATTTGATAATAATAGTATTTTGTGTGGATGGTAATCTTATAAGGTTGCATTATATAGTTACAAAATGTTTACTTCTTTCTACATGCTAAGGAAGGTCAAGGTATGACGCTGAGCTGTGTCTGGCTGGTGCAGACAATGTTTGTTTTTCTTGCTTTGAACCAGTATCAATATGTTCAGTCTGGACAGTTAAGGTGAATGTACTTCAACTCAAAGCTATCGTCCTCTGCTGACGTTTTTAGGCTATCAAATATGAATATTATATATAACACACACACACACACACACACACACACACACACACACACACACACACACACACACACACACACACACACACACACACACACACACACACACACACACACGAGAGCAGCGAAAACAATCTGTCTTTCTGCTGGAGAAGCTGGTTGGTGTTGAATTTAATCTCAATAGCAATCCACAGGCACTAATCCTTATAGACCCTACACTCCAGTATACACACATACAAACACACTCTGAAAGGTACTCCCATTTTAGCATCTGCATACATGAAACAAGCTCAGACATATATTAACACACATTCTCATAATGTGGAATAATGCATATCCTCGCATAATCTATGCATGTTTACACTGATGCATGCATGATGTAGCATCACTATGTAGCATCTGACCTAAGGGCGACCTCACTCAACATATTGTGGGTTTTGCACAGATTGAGGCATTAGTGCAACCACACACACACACACACACACACACACACACACACACACACACACACACACACACACACACACACACACACACACACACACACACACACACACAATGCACACACATTATTAAGATGATTAAGTATTTATCTGTCAGTCATAACACAAACAACTGAAATATGCTGACTTTCACCATGTGCCTCAGGAATGATGCTAGGATTAAAGATCCACATGTCTGTAGGAGTTGTGTAATCACATGTAATCTGTCATTATATAGATACTGGACATGAGACACATATAATCCCTCTGACCTGATAAAGAGATAGATACGCCCCAAGAGAAATGTAGATAATATCATCATTGAGAACCCTAGATTCATCCAACCTCAAACCAGCAGGATTAATAACATTTTAGTGAAGTGAATTGCACATAATGTGACTCAGAAAGGAGACGGGGTAAATGTTTTTGACAAATTTGGGTCTCCATTTTCTGTTGAATACGTTTTTCTCGGGTAACTTTTTTGCATTTGGGAAATACAAATACTTTACATATATTTGCAAACTAGGTTACTGTAGTTTCTATGACATAACATAACAAACAAAAGTTATGTAAAACACATACATATGGGATGGATGACTTGTGTCTTTTCTTTTTGGGGAGCAGTTTCCTCTCTGACAGGGCATGGTTAAATAAACAGAAATTGTGCAACAAAGCCAATAAATAATGATCGTGGAGCCTCCTCCATTTTAGACTATTCATCCCCTCAAAGGTCAGCACTTTCAAAACAGATTACGGTCAACAGCTAAAATGTATGAGTAACACTTCACCTTGAACTTTAACAATAAACACTATAGTCTCCATTTGTGCATAACAAACCCTAGATGATTAACAAATACACAGTACTGACTGATGGAGAGAGACAGGAACACACATCTATTCATTATAAATGGTATCGAGTCCAACAGAGACATTCATTATTAAATGAAGATAGCATGGGACTATCCTTGCATCTACCAGTAAAACCATAGCAACCAGTTCTGACATTTTTACACCGGATTACCAAACTATGTCTCCTGCTTCTGACTCTTCCAAGTCCTATATGACACATAAACGTAGTGTTGTACACAATACAATAAATAGTGTAGGAAATAAAATGTAAATCTGGATTAGTAGAAATCCCTCTTTGCGTAGAAAAATATATTTTAGTTTCCTTTTTCTTTTGGAATTAAATACTGAAATGTATACGTTTAGGTCATTATGGCAATGATTTGTTTAAAAAAAATGATTTTTTTAAAGGATGGCAATTTTGTTCTACTTCTATACTTGGTTGTTAATTCCCTAAGATTAGCTTTTTTTTTTTGTTTTGTTCATGTGGCATATCAAAGTGTTTATAAGTGTTTGGACCCCAGGTAGAAAAAAGCAACACTGATTCTAAAGCCAGTGGGGATCCCAATAAATAAAATAAAATATTAAAAGAAGCATACAATGTGAATATTTCCAGATAACAGGATAAACCTCTCAACATTTTGTTTCATTTTGAGGGGGGTTATAATCTACTGGCCTTTGAGCATGTGGCTATGTATATGCATGAGAGGGAGTTGTGATTATCATAATGCAGAACAGCCAGTGTGTGCGTGTGAGTGTGTGAGTGTGTGAGATGGAATGATGCCAATGAGTCTGGATGGTTCAGCATTAGCTTCAGATCAGAGCGTCATGTCATGATCCTTTTACAGTTTTTGTGTGTGTGTGTGTGTGTGTGTGTGTGTGTGTGTGTGTGTGTGTGTGTGTGTGTGTGTGTGTGTGTGTGTGTGTGTGTGTGTGTGTGTGTGTGTGTGTGTGTGTGTGTGTGTGTGTGTGTGTGTGTGTGTGTGTGTGTGTGTGTGTGTGTGTGTGTGTGTGCATTTGGCATGGTTAATCTCTACGATACTTGATAGCTCCTCTATTTTCTCTCCGTCTCTGTTCATCACTCCTTCATCAGCTTTCTACTCAGCCAATCAGTGTGTCTGTAAGCAGTTCACCAGCCTCGCACTCATGCTGCTTCCAAGTTCAAACACCAGTCAGTGGACCCTCGCTCATCTTGTTGCTCCAAAGAAATGTCAGCTTGTGTTAGCGCTAACCTCGTGTCTTCATTTGTAATCCAGAAAAAAAGTTGTCTGCAGCTGAAGCCATCTTATATTAGCGATTTAGCCTCATATTCAGCCTCTGTTTCATCTCTTTTCTGTAACGTATAATAACAAAATGCAATATAGATCAAGTGTATTAGGTTTAGATTGCTCTTAGCGTCGAGACTCATACGTGCTTTCTGTTCCGTGTAGTGAGGCAGAAGGACTACAGCCCCTGAAATTGCTAAAATTATTAAGGTTCATCCTAACACCAATTAGTTTCCCTCTATAGTATATTTGTTGTATGCCTTCTGTTAGCTATGGCACCGTTTCAGTTTTTTTCTACAATGTCTCTCACTTAGTGAAAGAAGTGTCAATGAATTGGTGGCTAGTTGGCTGCAAGCCACCATCACATGAATGTCTGCTTTTAAATAGCTAGTTTAGCTAATTAAAATGGAGCTGTACAATATGTGTCTGCTTTCATCTGTGAGCAGACTGCTAAAAATGATATAAATGCAGCATATTTTTTAGGGATAACTACAAGAAATTCAGGGAATCAATCATTGAAAAGGCTTTTTATAGCCCTTAAACCTCTAATTTAGCTGAAATTAGACAGAATAGCTGCCCTTAATGTGTCTACAATTAATATTATGGTAGATTATTACTGTTTACTGGGATTCTGACAGCATATCCCAATGCAGCCTTCATGTTGAAGCCTGTTGTTACCTCAGCTGTGGAGGATGTGTTTGCAGTTTGTTGTTTGTTTGTCTGTTTGTCTTCCGGATTACAGAAAAACTACTGGCCTGATTTTCATGAAACTCAGTTGGAGGATGAAGCAGGGGCCGAGAATGATACCATTACATTTCGGAGTGGATCTGAATCATGGGGCGGATACTCTGAATATTTTTTCAATCACATCTCCTCGTTCTATTCTAGTTCAAGTTATGGTGTTTATAATAGAGGTCATGCTATTGCAGCTATGGTTGCCATGGTTGAATGCTATCTCTGTATCATTAAAGCTAAAATCTTTAGAGGTGGTGATCTAAGAATCTACTATAAAATTCACACTGAAAAAACTGAAACATTGACTTTAATGAAATGTATTATGTCAACAAATTTCACATAACTGTATTATGTTAGTTGGAAGCAATACAATTCAGTTGAACCTACATATTCAAATTAAACTTAACATACTTTTAATTAATTAATTGCAGTATAATGTCCTACTACATATTCAAGTACAGAAAATACCAATAGTACATGCGTTTCCCAGTGTGTAAGTCTTAACATTGAATGTAGTTCTTTGGAGAATGTGTGACTGGGCGTTATCTTGGCTCCTCTGAGCGCTGGGCTGGAGCCAGCGTGGCAGATGGCTGCATGTCTGCAGGTTTGGATTCCTACTGATACAGCAAACACAGACAACCAGGGGGGAGGAAGAGGCTGCTGATATTTATTGTCTCTTTCCTTGATTCACTGTCTTAATCCCTTTTTGTCCTTACCTTTGATTCCCTTCTCCCTCGTTCAACGTCATTTTAGTTCTGCCCACCGAATCCATGTTGTTCTGTTTCCCTTTTGTCTTCTCCGTTCCAATCTCTACTATAAATAAGAGGTTCAAAACAGACAATATTAGAACACATTTCAGTAATAATACAGTTATTTCTTTTAAAGCCTGCCTGCCTCCCTTCTTCTGATATCATTTTTGGTAACTTCAAGCTAAATTGATGAGTAAAAAGTATAAAATTGATGAGTCGCGAGTTAGAAAGAAGGAACATGTCCCCGCTGTGTCTCTCTACATTTCAAATTGTCATTGCTGCATTTTTTACATTGATTTTTTTCCGCTGATGCTCTGATCTGGAGCACAGCGCGCTTTAAACTCTTTCTCTACAATCAGCCGCTGATATGAAACATGCAGGGTGAATTTCCAGGATAGTAGATGAGATTACAACTTTGCTGTGTAACGGAAAAAATTCAATTATCCTCTGCAAAACAAATAGATAGAAAAGGAGAAAATGGATTTCATTTTGGGGAGAATAATTTGAACGGGGGGAAAATACTGCTCTTGCAGCATTAAAGAATGATATCTACACCCTCCGCATTCCTCCATTCATTTATTTCTGTATCCTTTTTCTATCATTATCACTCAATATCTTTCACTCTTTCTCTCGTGTCTCCTCCCTCCTTTTCTGTCACTCTTATCTCTCTGCATCCCCTTTCTCTCTTCTCGATCTCAATATTTCTCTGCTGGAGCAACAGTATGTGTACACCCGGTTGCCGTGGTAACCAGAGGAGGCCAAATGTGCGGGTGGATGAACAAAAGACCCAGAGACCCTCATCCACAGAGAGAGAGAGAGAAGGAAAAAAAATCTGATTTCATTTTTAGGCGAGGGGTTTGCTGTGTGTGGAAAATGAGGAGGTGGAGGAGTAGGAAGAGGAGGGGGGGGGAGGATGGATAGCGTAGGTGAGGTGAGTTCATAAATGAAAGAGAGAGAGAGGAAGAGAGGGGGAAGGGAGATGTGGTTAACAAAGCCAAAAAAAGGGTTAAGGGTTTCTATGAATAAAAGAGAAAAGCCTAAAATATGCAACAGTGCATTATGGAAAGCTCAGGCCATAGTGGAGTCTCTGAGTTAGAGACCATTTCAACACTTGGAGGTGCAGAAGATGTCATTTTATTATTCTTACGATCATTCCGAAGGTGTTTCGTTGTATTGTTAGAAAGAATCAGTAAAAAATATGTTTTGTGAGAATATCTTAAAGGTATTTTACTGCATGTGATTTACAGTAATGGAAACCTTAGTGCTTCTTTACTTATAGCTTAATTTACTCATATCTGAAGCATGCCAGCTGTGTGGGCCAGCAGCGATATGTGAAAGACTATTCTACTGACAGACTTCTCTAACAGCTGAACTCACAATCAAATCTTTCAGCCATAAGATTGTTACACTTGGAGAGGTTGATCAAGCACTGGCAGCACCCAAAGTGTTGTAAGTTAAAGCTGAGTGGTCGTAGGGTAACCAACAAGTAAGGAAAGAGGAAGGAAAACAGAAATGATGTTTATTTTGTAGAATGTTGTCGCTCTCCTGCCATACACAGAGCCTCTTAAAGCTATTAACATTGAACACTATCAGAGGAAACAGCTGCTTTTGTGCTAACCTTTGAATTTCCCCTCCTTAAGTTCACGTAATTTCATAGAGCAAATGTATATGAAATAGTTTCATTACTAATTGGACGATGTAAAGGTTGTGTGACAGTTTAAATTTGACAGAAAAACATACTTCTCTAGGCGGTCTTGTGGATACCGCAGACCTCGGCTAAGGCACTTTCCATAAGAGATAAATAGCGTGTGTATCCACCTTGTTATTCGATTACACTCCAAAAAATGTTGGGTTCCTTCTCAGCCCACGCTACACCATTAAACCAAGTTAGATTAAAATCGCGTCGGTAGATTTTTAGTTATCATGCTGACAAACAAAAACATTTACCTAAACAAAAACTCAAGAAGATAATATCCTATAGTCTTGAAAATAAATGAGGTTACAGTGCAATAAGAACCCTTTTACTTTGATGTTTGGTTTGATGTGATATTTTAAATTGTACAAAGGCACTGATTTTATAAAAAGAACAACTGGTGTAATATGATATATAATCATCCATAGAATACATACTCGCTTTAATAGGCCACCTCAAGGCTTCTTCCAATTAGTGCAGCTGTAAAGAAAAAACTAAATGTCTCGTGTTTCTCCTTTAATCAGCATCTGCAGCCGCACTGCTCTCGTTGTAATTATGTTGCCCTGAACAAGGCGCAGACATCCATTCAGTCTCTCTTATTAAGCTGTATCCTAGTAATAATTAGGAAAGAAATTACACTTGGGAAAATGTCACGTTGATTTCCACTTCAAGCATTACTCTCATTATCTTTGCTCTTTTTCATTAGAAGGTTTTTTCTTTTTTTAATTAGTCCTGGATTGTTTTATAAAAAAGATACAGACGCAACTTTGATACGAGGCTGCTAGTTTTTATTTTCCATCTTTGTGACAGGATGTTACCTCTCTCCATCTTCTATAAAAAAAAACAAGCGCGAGTTCATTAACCTTTGAAGTCTATGATTAACAGTTCATCTCGCGGCAAATGTGATCCTATTTGACTAAGTAAACGTATGGAGCGCTGATCCTCTGCAGAATATACAGATAGACCCTTCAGGGCACTAGTGGGAAAACCGTATTCAATTATCCTGCCTATTAAAACATGTCAGGAGTGTGTGTGTGTGTGTGTGTGTGTGTGTGTGTGTGTGTGTGTGTGTGTGTGTGTGTGTGTGTGTGTGTGCGCAGAGCTGACATTATGCAAATAAAATTACGCCATTTAAAGCACAGAGGGGGTTTTGGGGGAGAGTCCGGCTGCGGTGTGTGCCAGTGGGGTGGTTATAGAGCGGGTTCTCGTGTGTGTGTGTGTGTGTGTGTGTGTGTGTGTGTGTGTGTGTGTGTGTGTGTGTGTGTGTGTGTGTGTGTGTGTGTGTGTGTGTGTGTGTGTGTGTGTGTGTTTGTTGAAGTGAGGTAATTCTGGCAATACTGTTCTTCACACCCTCTCCTCCATCCCCCATCATCCCCCGCATCCCCCAAAGCCTGCTTCCCTCCATGTCTGTCTGTCTTCAGGGGGTTGAAGGAGCTCAAAGTAGAAGCTCCATGTTTGGAGGAGAGATGGAGGAAGGCGAGAGGACATGGAGAAAAATGGGAGCAGGAATAGAGGAAAAAGAGACTGAAGGATAGAGCCAGGAGCCACTGTCTAGGGGCAATGACACTGCATGACCAGTATCATTACAATAATATTACTTCATGCATCAGAACACTAAGGTGTGAGTTTTTTCCAAGTAGGAACAACTGTCTCTAATTGTGACAGCAGGAAAGGAGCACATAGTAAGGTGATGTAGTAAAATAAGCGCCAAAGTATAAAGCCTCCAGGAAAAGTTTAAAGAAATATTAATAAGAAATATTTTTGCCATGGACTTATCTTTGAAAACGAGTCTTTAAATCAGCAATTCAACATCCAAGGACAAACACTTGAATAGCCCTCAGTTAAATCATTAGGTCCTAAGAGTTGTACAATTCACTAATAGCTTAAACCAGATCAATTATTTAACCATTGTTCTGGCTTCCTTTACACACATTGTTCTCTATTAAATAAAAGTAAAAGCTGCATTCAAGTGCTGAATAAATGTTGGTCTCTAAAAAAGTTTGTGTGAGATGACAGCGAGGGAAGTCATGTGGTCCTGGTCAAGGTCCTGGAGTGGCCTAGCCAGTCTCCAGATCTCAACCCCATAGAAAATCTTTGGAGGGAGTTGAAAGTCTGTGTTGCCCAGCGACAGCCCCAAAACATCACTGCTCTAGAGGAGATC
>NW_011333040.1:4075058-4095209 GCF_000735185.1 Notothenia coriiceps
CCGCAGCGTCGAAAAATAGGGAAAAAGGCGCGGCTTATAGTCCGAAAATTACGGTATATAAAAAAACCTGTCATGAAGTGTTTTTCTCAAAATACCAAACAGATCATGGATTTTAGACATCCCTCATATCCCTCTATTTCACTTCCTGTTTCAAAAGTGCTGATTCTGGGTATAAATGTTTTTTTTTAAGAAAAGGGGGGGGGAGCTTATGCCTGCTCATGTGGGAGAATTCTACGAGATACTCAGCTAAATGCTGCCGTGATTAAACGCCATCATGTTCCAAACCATATCAAGGATTATTTCTGAAACAGTATGGAGCTCAAAGGCTTTCTGTCTTGCCGGTTATACCACAAGGTGAGTTCCTTTTTTTAATTTCCTACTTCTTCACACACATGCTCTCCATTATAGGTTAGCTCTGAGTGTTAGCGATGCTAATGTAAACACCGACCATATTACGTCCGAAACAGCCGGGCATTGTTTCTGATAGCAACGTTTCTGATAAGGCCGTGGGTCCACATTTCAGATATTACGTCATATCGGACGCAAATCTGGATCAGCTCCGTTGTTCCCCCGTTTTTAGAGATTTGGGTACGGAGGAAAAGAGAGAGGGTTTTATTTTCTGATGCTGCGTGAGTTCCCTGACACACCGGGCACACATGTTTATGTATAAAAGACATCAAAAAGTGCATTTTCCATGATAGGAGACCTTTAATCAAGCTAGCGTTTTATTTATTCCTGTATAGTTTGTACATCACAGCTACCACTATTTGCCCATTAACCGTGTGTGTGTGTGTCTCAGTGTGGCAAGTTCAGGTACAGCAGTGTGTGTGGGGCTCTGCGCAGTGTGTGTGTGACGGAGGGTCCGGCCGCTCTCTTCTCCGGCTTCACGGCGACGCTGCTCCGAGACGTTCCCTTTTCCGGGATCTACGTCATGTTCTACAGCCAGGCCAAGGCGGCGCTCCCCACAGGTCAGCAAACGCTCAAAATATATCGTAATATACATTGTTTTTTACATTTTTATTATTTGATTTATTATGTTTGTATAAAGTATTTATTTATTTTTATAGCTTTTTTACTATAAAAATACGTTATTTTTCATTTTTAATTTAGTTCGTAATTCTCTTTTCCACTATTTAAGTATTTGTATTTTAATGTTGAACACACTGCTTCTGTAACAAAATAATTTCCCCCATTGGGATAAATCGATTTATTTGATATTTGATATTTTTTGCACATTTTTACTTATTTTTTATGTTAATATACATTATTATATTTTACACTATTATACATTTACTTTTTTTTGTTTATATAACTATTTAAAATGTGTTTTATTCTAACATGAGGACACTGTTACAAAATTGTATTTCCCTTTGGGTTAAAAAAAATTAAATGTATTTATTCTTTACTATAATTATGAATTCCTTTGTATTAAACCCCTCTCTCTCCTCCCCTCAGAGATCAGCTCCTCCCCCTCCGCCCCCCTCTATAACTTCTCCTGTGGGCTGCTCTCGGGGGTGTTAGCCTCCCTGATCACGCAGCCGGCTGACGTGGTGAAGACTCGGGTCCAGGTGAACACACACCTGAGGACCGCCGAGGCCATCAGACACATCTACAGGGTAACTGTAATTTCATCTGCTTTATTTTATTATTTAAATGAACACAAAACCTAATATCAACCCGAAAAGCCTCCATTGGACTCCTTTGTTTACTTCCTGAACATAATGACATCACTATGTAACAATCATGCTACACATTGTACGTGAAGAGCTTTTTGAACATTAAAGCATGGAGACATGTCACAGTAGAGACGCTACATACTGATATACACCTGAACATCAGCAGGAGAGGACTCTTTAAAGTAGAGACACTACATACTGATATACACCTGAACATCAGCAGGAGAGGACTCTTTAAAGTAGAGACACTACATACTGATATACACCTGAACATCAGCAGGAGAGGACTTTTTAAAGTAGAGACATACTGATATACACCTGAACATCAGCAGGAGAGGACTCTTTAAAGTAGAGACACTACATACTGATATACACCTGAACATCAGCAGGAGAGGACTCTTTAAAGTAGAGACACTACATACTGATATACACCTGAACATCAGCAGGAGATGTCCTCTTTAAACAACCATGTTACCCATTATCATGTTATTTACCATCATGGATCTCTCTCTTCTCTCTCAGGAGCAAAAAATGCAGGGGTTCTTCAGAGGAGCCGTACCTCGAGCCCTGAGGAGGACCATGATGGCCGCCATGGCCTGGACCGTGTACGAGCAGATGATGGCCAGATTTGGACTGAAATCCTGAAAATAAGAAGAAATAAGTGCCTGAAGTACAGACAGTCAGAAGTCACTGTCACACATTTTTTTTATGAAGACTGTGAAATGGATTTCCTTCCAAAATGCACTTCAAGTGAATCAGCCAATCAGAGTGCAGGATTTGCTTGGTTTTTTGACCATGACGGAAATATAGTACAAGATGAGACGAGTGTCCGAAAAAATGCCTAAGACATTTCCTCCAGCGCCTGAAAGTGTTTTGCTTCTACGACTTCTTTAATGTCTTTTATTTGTTTTAACCCAACAACAGATGAAGACCGTGTACATTTGTTTTTAATTTAATGTATTTGTTTGTTTATAAGACTTAAAATGTCACTACAAAAAGAGATGAACATGTTGTACAGGTCTTCTAAATCTTGTTTTATTTTAAGTCATTGTTTTTAGTTTTTATATTTCACCACAACAACAAGAAGTCGGTGTACAATTATTATTATTTCTTTTGTTCCTTTTAAAAAAAGAAAAGTGTATTATTTCCCTGCAACACAGGATGCAAATGTGGTGTCTTTATTTTTTATTTAATTTTTATTTCTTTTTTTGAATCACTTTTTATTCCCACATAACAGTAGTTATTCCCACTTTTCAGTCAAATGTGTTTATATTTGTATGACTATGTATAACTTTCCCTTTAAAATGTGAGTGCTTCTCCCCACTTCTGATCTCAGACTGCAGTAATCATGATTTAAGTCGCATAATGCACTTTAACCCCGGCTGTTATGTCATGCTTCTTCTAACAACGGTGTTATTTATATTCTGACTTAAACTGCACCTAAAACACCCTGATTCTTGTCTGACATTTACTTTCATGCATCCTTCACATGTGCTCTCTTTATGGAGGCTGTTTGAGAAAGTAAAGCACAGTAACATTCATTAGGAGCATGGATCCTGATGTTCCTTGTTATCAGTATATCAGGCTGACCTATGAGTTTCTGCAGATATGGAGCTGAGACTCATGACTGGGTCACTGTGACACGGCAGACTAAACTTCAGCTTATTTTAAATCAGCGTTTCGTCTGTGCGCATGTGTGCAATACCAGGAATTAGCTACACATACACACTTTAGATTTAAAGGCTTTATTTGACCTATATACACAAAAGTTATAGCGTAGTTGTTGGAAGTGTAAGTCCCAGTCTCCTGTAACAATACAATATAGAATATACTCAAAAAGAAATCAAACTACTGCAAGAAGAATTCAATAAAGTAGATTGCAAGACAATGGTCCAGGTACAATGCAGCAATAAGTCAACTATATACAGAAATTAAAGTTAAATACAGAACAGTGTAAATAGACATAATGGTGCAAGCTTTATATATACAGCCTGTGGGTGCAAGCTAGAACAATATATACATGTAATATAGTTACGACAGAAGCTAAAATAAAATAATTTACAGTAAAATACTGTATAATGTAACTGTTCTTTATTTTGTAGGTTATTATAATATTTTGTTTACTGAATTAAAAGAACCAATGCCAAAGTGCATAATCACCTCCTATTGTCTTCGTCCCCCCCCTTACTTTGGTATTCGGTCAAATTTGACCGGTCCTGTTTTAACTGCTATTACATTAACACAAAAACCAATCATCATCAAATTTCCTTGAACACCCTTTCAAACTGTACATATTGTATCAGACTACTGGTATACATGAACAACTGCAGTAAATATACAAAGAACAGACACTGAACATGTATTGCGTGTGCCAGGTGTGGTCCATGTGGGGGGATGGGCACTGTGTGTGCGTGTGCGTGTGCGTGTGCGTGTGCGTGTGTGTGTGTGTGTGTGTGTGTGTGTGTGTGTGTGTGTGTGTGTGTGTTGCTGATCCACTTACTCAATACATGTCCTGATTTATACATATGTTTTAAGCCTTCATATGTGTGTGGATGTCAGCAGCAGATTCTGCTTTTGGCCAAACAGCAGGAAGCGGGAGCAGAACCCATCAATAATCCCATTATAATCATCATTTACTGTTAATGGGATTTAGGAAGTTGGGACATTAGTTTATCGGTTTCCCCCCATTAGACATGTAAATGCAACAGGAAACTAATATCATCTCTTTCCGTCATTAGACATACTGAGTGCCTATTTAAATACGCTCTTACAGCAGAAATATTCATTATGAAAATAATTTGGATAACTAGAAAACGTACAGCATCACCAGCAGTTCTGTTTATTCCCGGCGCCACGACCGTGAGATAATAATAGCTCAGTTACAGAAAACATTAACCTTTCAGATCATATGTTAAGATGGCAGTTAAAGTTGTGTTTTTTTTTCTCATGAAAACATAATTTCAGTGTGGAGCTTTGTCATTATAACATATAGTGCGCCACTTTTCAGTTAGAGGGAGTTTGCTTAACTGAGACTTTGACAGCGGTGCTTACATCATGTGTTTGATTTAGTAACAGTAATTAACTGTATGTCACGTCTCTAAAGTACAAAAGAAACTCAACAGTCAGTCCCAAAGAATGCTTTGCTGTGGTGATGTTGTGGCTTGTTCTTTAGAACATATGACAACTTCAAACACAAAGTCCATCTTTCATGACGCCAGCTGTAACAATTCAGAAGTGGGAGTTTAGGAAGGAGTTGTGGGGAGGAATGTGACTTGATAATATTAAAATTGTAAATGCTTTGAGGTTTTTTATTGTAGTTAATAAGGAGCAACAGTGTCAACTCTCCTCTTTAATCTGAAGCGATGCATCTTGTTTCCCTGATCAATTCAAGTATTCAGGCCTTTGATTACTAAAATCCTTCATCCGGTCAAATGTATAGTTAAAAACTACCAAGATCTAAAAAAAGCTTGTAAAAATGTGGTCTTAAACTTAATAAAAAGTCATATATGAACACTTTTTGGCAGAAAACTACAATGCTGGAGCGTGTGCAAAGGCAATACACTGCCATTACAGAAGACCAAATGAAATGCATTACTTTGAATCCCCTTTCTTTGGGTTTGAAAATGGTTGGGAACACTTAGTATAATGTGTGGTAGCAATTGGAACACAACTTAACCAAATATTAAACTAAGTGTAGTCCTTTTTTGAACATATAATGCCGAAATGTTAGATATTATGGAATTTAAACTGTTCTCATTTGAGTTAAATCATTTGTATTTTCGATTTGCTGGGACCTTTTTTGCATTACTCTCTGCTATATTGACAGGTGACCGTGGTGACCAGCCAGCCAGGGAGGGGTGTTGTTCGTCAGCTGGAGAAGGGGCTCAAAGACGCCGACCTGGTGTCACTGAAGCGGCTCCTGGTGGTTCAGATCTACAGTGCTGCAGAATGGGGCCAGGACAACCCCTCACCTGAAGACACACACACTGACACTGAAGGTAGAGATTTACACACAAACATTCCTTTGTCTCCCCCCTCACCTTCCACATACTCTCCCCCTGCGCTTTCTTATTCATCTTCACTAGAGTTGTGTAGCGGTGCCCCATTTATCACACTGCATGTTTTACCGTTAGTTACATATCTGCAGTCAACACTCAGGACACATTTCACAAATTATAGAAGTTGGCTTCAATCCAAACATTTCCCAATCCTCTCAGAAACTCCATAATGATATGCCACTCTTTGTAATTACACGAAGGTTCAAGTGGTGAGGTCTGAATAAGTGGAGAGTGCAGGGAGTATTTGGATGGAAATGAAGGGGAGGGAAAGAGGAGACGGAGAGAAATAGAAAGCGAGAGAAAAACACACAGGGGGGAGGGAGGAGAGGAAAATGAGAGCAAGTGTAAGAGAGGGTAAACACAGGCAGTGGAGTCTGTGGAGAACATATATTAATGCACCATCTGAAGTATTCATTCCACGCTGATAAACACTGAACTAACAGCAACTTTGTTTTTCTCAGAAGTGTCTGGGTATTAATGAGGCTGTGAGCTTTATCTCACCTGGCACAGTTATGTCAGTTATGTAATCCCGCCTTGTTTGTCTTCACCTCCTCGTGGTTATTTTTGACTCAAATTTAAAGTGAAATACCGTAGATGTGACCCTGTTCTCTACACTAAACTTGTTTGGATGTTGTTTTGGTTAAATAGATCTGCTGTTACAGTGAATGGGATGCCATTTGTGAGTGACATAAAGTATATTAGGACACATTTGTGTTAAAAGCAGATAGTATCCAGTTTTAAAGTAGTTCTACTAGATAATTGTAGTTCTCAGGACGTTTGTTAAGGACCCTTTGGCTTGATTTCAACATCAATTGGGTGTGTTTATTCTGGATAGTAGGAAAACAATCTGTATTTATTTCTTCTGCAGCTACTCTATTTCATGAGTGATGCCTATTCCTGTCTCTCCATTTTCAATAAAAAAGCAATTATATTTAACAAAGAAATGTTTGGAATAGAGCCTTGGAGATGTTGTTATGTTGCTACCACAGTGTGATGATAGTGACGATGCCTGCACCCTCTTAGCTGCTGGGACCAGATCACTGTGTTCCTCCAAGTGTTTACCGCCCTGAGTGGTTCAAACCAGTCTCCAGCTCTTTGATACTACAGCCCACACTCTCTCCATTGTGTCAACAGCAGCGTGCTACGAGACCACTGCTGTCCCACATAAAGCTGCGTTATTAAAAACGGTTCTTTCCACAGTGGAGAAACATTATTGATTCGACCATAACATCTCCAAACACATTGTTATTGGTCGTAAGAGCGTGTAGAAGGCTTCTCTACTTAGTCAGATTCACTAAAAGTATGGGTGTTTTTTGTTCCTGTGTGACAGAGTTGTCAGTTTCAATAGGTATATCCTGTGTTTCCTAATAGTGTAAATCTAGAATGATTGAAATCTGAGACATGGAAACATTTTTTCAGATATTTCATAATTGCAACACAAAAGTCGTATCTCGCAATGTGGTGAAATTAAAGAGACGTTGGTGTATCCGCCCTGTGATTCAGATCTGCTTCACAATTTTTGGGGCTATTCCTGTGCCCATGTAACACCCTTCCACTAAGTTTTCATAAAAATCTGAATGTTGATGACAGACAGAAGGACTTCAAAAAAAACATCCCTGACATATTTTCTTATTATACTCTTCCTTCGCTGTAGTAATTGGCTTAGTAATATATGCAGTTAAACCTATAGGACCATATGATTTGCATGAAAACTATCGCCCTGATTGTGCTCTATATTTTATATCAGTCCGGGACATTAATTTGTGTAAAACCACAAATACTTTGGATGAAGTTCTGTGAGAACATCAAATGGGGTCAGTGCTACATCCAAGAGCCCCTATTGACCTCAGAGTTCATCAGGCTGAAGACTGAAGCTGGGTTAAATCAAAGATAAGAAGTTTAGCTGTCTGGCCTGTGTGATTTGTACTCGGTATTTCTGAATGCTATAAAGGGCATGAAATTGTGTTTTTAAGCTACTGCTACACTAGTGAAAATGTACAGGGCCAACAAATAGTTCAAATACCTGCAGTTCGGGTGTAACCCACAAGAGTAGATACAAAACTGCTCAAAATGACAGTTTACTATTTAAAATATGTCCGGTTTATTCCCTCAATTTGTAAATCACTTTTTAATTTTAAGAAATGTGTTACTAATACAGCAAATCTAATACGCAGATATTTATGGAGCAATGTTTATTCTGGCAATTTCTGGAATCTGGGTGCGTTGTGGAATCTTAATAGTCTCCGTGTGTGTCAGATGCTGGGAGGGAATGCTCTGTGCAGCAAACACGTCTCACTGAACACCAGACTCTTTATTTGAGCTCCCTGTGTAAGTCCATGGTGTGCAGTATATTATAGGAAGTGGGAGGAGTATCCATTTTTCTTTTTGTAACAAAGTCAAACTTGGAAGTAAAGCCATAACTCATTTTTTAACTCCCTCTAATCGTCACTCACTTACCTCATGCTAAGAAAAGTGGTCCCAACTCTTGTCTTGAATAAAGATTGATTACGTATGTGTAAGTGTCAACTGCCACAAACACACACATTTCTTACTTTTCTAAAACCTGACTGCCGTGTAACTCGTTTAGCCTCCTAATTTGAAAGTGTGAACATTTTGGGTGTTCCTCACTTCTGCTAAGTGCTTTTTAAGGGTTAAGTTTGACAGGTTAAAGTTGGATCTTAAGCTATTTCCTCATATGAACTCCTTATATCCGGAGAAGCAGGTCCGCACATTGTCTGGAGTTTCCCTTTCACACAAGTAGCACACAACAGGAGATCAGTCTGTGTCAGAAGTGGTCTCACTTACTGAAAATACTTAGTTTGATTTAGACGAGGGGTGGTGCCTGAGTAGGGCGTGAAAAACGGAGACTCCTGCCATTGCCTGAATTTGTCTAAAAATGCGGACACTTCCATTCTCAAATACAGCTCTTTCCGGTAATGGCTATACAGTTGTCCATGCATGCAGTTGTGATGGTTAGGGTTAGGGTATTAAAGCACAAACATGTGTTTGAGTGTCTTAAGAGCCAACGCCTCGATAAGCATCCTGTTTTTGTTGAATTTCAGCCAGGGTTTCCTTGAATCCCCGGCCTGATATGTAGTTGTACATTCGAGCAGCAGGGACATGGAGAAATGGGTCACAGAGCAGAGAGAGACAGAGATGATTATGGCACTGGTGGTTTTGGTTTTCCTTCTCACAGTCAAGTTGTTGACTGAAGAACATCGGACAAGTTGTCCCACACTGGATGCTTTGGATCCTTAGGGAGAGACAGCGGCAAAATCACTTTATTCCCATTGTTCGGATTCATAGTAAAAAATGTAAATGCCTTGTGGTTTCAGCTCTTAAGTTTTATACATTGTACTTAAACAATGAAGATATAATAATCTGACAATATTGGATAACCCCAAATAACTAAGTAGCATCATTTATCATGGCTGTTGCATGTCATACTCCTCTCCCTCCCTGCATTTCCTGTTTGTTTATGTCCACTTTCTACATAACTAGTTGTTGTAACTGCATTCCTCCACATGGTAGACACATACTGTAGGATACTGTGTCATAAGAGCCAGACGGATAATAACCGTTGCAGACAAAACATAAGGTCGATAAGTAACTAGCTTCTTTTTTAGATGAGCATTCCCCAGGGATGCGGCTCGTTCGCGCTAAACGGTGCTGAAGAGCTTTTCTTTTCTTATTCCCCATGATGAAATCGAGGTCAGAGTTTGTGGAGGAAATGATGCAATATAGCATTTTAAGAATAAAGTTGGCTGGCCAAAGAGGGATGTTAGAAGGATAAGTAAAATGAAGGTTGTTACTCAGGGGGTGTTTGTTTTCAGTCTTCGCTGTATTTAGTGTCTGCTGACCTCTTCTGCATTCTGTTGATGCAATTAATTAACAGTCGTTGTTTTATAAAATGGTCAGACCTCAATGACAGGGTAGAAGTGAAGGCAGAACAGAGAAGGGCAGAGGCCTGCCGTTGAAAAGAGGGAGACAAAGAAATACAAAGAAATGCTGCAAAAGGGCGGAGTGGAGAGAATCAGATCAATAAATAGCAAGCTTAGTGACAGACACACAATGATAACAGTATCAGTAGATGTGCAGATCTAGCCTCTGGCAGGTTGCATTATGGGGCGGGTGACGGTAGTGCTGGCATCAACCCAAATATCATTTTAGTTGCCAGACTGCGTGTGGTGAAATATTGCCCCATCTGTGCTGTAACTCCAGCAGAGTCTGTCCCCAAACTGCCAGAAAGATTGTGAAAGTCAAAGGTTGTCAAGCGGATACAGCGGGAGAGGTGACACAGCACGTTTTCAATGTGATTCTGTGGTTCATCCGTGAAGTGTCTAGAACCTTCCTCAACACGATAGTGACAATGAGAGACAAATGATATATCTGATATTAACTTTCTACTGCATGCCAAAGGAAGGTCCTGTTCAATGTCATTATCCAAACAAGCATCACACAACAATGCAGCTTCTGCATAATGTTCTCCATTTGGCCTCACACCAGCACACGTTGTATTCACATCGACGCAAAAGTAAGCTTTTATTAACTCTCGAAATAGAATCATCAGTTTATTTTTTGCAAAGTCATCGTACGCTTTGCACGTGCACGGACACATGCATGCTCACGAGCACTGTCTGGAGCAGCTACAGTGATAAATGACTGCCGCCTGACTGTCTCCATGAACACCTGGCCTTTCTCCCCTGAGCTGCATCTCTTTCTCTCTCTGTATCCTAGAGCCAGCTTGAACCACAACAAAATGTACGGAAAACACAGGGTAACCTTGACATGATCATTCCTCCAGAAGTTAAGAGGCTCCCTAAAGTCCACTAATCTCTATGTCTTTGCTTTTTCAGGGAAATTATGCCAGCTTTCCCTTTTTTGCAGCACTTTGATACACCCATCACCTACATGAGATTAACAGGATTTGAATGAAGTAACCATTTTACAGTTGTTAGTGGTTGTGTCTTTGTTTAAAGGGGCAGGCCCCAGATTTACTGTCACATTATGAAACTAATTGCAAATGTCTTCCTGAAGTCAAGAGTTACAGAGAGACTTTGTTGCATTTGCCTGTACTTTCCTAGCTACTGTACTTTACCTGTTTTGAACCAAATGGAGATGCTGGGGATTGAACCCAGGACCTCATACATGCGAAGCATGCGCTCTACCACTGAGCTACATCCCCAGTAAGGACTTTTAATCTGTCTCTATTTGTTCCGTGTGAGAAGCTGAGAGCTACATCAGTATCACCGTATCTGAATGTGCATACCTTGTGTGTGCCACAGTCTTTATTTATTTTACTTGCTTTTCTGCATATTATTTCAATCTGAATGCAAATAAGTATTATTCTGTAATTGTTTGTGTAATCCATTTTTTCTCATGCTTTATAATAAGGTGCAGTTTTATGAAAATCTATGCTTCTAAAAGCTCCCTGTTAATCCTTTCAAACAGCTTTCTAAATCTGTTTGCTCATCATCATATTTTGACAAATATTCATTCAAACTGTTCAAGTCTTTTTCACATCACTTCTCAGCTTTGTCAAAGCTTTTATTTCATTCAAATACTCAGTTTGCAAAGGCTTCTCAATCTGACAACAGCACAGTCATTCCATCTACGTACATTTAATCCCCAAATCCAGGTTTCAAGTGACAGACGTTTTTCTATTCAAACACCACACAGCGTTTTTAGAGATTGCCTTTGAAGGTTGTGTATTATTCCGTCATGATCTGTCCTATATCAATCCACCCGCCCGTCTCACATCAATGAACTCCTTTATTGCTTTTACTTTAGATCTGAGGTAAACATTATTTCCTAATACATACACAAACACAGCCGACTGCTCCTTCAAGAGGTTCACAGCTGAGAATATACTGAACGCAACCACCATATTTCCAATGAACCCAAATCTTACTGTTTGTCTTAAACACAACTGACTTGCTATTTACTCTCACGTCATGAGTAAATATGGAGATGCTGGGGATTGAACCCAGGACCTCATACATGCGAAGCATGCGCTCTACCACTGAGCTACATCCCCTCTATCCACATGCATCATATTTAAACTGCAATGTCTTAAATCTGTGATAAAAAAAGATGATGTTCAGTCTATTTTACATTTGCAAACTATATCACCATTACAGAAGCTTCCTTTCCATAATGTCTAATATTTCATATCGAATTTTAATTATTGAAACATTTACAGGTAGATTTTGAAAATACTGCAGAATAGATTTGAAGAATAGATTTGAATAGGCTTTGAATTAGGTCCTCCGAGTGTAAATGGTACATCAGTCTTTTTGTAATATAATTACCAGAGTAGCTCTAATTTTGCAACAATTTTACAAAATCACACATAAAGGAGTCTTTTCCCCTTAAAATCCTGCCAGGATTCTTCATATCTTTATGATCAAAAATATTTGTATTGTGTTTCGACAATGCATAAACAGTGTTTGTCATTTACAGATGGAAAGCAAAATATATGCATACAAATGAGACAGTGGTCTGTCCTGATTGTATGCACAAAGAGAACACATTATTACAAAGAACACAAACAAACAATAACAACGACTAAAGTAATCCCCTACATTCACTGCCAGTGAGCCTCACACACGATTATTCATCAGGAACATTGTTAGATGCACAAACATGCAACAAATACCTATACTCATACAAATCTGCTGTATACACACACATCCATACATACATATGCTGCAGATAGGCTATACCAATAGCAGATGGTTTTATAGTGTGTGGAATGCATTAAGAAAAGGTTCCCAGGCTTCCTGAAATGTCCTGTTTGAATATTACCGTAAGTGAATATCTGATCTTTTCAAGTTTCATACAGGACATAACGTCCGTCAACCATTGTGAGTGAGTGGTGTGACACTGTCCCTCCATTTAAGCATGATGGCTCGACGAGCTAGGAGGATAGCAAAGGACAGAGATCGCCGCCATTCTGCAGTTAAAAACATCTCCTTTCCTATAACCCCAAATATGGCAGCCAGAGGATTTGGAATCAGTTCAGTACTGAACACCTGGGATAAAGTTTGAAAGATCTCTGTCCAGTACATACTGAGGCGAGGGCAGGACCAGTACATATGAATGAGAGAGGCTTCAGCAGTTTGGCATGTATCACAGTTTGGACTAACATCAGGATACATTTGGGATGTTTGAGTTTATATTGAGAATATGAGCTCTATGTACGACTTTGAACTGAATTAAGCAGTGACGCGCACATAGAGAGGTTGAATCAACCAGTTTAAGTATAGAAGTCCATGTATCTACTGGAAGCGAAAAGCCCATATCCACCTCCCTGAGCTTATCTGTGGAGAGACACCTGAGATCTGACACCTTGTTATAGAGGGCTGAAATAAGTCTGTTCTAGGACGGTTTAAGGAGAGGACATCTTTTTTTTCATAACTTTTAAGAGACAGCGTGACAGATTTGTCAAAAATCTACTTTAAATCCAAATAAAAAAAAAAAAAGGTAAGAATACCAGAATGTATGTGTTTGTAATTAAATGTAGAATTAAATTCACATCAAGACACATTACTGGGAGAAGAAAGAGCTCATGTTGAGAGCGGTTTTGCTCTCCGGAGCATTTGAGCTAAAGGTAGAAGCAGTCTAAAAGCATATCTCGGACAGATAGCTCTTTCAAACTGACATCCAATCAGAGATCCTTGGATCCATCTCTCAAAAGAAAAGGATTACAGTTTATTATATCTCCGCTAATCCTCTCCCACTTTGTGCAATCTCTCTCTCTCTTCCTTTTCTCAAACTGCCCACAGCCCTGGCTCAGCGTTTCCCCCTCCAGATTTCTCTTTTCTTCTCATATCTGTCCTTCCCGTTTGTTCGGAGAGATAAGTAGCTTTTACAAGGGATGGATGACAGTTGTGGTTAAGACTAAGAGAATAGAAGAAGTGTGTGTAACAGAGAGAGAAAGCATGTTGGTGTGTTGAGTACAAATATGTCTGTTTATCATCATTTCCTCCTACCATTTCACTTCTCTTTGAATCATTCTCCGCTCCACAGGATCTGCCTTGCTCCATCAAAGTGTAACAGAGGGATGAGAAGACGTTCTTCCTCTTTCCTTCTTTTCTCTCTCCAGCAACTTAATTACCTCTCCTCCTTCTCCGCCTCCCTTTTGCTCTTAATCTACGTCTCTTCTTAGGAGGAGAAATTCTTAGCGATGTTTTGTCTTCCTCCCTCGCTTCTTCTTCTGTGAAGTATCCTATTTCCTCTCTGCTTTTGAATTAACATAGATGTATTGTAATCTACGTCAAAAATTGTTTTAAGAAATGGGTCTGCTTAGATTAAAACTCCATTGAGTGAAATGCCACTTTCAAATGCTTTTTTTGCTCTTTAGGTGGGCACAATCTTTGAATGATTCACTTCAGCATGAATGAAGTTGTGTTTAGCGGCCTCAAACGGTGATATTAGTTCAGCATGTCTCTGTCACAAAGAAGAAAAGGACAAAACTATACATACACACTGAGGGGAGCCTGCTTTCCGTCTACACACACAGATCACAATGTATACATGTTGCCAGGTTGGTGGGTGTTCTGTTTTGTGTAATCATGTTAGCTGTTACTGCTTGAAGCACTCTGCCTTTCTCTATCTTTGTCACTGCCACCTTGAATATGCATTTATTCAGAAGGGTTTTCCCTCTCCTTATTGGCCTCCTGCAGAACACTTAAGCCATTCCCACACCCCACACAGTTGCACTTGGATCAGCGTTCATCCTGTAAATCCATTTTGAGTCGCAGGAATAATGACTTCCAAACATTTACTCTCACTTGAGAGAAGCATTATAATTCACTGGCCCTTGGCCAAGACTTATAAAAGGGTGAGACAAGTCTTCACCCTGAGGGCTCAGAAGCAGCCTTATTTCTTGAATTACATTACAATAAAAAAGAGAAACTTCATCATTTCCCCAGAGGATGCTTCTCCTCTCCCTTCACTCCCCAGGAAGTTACAGAGCAGTAACCTTGGAACTTCTTCAAAGATGCTTCTGTAGAGGGAGTGCAGGCAACTTTGGTTTTAATAACTAAAGTCTTAATCTGCTTTCAAAATAAAGATGAATAGAGTCATACACTGGACTTAAAATATAATTTTGAATGCGACATAGCTACTTTAGCTTGTCAAAAATGTTTTGCTAGCGAGAAACATATGTAATGAAAATGTTATTCTCCACCAGTAAAAGAAGCCAAATTCTCAAAATGTTGAACGATTCCCTTTAAGAAGTTTCCTCATTCTTAAACTGTGTCTTAAAACAATAGTGAAGTGTCTGAACAATGCAACAGCTTATACGTAGTGTAATAATTACTACTGTTGATGTTGGCTATTCAAATAACTTTAAATGTAAGTTATATCAGGGGGCCAGTCTAGACTTTTTCTTAATTTAAGAAAGTGTATTCTCTGAAATTGACATGAGGCAGCCATTGTCAGAGTTAAATAAAGTTCAAGTGTTTTTATTCTTATATTCTGAGGTTGTATTATTATTCTTACACGTCAACACTCTCTGGTTGCATGCCATTGATCTGTAGCTGCAGTCTCAGTAAATGTAAACATTTCAATTAGTTTAAAATGTTATCATGACTTGGGAGTAACTAGATGATATTCTTTATGGTATTTCAGAGATGCTCAGTACATCAATCCTGTGAAGTGTAAAACCAACTGCTATGGGATGTTAATAAACACCATTCCTACATTTTTGCGTAATTGGTTGTGTGTAAAAACACGACTTTCCAACACTTTTTCTTCTCAGCTACGACTTCAACCAGACACCTGGAGTCATTCAATCCGTGGTCTCCCTCTCTTTGACTTTCTCTCAGTTTGTTTTCCATCGTAGTCAGCTAGTTGAGTTTAGTGTGTGGCGGGTGAACGGGAGGAAACCCCACCCAGACCTGCTGACACACACACCCAAACACAGCTACTGCAAAACACACACACACAGGAAACACTCAACAGAAAGAATGCAGAAGGAAGGAGGAAAAACTCTAGATCTAAAATATAGTTTCATATAAAAGGTGCATGAGTTATAGCAATGCATGCTTTTGATCTTGCCACACACACATGCTGCCAAGGTCAGGCTGTTCACACCTCTGTGTGACGTTAGCAGGGCAGCAGGTGGTGGTACAGATGGAGACTGGCATCACTCTTCACACCGGGATGTGGAACATAATATATTACTCCCACACTGAGAGATGTGCTCCGCATCACGCACAGATAATACTTTTCCTAAAATCGTGTTTGTCCGTCATGTGTTCATTTTAGATTTTAAACAGTTTGAAGCCCAATTTGTTAAAAAGGTCATGACTAGATTTAGTAGAGATTCATAACATAAGGGTGGAGTATTCCTGTGGTTGTGGTTTACAGATACATGTTTTGCAGATCAAAGGAGGTGTTTCAGTCATTCTTCTATTACAGTTACTTCCAGAACAACAGATGTTTGCTTGAAGAAAGAGCAAGAGAGGGTGTTGCTAAAAATATGCTATCTGTTTTCCCTTCTGTGCCTTAAAGTGGACCTATCATGCTATATTTGAATAATATAGTGTAGGACCATACCTATATAAGGCATATTTATACTTTTTATTTTTCAAAATACCAAACAGATCATAAATTTGAGCCATTCCTCATTTCGTTCAATTTAACACTACAGGCCTGGCATATGTACTACAGCGTCTCCAGCGCTTTCGAACGGCAATGTCCGTGGCTGTCTCCTCCTGATTGGTGGAGTTGGCCCAATAGCCGGAGCGCCACTTCTGTGACGTCACAGAAGTGTTCAAATCTGGATCAGTCTGTATCAGATCCGTTGCAGCCCCTTTTTAAGAGATTTGGGTATGGAGGAAAATAGAGAGGGTTGTGTTTTCTGACACTTGGTGAGTTTCCTGGAACACCGGGGACACATATTCATGTATAAAAGACGTACAAAGGTGCATTTTGCATGATAGGTCCCCTTTAACTTCAGAGAATTCCAAATAGCCAGGATTGTTTTGCTTTCACAAAACAGCAATTAAAGTCACTTCTAATGTGTTCCATTTTCCTGAGGTTAGTTTAAATCGTAACGGGCACAGACATGAATCTAACCCTGTGCTATCTACAACATCAGTTAATCCGTCTCTACCGTCCAAGGGTCTCCCTGAATCACATCTCATTTCCTTCCTCTGCACAGACGCACTTTCTCTTCCCCCTTTCAATAGTTTCACAGTAATTTACCCGCTCTTCCTCATCCCACTTCCCTTTTCTACCTTCTCTCTATTTCTCTAATTCTAAGAGGACAAATCCTTGTGTGTGTCTGTCTCTCTTCCCGTCTTCTTTATCTGTATCTGAGCATAAGCAGATAGACTTTGTGTCTCTCATCCTGGCTTTTAATCCACTTAAGGGAAACAAGGTCATTTCTCCTATTCACTTTGGAGAGGTTTGTTATGTCCTATCGCCTCTATGATCTCCCCATCCTGCTCCCATCTCCTCTCTTATACTGTCACCATCATCTATCCACATCTTCTTTTATTCTTTCAGGAATGAGAACTCTTGTTCATTCCTAGAAGTGGACTTGTTCAGCTTTCATCATAAGTTTTATGCAATACAAATTCAATCAACTCTTTTCATTAGTAGGCCGTTTTGATCTCTCTTTTCCTTCCATCCTCTCTTAAGTGCCTCCATGACCATCTGCAGGGCTCCTCTCTTCCTCCATCCTCTTTTTTTTCAAGTGCTTCAAATAAGTGGTCCAGCTGCCATCCTCTGAGTGTCTGTGTCCTTCTCATCCATCTCTCCTGTTTCCACATTCTGCTTGAAACCAGGCAGTTGATCTCCTGCAATGACTCTACTCTCTGTTGATCCGTCTCATTCCAACATGATTCTTTTTCATTTACATTGTTGCAAGAACCAAGGTTTATATAATAAGTTTGATCTTATTTTGGTGAGCGGACACATTGGGGTCGCCTACAGGAAGCGTAGTATTATCAGCAATATTTTGAAGTAGGAAGACATTAACTTATATTGATGATTTTATTATTATCATTATTATTATTAATTAACATATTTTTTATTTAGGATCCAATCTGAACAAGTAGTACCATTTTGAGATGAATGAATGAATGAAAACTTTATTACAGACTCAGGGTCCAGATAAAAGACAAGGCATTACATATAATAGATTACATACACAGCATAAAAAAAATTCATAGTCTAAGAATAATTTAAATCAGTGTCCTACAAAGAGATAACTATACCAATGTCTCCACAGCTGTGATTGGTAGCGTGTAGCACTAAACCTTATGTTCGATAAGGCCAAGAGGATTTCATTATAAGAGTCATTAAGCCGGCAAATACATTTATACATGAGATTTCTTAAAACAGCTTTTAGAGTATTGACTCCTGCAGCCACAAACATTTCACTTGCATTAGACCATCGAGGTCTCTTCAGCAATATTCTCATGGCATCATTATAAGCTACTTGAAGTTTCCGTAAACGTGCTTTTCTGTAGTTTGACCACAAATGTGCAGTTTAGAGCGGTGTGCAATATGCTCTGAACAGAGACAACTTCACTCCATCTGTACATGCACCAAACTTAGGTAGGAGAATGTTTGCTTGTGCATGCATCATGCGGCATTGCCTATAAATATCTTCATCATCTGTAATTTGTTCTGTAATAAAGTGTCCAAGATATTTTAACTTATTACAGACACTAAGATTAATATCAGACAATTTAAAATCAGGACATTTAAGACATTTATCCTCTTTGGTTCTAAAGATCATGACAGCACTCTTACTGGCGTTGTATTTGATGTCATGTTCCACACCATACACACAAACATCAAGAAGCTGCTGAACACCAACGCTAGATGGACTCAGCACAACAAGATCATCTGCATACATAATATGGTTCACCAGAGTACTACCAATCATGCATCCAGTATTACAGGCTTGGCTCGCTTGGACAGATCATCAATATAAAGATTAAAAAGAACTGGGGACATAATTCCACCTTGTCTGACACCATTCCTAACCCCAAATGGGGCTGAGACCCTATTGCCCCATTTTACTTGCATAGTCTGGTGGCCATACCAGTAGACCAGAATTCTCACAATGTATTTGGGCACCCCTCTTTATGCTTGTAGTTTACTCGTAAATGTAATTTGTTTTGCTACTTCATACTTCCATTCCACTACAATTTGGAGGTAAATCTTGTATTTTTACTCCACTACATTTATTTAATATCTTTAATTACCTTGCAGATCTTGATTAATGATGTGAAATATAATCCACACTTAAATAAGGCTTTAGTTAGTTAGTCAATTCACAAGCTACCGTCAGTATACAAAGTCATTAAAACTAGCTGCACCTTTACCAGCTTTGAGAACACTTTAATGATCAATCATTATAATCAAAACATATTATTCTAAAATTGACTAATCTGCATAATGAGTACTTTTGATACTTTAAGTATATTTAGATGCTAACACTTGTGTACTTTTACTTGAGTAACATTTTGAATGCAGGACTTTTACTTGTAATAGAGTATTCCTTCATTCTGGTACTTCTACTTTTACTTAAAGGTCCCATGTCATGGCCATTTCCACTGATCATAATTCCATTGTTGAGGTCTACTAGAATAGATTTATATTGTGCAATTTTCCAAACTCACATTGGTTTCTCATACAGCATCTCTGTAAACTACGTGTATTCACTGAATTTCACTCTCAGTCTAGCTCCAGTAGCTCCAGCCCCCACCCTCCCTGTGAGCACAGTGTGCTCTGATTGGTCGGGACCATAGACTGTATATATAAGCTAAGGGTAACCCTTTGGTAACCCTAACCCTAAGCTCCGTGGAGGTGTTGTTTCCTTATTTAGCGATACACAGCCAAACACAGCCAAACTCATCCTGAGCACACACAAAGTCACAGCCGAAGTAAAAACAATAAGTGTGGCTTGATATCGAGTAAGAAAAAGGTTGATAAAACGCTGGTGAGAATGGGTCTGCAGAGAGAAATTTCGCCGCGATCCCCAAACTGTCTATTATCAGCCCTGCAGGCCAGGGAGGAGAAAATCAGCAGAGCTTTACATGCACTGATGTGTGTGTGTGAGAAATCCGTGGAAGTGGGTAAATTTGGACCAATCAGCGGGGGCNATCATGCGTACCCGGAAGAATCAAATGGACAATGACGTATCTCCAACGAGGCGTTTTGGGGAGGTATTTTCTGTTAGAGTTTTACTCGCTACAGGGTGTACTTTGAGGGTTTGTGACTCTGCAGACCGTTTACATGCATAAAAACCTTCATAACACAGAAGGGGACGGTTAATAACCAGAAAAGCATGACATGGGACCTTTAATTCAAATCTGTATTCCTATTTAAAAATCACTTCATACTGTTTAATTTTGTTACGGTTATTGAATACAATTATATAAAAATAA
>NW_011333040.1:4095216-4098295 GCF_000735185.1 Notothenia coriiceps
TTATCAGCCTGCAGCCAGGGAGGAGAAATCAGCAGAGCTACATGCACTGAGTGTGTGTGTGAGGAAGTCCGTGGAGTGGTAAATTTGGACCAATCAGCGGGGGCTTAAGGTAACGGCTCCGCGGACGTAACGTAACGGCTTCACGGATTGGTCCGTTTCGTTCCGGTACGGTTGACATCATGCGTACCCGGAAGAATCAAATGGACAATGACGTATCTCCAACGAGGCGTTTTGGGGAGGTATTTTCTGTTAGAGTTTTACTCGCTACAGGGTGTACTTTGAGGGTTTGTGACTCTGCAGACCGTTTACATGCATAAAAACCTTCATAACACAGAAGGGGACGGTTAATAACCAGAAAAGCATGACATGGGACCTTTAAGTACAAGATCTGAGTACTTCTTCCACCTCTGAACAGAATCAATGTGGTACTGATCTAGTGTACAGTATGCATCTTGGCCGTTATAACTAACTCACATTTTGGTTTTGTTTCTTAATTTTAAGCTCATTCAAAACTAATGAAGCAGCACTTACTGTGGTTTGGCTGATTGAAGGGAAAGTACTTATTGTAAGTCGCTTAGGATAAAAGTGTTCATCATCATAAAAAGGATTTCCCCTTTTTTTGGAATTTCTCTTAACTTTTTGTCACCATATCTCTTCTTTTGTTCCTCTTCTCTTGCTCATCTGCTAATGATGATGGCCATATAACAGAACCCTTGTCCTCGCGCCCTTTTCAAGTGTCCGTCCTCTATAATTGTCCCCTTGACTGCTTGCATGTCTTTATCAGAAGTGACTGCGAGGCAATTAGGTCACACAGCCGCTGGTGTTTGGAGAGCGTTTCAGTGAGTGTTTCAGACCAGATGATCAATGTCCTGTTTGTCACAGTCTCATACGCCATCAATGAGCTATTCATCATTAATGCTCACACACACTCTGACAGACAAGGACAGAGAGCGTGCTGTCAATGCTCCGTCAGAGGGAAATTCTACCGACAGACATTCATCAGAGCTTCTTCGTGCTTATGTACACTTGTGTCAGGGGGGGCCTAATGCTTCACCCCTAATGCAAATTGACACATTAATGCCAAGTAAAGGTATTTTTTTATATAAAGAGAGGTTTTCTAATAGTTAGAAAGGCATTATGGGATACATTTCATGGTTTATTGTTCTGATAATGCTGTGATTTGGGAATATTTTCTAACAATAAGTCCAACTTATTTGTACTGCTATAATAATAGATGAAAGCAATAACCATTGGTTGTATGTATATGATCAAGTAAGTAAGTAAGTAAAGTCTATTTATAAAGCGCTTTTCACAGACAAAGTCACAAAGTGCTTATTGTCAAAACAATAAGACATCCATATAGGAGGCGTACAATGATCAATGAACCCACTTGTTATAAAAGCACCAGAGCATAATTTAAGACACAATAAAAACACAATAAAACAAAACTTACAAATGAAATTTAAAACAAAAATGTAAAACATAGTATTAAATGGAATAATCAAGTACTGTACTCAAATACTATTTTGTGGTTCTTGTTATTTACTTGATTATTTCCATTTTATGCACCCTTATAATTGTATTTTACTTGTTTTCAGAGGTACATATTGTACTTTTTACTCCTCAACACCTTTAAAATAAACTACAAAAGAAGCTAATTAGAATCCAGCTTCTATTAAAGCTTAGATTTTACTTGTTAATGCCAAAATGTAAAGTAAATGTTCAACTTCAAAGTAGTTCTACATTGCTTAAAAGCCTTCATGGAGATTTTCAGCATTACACAGCACATAGTCCATTATCTGGACCTGGTAAGCTAGACCAGGTGCATACCTAAATGAATTAGTGTAAACAGGGTTGTAGAGTAGTGCTCTGCTTCCTCTTCCGATGCTGCATTAGCGTCACTAATTTCCCCGCACAAGCTAATGTTACATTGGTCGATGGTCATGAGGAGGACAATGCACTCGACCTAATGCACACAGTAAAAAGAAACATTACTGGGCGTGGCTGACAGAAGGAAATAAGGGTCTGGAAAAGGAATAGCAAAGGGATGGTCAATAAGGAGAAGATACAGAATTACAGAAAGCAGGGAAGGTAGATATCTGCCCAGATGTATATGGTAATATCAAATGCAAAGCAGAAATAATTGCCTTTCTTTGGAGGTTACTTTCCATACAGGTCATTTTAAAATTAAAAGTAAAAGACTTACAAAAGAAAAAAGCCGAACTTTATCTAAAAAATAATAATCATTCACAAGTGTCTCCTGGGAAATCACAGCAAAATTGAAGTCATTAAAATTCCCCTTTAATCAAAGAGTGGTTTAAGGTTATTTGCGCACATGTGTGTGGAGGTGAATCACAAATATGCTTCCAAATTATATTCAACCAAGCAGAGATTCAGCCTCTAAGGTGTGAACTAAAATAATAATGTTGTGCTGTCAGTGTGCAACATCAGGAATCCTAAACAACAAGTCAACTGGACAGGAAACACTCTCCGATCCTTAGACAGGTGGAGACAGAGGAGAGATGCTAATGTGAAGAGCAAGCGAGGCATTAGCAGCTTTACAGGATGTGTGTTTGCACGGAAGTGATGAGTTAGTAATTGGAGCTCACTTCCTGACATTAAGGTCCAAATTGGAAAAAAACATTTTGCTTTTATTTTGGTCATTTCCATTTTGTTGCATGCTTTTGTCAGCAGATAGGAAACCTTGATAGTATGAAGTTATTTTAAGATGATCAAAATACATAATATGTTAGTATAAATAAATGGGAGATCCTAACAATTAAAATGCTAAATATGCAATACTGCATCAGATTCATACTTGGTATTTAAAAATAAGATTTAAATATAACACAATGATGTTAAAGGTCACCTATCATGCTATTTTTAGGCAATAGCATAGGTCTCAGATATATAAACATTTATAAAAAACATGTCTATGAAGTGTTTTGCTCAAAATAGAATAATAAAAAATAGAAAAAGGAGGGGGCTGAGCTCATGCGGGACCCGGCAGCTACTGTCTAAACTAAATACTGCAGTGATGAAACGCCATATCATGAATTATCAAGGATTATCTCTGAAA